>NC_138875.1:6337680-6937680 GCF_965194805.1 Balaenoptera borealis
AGCAAGCATGCTTTATGCCTGGCACTGTACCTGTAATGCTGGCTGAAACAAGATTAACACGAGAGTATTTATGGGAGCAATCTTTCTTTCTCTCCAATAATTGGGTTTCATAGTAATAACAAAGCTCAGTAAATTACATATGCCCAATGAAATATATTATCCATATGTGTGGAGGGTGTAGGAAAATCCCAAAATAAGTTAAAGCAAAAAAAGAAGTAAAGTGAGTTATTTTGTCCTACTGTTATCACAGGCGTAACACACATTCTTTGGGGGTTGATTACCTAGAGGCGAACACAGATTACAGCCTTTGAGAAGAAATGAAGCAAAAACATGTGAGAGAGCCAGAGCTGGTTCTCTCCTTTAACCCCTATTTTCTCATACATCAGATGTGGGATAAAAGAATGTAAGAAGGGATCTCTTCTGACAGACTAATTATTTTCAGACTATTCAGATACAACATATAAAAACAACAGCCATAACTACAGCAAAATACTCAAAGTAAGAAGCGTTTTTTACCTCTCAGAATCAATGCACATAATTGACATAAAAGGACCAACTTATTTTTACCAAAAGAAGAAACAAATTAAATTCCAGGTGATCATTAGCTTTCTTTGCATAGAAATCATATTTTGCAGGTTTTTAAAGTACAGGTTTTTTTTCATAATTTTTATTGGTGTACAGTTGATTTCAGTTTTGGGTTTTTTTTTGTTTTTGTTTTTGTTTTAAAGAAAGCTCTTTAGAGAACAATGGAACTCAGAATATTTACCACTAAATTTCAGAAATAATTCCAGGTTTCAAGGTTATTCAAAAGTAGAAATCATATTGCTATGTTTAAACTAGTAGTCGTTCCATGCTCTAAAGTATCTAAAATTGAAATTCTAATTTAAAGACCGTAATGTTAATATTGGTTACATTTAAGCACAAGCTCTAAACACAGGATTTGATGATATTTCATGACTATGCCTTTAGTTACTACTAGGTGGACTTTGGTTTGGGAATAATGTAACAGCCCTTTTTATCATTCACAAAACTGGTCAATTTAGTCAATGTAATTCAAAGGCAGAAAAATAATGAACCTCTTTTGTGGAAAAAAAGGTTCTTTCATTTATTTTGATTTATTCTGCTTATTATTCCAGAGAAGATTTCAGATAGAATATGAAAGTATGTAAGCTATGATGGATGGTGGAAGTTAAACGTGTGATTATTGTAAAAAATAAACAAGGTCAGAACGCAGAGGACTATAGCTATAAATCCTTACCATAATCTATACACCTAACACAAGCCTGCAACCATGCTATGTCTAAGTTACTTGGCAGCCGATGGAAAAGTCCATAAGATAGAAACAAAGAACTTGCAACCAGATTCCACTGAACATTCTCCAGGAGAGTTGGGGGAAGGAGAGGGGGAGGGGCATGGGAAAATACAGTGTGTTCTCAAGTTTGGCAGTCGAGGGTTTCAATCATGTGATGAGAGAGGCAGTTAAAGGAGACAAGATGGCCGTTAGGTATGCTCTTCCACTCCACAGAGGACAACAGGAAATATTATACCCAAATGACGAGTGAGTTGTATGAAAATTAATTTTCAACAGTGGAACTCATCCCTACAAGGCAAAAGATACCTCCATAAGTAGAGATTCCTCTAAACAATTAACCTCCCAAATAAAGTCACTGGTCCCTTCAGTATCAGCTAAGAGGGTAGAGTTGGATCCGTTTAGATTTGGGGACCATTTGTTCCCCAGTATTCTATCTTGCTGCTCTCTGGAAAGAGATGACACAAATATCATAATCAGAAAATATGTACACACTCTCGATCCTTACATGCCTCCCTACAATGCATTCCTGAATTGCTTAGTCAATACCCCATCATGAAAGGGAGGGAGGGAGGGAGGAAGGAAGGAAGGAAGGGAGGAAGGAAGGAAGGAAGGAAGGGAGGGAGGGAGGGAGGGAGGGAAGGGGGGGAGGCAAGGAGGGAGGGAGGAAGGGGGGAGGGAGGAAGGAAGGAAGACTCCAGCAAGAGAAATACTGATGACCACTGTCAGTCAACTTCTAAGTTAATGTGACTAGAAAAGGAAGCTGGTTGCAGCCAAACTGAGAGCAGAACCAAAATATAAGTTGAACTTGCCCAAAAGAAGAGGTGAACAATCCTGTTATTAAGTACAAAGAAGACAATTTAAAACCATTGGTTTAAATGTTCTTTATTATCCTTTTTGTTCCCTCACATGCCACATGTCTCAGAAAATTCAACTTTACATGATAAAGTTTGGGGCTTCCCTGGTGGCGCAGTGGTTGAGAATCTGCCTGCCAATGCAGGGGACACGGGTTCGAGCCCTGGTCTGGAAAGATCCCACATGCCACGGAGCAAATGGGCCCGTGAGCCACAACTACTGAGCCTGCGCATCTGGAGCCTGTGCTCCGCAACAAGAGGCCGCGACAGTGAGAGGCCCGCGCACCGCGATGAAGAGTGGCCCCGGCTAGCCGCAACTAGAGAAAGCCCTTGCACAGAAACGAAGACCCAACACACCCAAAAATTATAAAAAAAAAAAGTTTCACCCCCAGGGTGGCATCTGATCTGAAGAGATCACTCCTGTAAGTAAGCTCTATGAGATATTCTCTCAAGTTCATAGTATGTATGATTTACCAAAACCCGTGGGCTTTATGTTTTGGAGACCAGGTGCTATTCTGAGAACCACTCTCAGTCATACATCAGGTAAGGGCTAAGGGGTGAAATGTTGAATAACCCTCTCCTCAGAGGTCATGGTAGAGTTGTGAAAGGAGTGTGTGTCCTTTGTTCTTTTCCCTCCTTCCCTTTTTCCTTCCTTTCACAAATGCCCACCATCTGTCTAAGGGCCACGCATCAGTCATCAGCTGTGCTCTCCCTTTCTGCCACTACTACTCTCCCTAACACCACACATTGTTGAGTCCAATGTACTGCAAATAAGCAATGGCGGTTCTTTCATATAGCACATTAGATACAGTACTTCGGGTACTTAGCTGGTGCCTCTTCAAAGGTCTTCCGGAGGGAAGTACAACTTTATCACCCGTAATCCTAATCCAAGTCACAAGGGCTGGTACCTAAATCAGATTAGAGATGTCTTGGAGTGACCATCCAACCCCTACCAGCATTGATTTAATCCAGTCTATACATGGCTGCCTTGCCTGGCTAGGAGTAATTGAAAAGATTATTTGCCTTTTCTACTATGTCATCTCTCGATGTCCCAACGTTCTTTCCTCTTGCACTGATGGCTTCTGTGTGGGTCAACACGTATTGGTAGTCAGTAAATAATGATGCTAGACTTTGCTTTTTGCAGACAACACAAAGCTTCAAAGGATATGGAGCCGGGGAGAGAGAATAGATAAGTAGTACTGTTTCATAAACACTTTCTTCAAGCTCTACTCCCCAGTGGACTCCTCTTCTTAGGCCCCTTTTTATTCCTTCCATGTGGCAAAGTCTACCTAACCATCAGGCGTCACTGAAACCAGTGGTCTATGGCAATCTCTCTCCCCCGAACAGGATACTCTACAAGAATACAAAACATCAGAAGAATACGAAACAACAAAATTATGCAAAATGTTGAGATTTCTTCAAAGCTTTATTTTCCTTAAAAATCATCTCGTTCTGAAACAAGCAGGAAATACTGCTTCTTTATGGGAGCCTTTTCCCTTCTTTCAGATCTGCCGCTGGTAGAGAATGAGACCCAGGGGACACAAGGAATGAGCCCTTTACGGTGGTACCAACCACCGTAGCTCGGCGGACACCTCAACTATTGCCACAGAAGCACAATCTCCAGAAATGTCCTTAGATAAAGACAACCTCCTCTAGCATCTAAGTTTCTATCTTCTATTAAGAAGCAAATGGTCTTTCATCCACCAAGAGGCCACCATGCAGATATAGAGAAGCTGTCCCCACAGGAGGTTACTTTTGCCATCCAAGTGAGAAGAGGTTCGGAAATACAATCGCGGTTATGGCAACACAGAGATGTTTACAAGGTAGAATTAATATGGGTTAATGACCAACTGGAGGTGATCTGAGAGAGAGAAGACAATTCTGAGATTTCTGAATTTTGGGGGTGTAGATACTAGAGACACAGACCAAGAAGAACACAGAAGGTACGAGCTTGAGGAGACTGGGAAATTATGAGTTTTTGTGGGTATGCTAAGTGTGAGACCCCTGCTAGATAAAAGGGAGAATGCGTGTAGGGTAGTTTTAAATACGAAAATGTCTGTGTTCTGATTCTCAAAATAACGAGTGAAATATAAGCTGTAAAAATAAAGTAAATAAACACATACGGTTCTGAAGTTCTCCTGACAGGCTTGGCATAGAGCTCAGGATGGACAGTAATCCATTTAGCTAGAGCCATCACCATGAATGGCATGCCCAATTGAGACGATATACAGCGGGGGGGGGGGGGGGGGAGTAGTTTTCCAGAGGAAAACCAACATTTCAGGCAAGAGGAGAGAGAAAATATTAAATTGCTTTTGCTTAATATGAATTAATAGTTAATATTGTGTATAAATATTTAATATATTTCTAACCATATTGCTTGAATTATTTTTTCAAAAAAAGAAGTAAAATAAATGTGAGAACTTAACACTTTTCAAAACTGGCAGCATAAGGCAGTAAAGTACCAAGCTACGATGTGCTGAAACAGACTGCAATCATTAAGCATCACAGAGAAGCCAAAATAAGCAGGATGAGAACTAGTCATTAATGGTTAACTTGCAACAATAAGGCTGCACAGTACCCCCGCGGAGAATTTATGAATAGTTCGCAAATTAAAAAACAAACCAAGGAGAATGAGTGTTGTGATATTTCTAGGACAATTCAGAGGAATGTTTCAAATTATTTTATATTAGTTGCTGTCTCACTGGTTTTTAATGCACACCATAAAGAAAAGAGTGGCAAGATGATATTCAGTATCTTTGTTTATGTCTCTTGATGATAGTGGTAAAGAATCTTTGATTAAAAACAGTAAGCAAGGCATCACTAATGGCAGATGTTTTAGATCACTGTGGGCTTAACTTAATCAGGCCACATTTATTTTTCTTTAACTGGGAAAATTGTGTATATGAATTCTTTCAAAGATGTATATAAAAATAATACACCCAGCATTTCAGCATACTATGAAGAATCATAAATACATGTTAATGTCACAACCATAAACGTAATATATTTTAGAAAAAAATACCTTATTTTTAACTATTATAATTTCAGGGTGTGTGAATATCTTTAGTCTGCAATAGCATTTCAGGAAAGAAGTTCATACAGTTAAAGATTGCACCTTAACTTTTTTATATAGCTACTTTAGGTCCACACTTACTTTCACGCTGAGTAAATAATTAGCTTAGTAACTATACATTTAGCACCTTATAAATTGCTTCAAACGCATCTTATGAACTATTATTATGTAGCACTAACCCAGAAACATTTAAGTTTCTAGGCCTGCTGAAATTTTACATTATTTCAGTTTGTTATTTACTTTGAACAGTTTATCAGGAATACAGAAAAGGTTAAATCAGACGTCATTAGCTTTTACTACCATAATCATGAGTTCTTCACAATGCACTTTAAAATTTTTTAAAATGATGCATTAAGAACTCCCCTCAAATACACTAAATGACATATTTTTAGAACCTTAAGCTTTTACAGAAAAGAAAACAAGAAAACATGTGCCTAAAATACAGTTGCACTGCAAAACTGTCCTGCCAAAAAAGAAATTCCGTACATTACTGTAAGATATCACAATTTTCACAAGCCCAAAATTCTAAAAGAAAGATCCTATGAGACGGACTAAAAGGGAAAAAGGAGACTTTAATTCTATTAAATTATTCCAAGTGTATTATTTTCATTAATAAAATTCATGTTTCTTGAAGAAACAATGGTGGGAACATTAAATGTGTATCCATTAATTATTTTAAACCTTAAACTAGAGGAGAAGAATGTATTTCCTGTTCCTGATGTGGTCTCTCATATAAAAGAATCTTCTACTAGAGGAACACTTCCGGCCTCTCAATTACTCTCTCATAGGACATAAGAAATGGTCTTTTTGGGCATGAAAAGATGCTCAACACAGCTAATTACGAGAGAAATGAAAATCAAAACTACAATGAGGCATCACCACACACTGGTCACAATGCCCATCATCAAACACTTCATCCATAATCAAGTTGACTTTCTGACAGTTCTTTACTGAGTATGTGATCATTTATAAACAAAACAGTAAATCATATACTTAATAATGAATAGCTATTTTTCTGTAACTCTCATAGGTGTTTTCAGAATGCTCATATCGATGACAAACCTTTTTAGTGATAGCTACATAAAAGCAACTACTAAAAGTAAGCATTAATAATTTGGGCATTTTCCGCTTAATGGGTAGAAAAACCTTGACTATGTAAACTTTGCAGAGGACCATGGATTCATGTAATTAAAATAATAATTAAAACGTGATATTACTTTAATAAAATACAGGCCTACTAAAATAAAGATATAATGATTAGATTTTGTTCCTATCTCCCTGTATCTGGAGTTTAGAAATGAAGCATGCATCATTAGAATTTTTTTTAATGGAAAACTATCAGGCAAATTCAAAAGATTAAAGTCGGTTAAACAAATGATTATCATTTTAAATGTAGAAAGATGTAGCAATAATGACGCTCTGCATTTTGTTACCTTTTCTCTCCCTGTTTTAAACTATTATTAAAAGTAGATATTATAACATGAGACAAAAATTAAAATGAATATTTGATAGCTTAGTAAGTATGAGGAATATGTTACTTAGAATTTATTTTTAGGTAT
This sequence comes from Balaenoptera borealis, assembly GCF_965194805.1. Lineage (NCBI taxonomy): Eukaryota > Metazoa > Chordata > Mammalia > Artiodactyla > Balaenopteridae > Balaenoptera > Balaenoptera borealis. The sequence continues at coordinate 6,344,476 of NC_138875.1, forward strand.
ATTACCTGAAACTGGCAAAACTCTAAATCTGAGCAGCTAACTGTAGCTAGATGGATAGCTGGATAGATTCAGATACAGCATAATTTTTACACATTAAACACATCCTGTATTTATTACTATATTCATACAAGTCAGGTAAAAGAGTAGAGAGTACTTTACACGATGAGATTTAATGATCGGCACAGAAGTATGTTGGCTATCTCAGAGCAAATTAGGGCTTAAAGAGGAGAGAATGGCTTTGTTTATTTGCACTTTTGTAAGGAATTTCTAGAAAAATCAAGCGACCTGTTTCTAGCTTTAATGGTGAATTCACTTATGCAACAAGCTTACCCTATAAATGTAGCAGGTATACCCATACAATTGTATTGGTCTATTAACAGGGAATTAAGTCTCCCCACGTGTCACGCTTCCCACTAAACTACCTTAGCAGATGGTGTAAATTCAGCATCCTCCTGCTAGACCCCTTTTCTTAATCTCTTTCAGCATCACCGCGTTTAACCCATCTAAGTTGGAATAAATACAAAGGATCTGACAAAACCCTTTGTGAAGCCATCACGTGAGCCAGGATACATCCCCCTTTTTTCCAGGACTCAGTACTGAGCCACTAGGTCTTTTCTAGCAACCCCCTCATCTTTTTACCTGGTGTTAATCTACAACTGGAGCAGTTCTACTCACCTGTCCTTCCTTATGCTAGTTGACGTTCTTCTTTTGAATGACTCAGAGATTTTTCTCATCATTAAAGTTTATATATGGCAGCTGTAAAAATAAGTAGGTTACAGTTGATTCTACGGCCTTTTGTCTTCCAAAGGGAGAGCTGAAGGAAGTTTCCAAGCGTGAAGGACTCCTTGTATTAAAACATCCACATGTTTGGGGTCAGAGGCCTATCATAGTTTGGGGCAGCTCATTTTGGGTCATCATATGGTCTAAGTCACTTCATTCTAGTGCAGCTGTTCTGTTTTCTGAAGGTAAGAGTCACACGTGGGCCATTCTCAGTGGACTCACGCTCCAGGCCTTCACCCATTTTCAAAAGAGCAGCTGAAAACTGGAACCACCTGAGGACAGACAGGTAACCCACCGAACAGTCCTTCCATTCAGTGTGGCTACCATCAGGTTTTAGCTAAATGTCCTTTTAGTCATTCAACAGAAGAATCAAAGAAACAAAGTCATTGGGCAGTGGTGATATTTTGATCAGCAAAACAGCCCATAGGTTTAACTTTATATTCTCCAGTTCCCAGTCACATGTCTACTACTACTGTTTGATCCCTTTAGGAGCATCACAAGTGAATGCTGCATTTTTTGAATGTTATACAACTTACTTTTATTTGTTAAAAGACAAACACTAACAGGCATAAGGTTACTGTTTGACTGAATCTCTCTTCTCAACCAGAAAGACCTAATTTTCAACAATTTACCTTACGCCCATATCTGGAAGGTAGCAAAGATGGAATTCCCAATGATCTTTCAGCATAATTTTTACACAGCACACTAGTGAGAAGGTATGAGGATAGAAATTCTTACTTTAATATCATTAGAGAAAATTAATATGGTTATATTTTTATAGCTTTTCACTTTCACTCTAAGTGACTTGAAATTCCCCAGGTTGTAAAGTTTTTAAATTTTCCTAGGTGCAAATTATTTTAATACATTTTATTTCAAAATTCTTCTCTAAAGCTTGAAGAGATAAATTAGATTTACCCAAATATCTTCTGAAATAATGAACAGTGTTTAGAAGATTTTTCTAATTTTCCATGAGATCTTTTCTTCCTCCAATGCTTTCCTAAAACTTATTTTTCTGCAGATGATTAAGAACAAATGGAATTTATAATGATAGTTAAATGAAGTTGAATTATAGCTTTAGACAACAGCATTGCTTGTGTGTAACAGGTTTGGGTGGCTTACTAGACTGAAATGCTATACATGTTGTGGTACAAATCATGAAATATTTCCAAGTTAGAAAGCAACCAATTTTTATATTCCTCTTAATAAAAGAATGAATTTAATGATGTCAAGACTTAGAATTCTATAATTTTTTGTCAAATTCAAAAATCAAAATTTTTAAAACATAATTCAGAGCATACTGAAATAATTCAAAGTAACAGTAGTACGGTGAAATCTTAAGTTGTTTTTGTTACTATTATGTGGTTAAAACGAACAAAGGAACTGCTAAGGGCACACCAGTGAGCAAGAATTAAAAAAAAAAAAACAAACCAAAGGACAGTTTACGTTTCAGTTTTAGCATTGACTCAGAACCGCGGAGCAGATAATGAGACAGCATCTGAAGATCAGACATCATTTCATGACTCTGAACTCTGTCCCTCTCTACAATATAAAGGCACTTTGTTCTGGTTTTTTGAAACTAAATTCTTTGAAAGAAAGGGTGAATGCAGACTGGCATTCTAGACTCTGCTTCAAAAGTGTATCAATTTAGGCTCAAAGGACATCCTAGAGGAACAGTAAGAGAGAGTGGCTTAGGAAAACTAAAGGGAAATTAACTTATTTTCTGAATTGAGTTCATATTCTAAGAATGAAATATGTGTAATGAACAGAAAAAAATAAAAGGGAAGGAAAGGGTTGGGAAATTAAGAAAAAAATAATGTATTTTTATTGAGCAAGTCTATTTATGAGGCAAATGATGTGCTGGACGCTTTCTGTACCCGGCTTCATACTAATTCAAACCTCTCTGCCTCTGAGAACGCTACTCCCTGGGCCCAAACTAGACTCTCACCCCTTCATCTGCCTCCTCTTGGTACATTGCTTCTTACCCTTGAAGACACACTTTTCAAATTATTTGCTCTTCAGCACTTTGTAAGCACTCATTGTTATGGGTTGAATTGTGTCCCCAAAAAGCATATGTTGGAGTCCCTCAGTACCTCAGAATATGACTTTATTTGGAAATCCGAGTTTGTTTTTTTTTCTTTTTAACACCTTTATTGGAGTATAATTGCTTTACAATGGTGTGTTAGTTTCTGCTGTATAACAAAGTGAATCAGCTATACATATACATATATCCCCTCCCTCTTGCATCTCCCTCCCACCCTCCCTATTCCATCCTCCCTATCCCACCCCTCTAGGTGAACACAAAGCACTGAGCTGATCTCCCCATGCTATGGGGCTGCTTCCCACTAGCTATCTGTTTTACATTGGGAAGTGTGTATGTGTCAGAGGTAAGAAAGTCGAGGTTGAGACAGGGAGCCTAACCCAGTATGACTGGTGTCCTTATAAAAGGGTCATTCAGACACAGACACACACACACACACACACACACACACACACACACACACACACAGAACGTCATGTGAGCATAAAGGCAGGGATGGGAGTGGTGCTGACACAAGCCACGGAACACCCTAAGTCACCAGCAAACCACCAGGGCTGGAAAAGCGTGGAACAGAACCTCCCACAGCCCTGGGAAGGAACCAGCTCTGCTGAGCATCTTGATCTTGGACTTCCAGCCTCCAGAATTGTGAGACCATAAATTTCTGTGGTTGAAACTGAAGCCACTTAGTGTGAGGAACTTTATTACAGCAGCCCCAAAGAAACTAATACACTCGTTAAATATTTGTACAAGTTGAGACAAAATAGTCTTCACAACAACTCGACTGGATTCAACAACTCGACTGGATTCAACAACTCAACTGGATTCAACAACTCGACTGGATTCACGTTACTGTCTCCATTGCTGAGAGAGAATAAAGCCGATCTTCAGTGATTTTTTAAAAATGTGGTTTTGGTCAAGCAGTTCAGAAGTCTTAGAGCAGGAATGTCATCTAAGACATAATATATAGCTGAATAATTGTATGTAATTGTATAATTCTGGAGATTGTCTTTGTCAATACACAGTTGTTCTTTAAACACCAGTATCAAACCATTAAGACAAGGATGGTAATGTAAATGAATATTTGTATTGAGACAAATATGTGGAAAAAGATGGCATTTTTTGTGCTATCAGAGCATCTTGGGAGCTGTGATGTGGTACTTGGACTGTTTCTTTAAAGAAAACTCCATGGTTACATATATAGGAATCAAAGTGACATGCAACTAAAAAAAAATTACTGGAGATAATGTGACAGATAACGTGAATAAATATGAATTAGTAACACTGTGGGACATTATTTGCCTCATTAAAAGAAATCAACAGTTGAGTCGCTGTATAATTCTACTATTTAAAGTTCCATTTAAAAATGTATTCTGAGAGACCTTCAAGATGGCGGAGGAGTAAGACGTGAAGATCACCTTCCTCCCCCGAAATATATCAGAAATATATCTACATGCGGAACGTGAATGTTGGCAGAAGACCTCAGACCTCCCAAAAAGGAAGAAACTCTCCACGTAACTTGGGTAGGGCAAAAGAAAAGAGAAATAACAGAGACAAAAGAATAGGGACGGGCCCTGCCCCTCTGGGAAGGAGACATGAAGGAGGAAAGGTTTCCACACACTAGGAGCCCCTTCACAGGCGGAGACTGCGGGTGGCGGAGGGGGAAGGTTCGGAGCCACAGAGGAGAGCGCAGCCACGGGGGTGCGGAGGGCAAAGCAGAGAGATTCCCGCACAGAGGATCAGTGCCGACCAGCACTCACCAGCCCGAGAGGCTTGTCTGCTCAGCCGCCGGGGCGGGCGGGGCTGGGAGCTGAGGCTCGAGCTTCGGTCGGATCGCAGGGAGAGGACTGGGGTTGGCAGCATGAACACAGCCTGAAGGGGTTAAAGCACCACGGCTAGGCGGGAGGGAGTCCGGGAAAAGGTCTGCAGCTGCCAAAGAGGCAAGAGACTTTTTCTTCCCTCTTTGTTTCCTGGTGCGCAAGGAGAGGGGATTCAGAGCACCACTTAAAGTCGCTCCAGAGACGGGCGCGAGCCGCGGTTATCAGCGCGGACCCCAGAGACGGGCATGAGACGCTAAGGCTGCTGCTGCCGCCACCAAGAAGCCTGTGTGCGAGCACAGGTCACTCTCCACACCGCCCCTCCCGGGAGCCTGTGCAGCCCGCCACTGCCAGGCTCCCGTGATCCTGGGACAACTTCCCCGGGAGAACACACGGCGCGCCTCACACTGCTGCAACGTCACGACGCCTCTGACGCCGCAGGCTCGCCCCGCCTCCTCCGTACCCCTCCCTCCCCCCGCCCGAGTGAGCCAGAGCCCCCGAAGCAGCTGCTCCTTTAACCCCGTCCTGTCTGGGCGGGGAACAGACGCCCTCAGGCGACCTACACGCAGAGCCGGGTCCAAATCCAAAGCTGAACCCCAGGAGCTGTGCGAACAAAGAAGAGAAAGGGAAATCTCTCCCAGCAGCCTCAGAAGCAGCGGATTAAATCTCCACAGTCAACTTGATGTACCTGCATCTGTGGAACACCTGAATAGACAACGAATCATCCCAAAATTGAGGGGGTGGACCTTGGGAGCAACTGTAGACTTGGGGTTTGCTTTCTGCAGCTAATTTGTTTCTGGTTTTATGTTTATCTGAGTTTATTATCATTGGTAGATTTGTTTACTGATTACTTTTTTTATATATAGGTATATATATATTTTTCCTTTTTCTCTTTTAGAGTTTATTATCATTGGTAGAATTGTTTACTCTCTTCCTTTTTATATATATATAGATATATATTTTTTCTTTTTCTCTTTTTGTGAGTGGGTATGTGTAGGCTTCTTTGTGTGATTTTGTCTGTATAGCTTTGATTTTACCATTTGTCCTAGGGTTGTGTCTGTCCGTTTTTCCCTTTTTATTACTTTTTAATTTCAATTTTTAATAATTTTCTGTAATAACTTAATTTTATTTTTTTTCTCTCTTCTTTTTTTCTTCTTCCCTTTTCTTCTGAGCCATGTGGCTGACAGGGTCTTGGTGCTTGGGCTGGGAGTCAGGCCTGAGCCTCTGAGGTGGGAGAGCCGAGTTCAGGACGTTGGTCCACCAGAGACCTCCCAGGCCCACATAATATCAAATGGAAAAAGCTCTCCCAGAGATCTCCATCTCAACGCTAAGACCCAGGTCCACTCAAGGACAAGCAAGCTACAGTGCTGGACACCCTATGCCAAACAACTAGCAAGACAGGAACACAACCCCAACCATTAGCAGAGAGCCTGCCTAAAATCATAATAAGGCCACAGACACCCTCTAAAACACCACTGGACACTGCCCTGCCCACCAGAAAGACAAGATCCAGCCTCATCCATCAGAACACAGGCACTAGTCCCCTCCACCAGGAAGCCTACACAACCCACTGAACCAACCTTAGCCACTGGGGGCAGACACCAAAAGCAAAAGGAATTATGAACCTGCAGCCTGCGAAAAGGAGACCCCCAAACACACTAAGTTAAGCAAAATGAGAAGACAGAGAAACACAAAGCAGATGAAGGAGCAAGGTAAAAACCCACCAGACCAAACAAATGAAGAGGAACTAGGCAGTCTACCTGGAAAAGAATTCAGAGTAATTCAGATAGTAAAGATGATCCAAAATCTTGGAAATAGAATGGAGAAAATACAAGAAACGTTTAAAAAGGACCTAGAAGAACTGAAGAGCAAACAAACAATGATGAACAACACAATAAGTGAAACTGAAAATTCTCTAGGAGGAATCAATGGCAGAATAACCGAGGCAGAAGAATGGATAAGTGATCTGGAAGATAAAATAGTGGAAATAACTACTGCAGAGCAGAATAAAGAAAAAAGAATGAAAAGAATTGAGGACAGCCTCAGAGACCTCTGGGACAATATTAAACACAGCAATGTTCGAATTACAGGGGTCCAAGAAGAAGAAGAGAAAAAGAAAGGGACTGAGAAAATATATGGAGATTATAGTTGAAAGTTCCCTAATATGTGAAAGGAAACAGTCAATCGAGTCCAGGAAGCACAGACAGTCCCATATAGGATAAATCCAAGGAGAATCACACCAAGACACATATTAATCAAACTATCAAAAATCAAATACAAAGAAAAAATATTAAAAGCAGCAAGGGAAAAACAACAAATAACATACAAGGGAATATCCATAAGGTTAACAGTTGATCTTTCAGCAGAAACTCTGCAAGCCAGAAGGGAGTGGCAGGACTTATTTAAAGTGATGAAAGGGATAAACCTACAACCAAGATTACTCTACCCACCAAGGATCTCATTCAGATTCGACACAGAAATTAAAAACTTTACAGACAAGCAAAAGCTAACAGCATCCAGCACCACCAAACCAGCTTTACAACAAATGCTAAGGGAACTTCTCTAGGCAGGAAACACAAGAGAAGGAAAAGACCTACAATAACAAACCCAAAACAATTAAGGAAATGGTAATAGGAACATACATATCAATAATTACTTTAAATGTAAATGGATTAAATGCTCCAACCAAAAGACATAGACTGGCTGAATGGATACAAAACAAGACCTGTATATATGCTGTCTACAAGAGACCCACTTCAGACCTAGGGACACATACAGACTGAAAGCGAGGGGATGGAAAAAGATATTCCATGCAAATGGAAATCAAAAGAAAGATGGAGTAGCAATTCTCATATCAGACAAAATAGACTTTAAAATAAAGACTATTATGAGAGACAAAGAAGGACACTACCTAATGATCAAGGGATCAATCCAAGAAGAAGATATAACAATGGTAATATTTATGCCCCCAACAGAGAAGCACCTCAATACATAAGGCAAATGCTAACTGCCATAAAAGGGGAAATCGACAGTAACACAATCATAGTAGGGGACTTTAACGCCCCACTTTCACCAATGGACAGGTCATCCAAAATGGAAATAAATAAAGAAACACAAGCTTTAAATGATACATTAAACAAGATTGATTTAATTGATATTTATAGGACATTCCATCCAAAAACAACAGAATACACTTTCTTCTCAAGTGCTCATGGAACATTCTCCAGGACAGATCATATCTTGGGTCACAAATCAAGCCTTGGTAAATTTAAGAAAACTGAAATCGTATCAACTATCTTTTCTGACCACAATGCTATGAGACTAGGTATCAATTACAGGAAAAATTCTGTAAAAAATACAAACCCATGGAGGCTAAACAATACACTACTAAATAACCAAGAGATCACTGAAGAAATCCAAGAGGGAATCAAAAAATACCTAGAAACAAATGACAATGAAAACACGACAACCCAAAACCTGTGGGATTCAGCAAAAGCAGTTCTAAGAGGGAAGTTTATAGCAATACAATCCTACCTCACAAAACAAGAAACATCTCAAATAAAAAACCTAACCTGACACCTAAAGCAATTAGAGAAAGAAGAACAAAAAACCTGCAAAGTTAGCAGAAGGAAAGAAATCATAAAGATCAAATCAGATCCAAAGATCAATCAAACCAAAAGCTGGTTCTTTGAGAAGATAAACAAAATTGATAAACCATTAGCCAGACTCATCAAGAAAAAAAGGGAAAAGACTCAAATCAATAGCATTAGAAATGAAAAAGGAGAAGTAACAAGTGACACTGCAGAAATACAAAGGATCATGAGAGATTACTACAAGCAACTCTAGGCCAATAAAACGGACAACCTGGAAGAAATGGACACGTTCTTAGAAAAGCACAAGCTTCCGAGACTGAACCAGGAAGAAACAGAAAATATAAACAGTCCAATCACAAGCACTGAAATTGAGACTGTAATTAAAAATCTTCCAACAAACAAAGCCCAGGAACAGATGGCTTCACAGCCGAATTCTGTCAAATATTTAGAATGGAGCTAACACCTATCCTTCTCAAACTCTTCCAAAATATAGCAGAGGGAGGAACGCTCGCAAACTCTTTCTACAAGGCCACCATCACTCTGATACAAAACCAGACAAAGATGTCACGAAGAAAGAAAACTACAGGCTAATATCACTGATGAACATAGATGCAAAAACCCTCAACAAAATGCTAGCAAACAGAATCCAACAGCACAGTAAAAGGATCATACACCATGATCAAGTGGGGTTTATCCCAGGAATACAAGGAGTCTTCAATATAAGCAAATCATTCAATGTGATAAATCATATTAACAAACTGAAGGAGAAAAACCATACGATCATCTCAAAAGATGCAGAAAAAGCTTTCAAGAAAATTCAACTCGCATTTATGATAAAAACCCTCCGGAAAGTAGGCACAGAGGGAACTTACCTCAACATAATAAAGGCAATATATGACAAACCAACAACCAACATCGTTCTCAATGGTGAAAAACTGAAACCATTTCCTCTAAGATCAGGAACAAGACAAGGTTGCCCACTCTCACCGCTATTATTCAACACAGTTTTGGAAATATTAGCCCCAGCAATCAGAGAAGAAAAATAAAAGGAATCCAAATTGGAAAAGAAGTAAAGCTGTCACTGTTTGCAGATGACATGATACTATACACAGAGAATCCTAAAGATGTTACCAGAAAACAACTAGAGCTAATCAATGAATTTGGTAAAGTAGCAAGACACTAAATTAATGCACAGAAATCTCATGCATTCCTATACACTCATGATGAAAAATCTGAAGGAGAAATTAAGGAAACACTCCCATTTACCATTGCAACAAAAAGAATAAAATACCTAGCAATACATCTACCTAAGGAGATTAAAGACCTGTATGCAGAAAACTATGACACTGATGAAAGAAATTAAACATGATACAAACAGATGGAGAGATATACTATGTTCCTGGATTGGAAGAATCAACATTGTGAAAATGACTATAGTACCCAAAGCAATCTACAGATTCAATGCACTCCCTATGAAACTACCAATGGCATTTTTCACAGAACTAGAACAAAAACTTTCGCAATTTGTATGGAAACACAAAAGACTCCGAATAGCCAAAGCAATCTTGAGAAAGAAAAATGGAGCTGGAGGAATCAGGCTCCAGGACTTAAGACTATACTACAAAAATACAATAATCAAGACAGTATGGTACTGGCACCAAAACAGAAATACAGATCAATGGAACAGGATAGACAGCCCAGGATAGAAAACCCACACACATGTGGTCACCTTATCTTTGCTCATGGAGGCAAGAATATACAATGGAGAAAAGATAGCCTCTTCAATAAGTGGTCCTGGGAAAACTGGACAGCTACGTGTAGAAGAATGAAATAACAACACTCCTTAACACCATACACAAGAATAAACTCAAAATGGATTAAAGACCTAAGTGTAAGGCCAGACACTATAAAACTCTTAGAGGAAAACATAGGCAGAACACTCTATGACATAGATCGCAAGATCCTTTTTGACCCACCTCCTAGAGAAATGGAAACAAAAACCAAAATAAAAAAATGGGACCTAATGAAACTTAAAAGCTTTTGTACAGCAAAGGAAACCATAAACAAGACAAAAAGACAACCCTCAGAATGGGAGAAAATATTTGCAAATGAAGCAACTGACAAAGGATTAATCTCCAAAATTTACAAGCAGCTCATGCAGATCAATATCAAAAAAACAAACAACCCAATCCAAAAATGGGCAGAAGACCTAAATAGACATTTCTCCAAAGAATAGATACAGATTGCCAACAGACACATGAAAGAATGCTCAACATCATTAATCATTAGAGAAATGCAAATCAAAACTACAATGAGATATCATCTCACACCAGTCAGAATGGCCATCATCAGAAAATCTACAAACAACAAATGCTGGAGAGGGTGTGGAGAAAAGGGAACCCTCTTGCACTGTGGGTGGGAATGTAAATTGATACAGCCACGTTGGAGAACAGTATGGAGGTTCCTTAAAAAACTAAAAATAGAACTACCATATGACCCAGCAATCCCACTATTGGGCATATACCCTGAGAAAACCATAATTCAAAAAGAGTCATGTACCACAATGTTCATTGCAGCTCTATTTACAATAGCCAGGACATGGAAGCAACCTAAGTGTCCATCATCGGATGAATGGATAAAGAAGATGTGGCACATATATACAATGGAATATTACTCAGCCATAAAAAGAATTGAAATTGATTTATTTGTAGTGAGGTGGATGGACCTAGAGTCTGTCATACAGAGTGAAGTAAGTCAGAAAGAGAAAAACAAATACCGTATGCTAACACATATATGGAGTCTAAAAAAATGGTTCTGAAGAACCTAGGGGTAGGACAGGAATAAAGACGCAGATGTAGAGAATGGACTTGAGGACATGGGGAGGGGGAAGGGTAAGCTGGGACGAAGTGAGACAGTGGCATGGACTTATATACAGTACCAAATGTAAAATAGATAGCTAGTGGGAAGCAGCCTCATAGCACAGGGAGATCAGATCAGTGCTTTGTGACCACAAGAGGGGTGGGATAGGGAGGGTGGGAGGGAGATGCAAGAGGGAGGAGGTATGGGGATATATGTGTATGTATAGCTGATTCACTTTGTTATAAAGCAGAAACTAACACACCATTGTAAAGCAAGTATACTCCAATAAAGTTGTTAAAAGAAATGTATTCTGAAAGGCAATTGAGAAAGATCTAAAATTATTTAAATATATACTTTTCAATTGCAATATATAAAAGATAGTTAGCTTACAAAATTAGATATTGACTTGGATTTAAGACCCTGGACATTTGAGGGAAAACAGTTAAACTGACAAATAAATTAATATAGTACTGGAAAAATGTCCAATGCCTTTGCCTTAATATATCATTGATTAAGCCAGTGACCATTTTTTCTACGAAGCTAAAACACTTTTCATAGCATTATCCTATTCTGATTTTAATATATGTAGTAGGGAGCTGAATCTTAGTCTTCAGTGGTGACAGCTCAGATTTCTAAAATGAGATGTTATAAATAAAAATGTTTTATAATTATTCAGACCTTTGCAAATATTATGTATTATTTGTTTCTCTAAAATACAATCTTGTTCTCCCATAGTAGTTCTAGGATGGCACCCTCATTCACCTAATAACCTATGCACAAAATCTCAGAATGATTTTTGTTTCATCTGTACATTCAGTTCATTAGTAATCCCCACTTAATCTTCCTTCATAATTTTTCTACACATGGTACCCCAACCTCTTTTTTAATCCCTAAAAGGATTTACATTTCTGTCTTGTATGAAACTTTTAAATTAGTTTTTAAATCTATTAGCTGCTCCTACTTTCCTTGTCACACTCATCTGTTCTTTATTTTCTACCCAATTAATCTTCCTAAAATAAAACTCTGTCTACCTTCTCTTACTCAACAATTTTTGGTGATTTCCCTAATTTTTTGGGTAAAATTTTAAAATCATATCTTTGAATTCTCAGATTGGTAACAATTTTTCCAAATTACTTTTTTTACTTTATTTCCTAATAATGAGTTTCTCAAACAATCTGATTCAGCTCGCTGTTCCAAAAATGTGTCACATTTCCTACCTATTGATTCTCTGCCAGTCATCACTAGAATACACTTGGAAATTTCTATCAATTCATTTCTTATAGTGAAAAATATGGGAGCAGAATATCAACTAAGAAAGGAAAACATTAGAATAGAAACCTACAGACATTGGCTCAGTTGTAGCTATATATACATTTGTTAAATGAAGAAATCTGTAAATAATATAAAACTTGATAAATCTGTCATTGTTGATTCTGAATATAATTATAGAATTAAAGACATTGGTAAATACTTACTATATGGCATCTTATAATTAAATTACAGAGTTAAATAAGAAAAAATGCCAGAAATCATTATCATGTACTTTTATTTTGAAATAAGCTATATGAAGAATAAAATTTGTTGAAATATTAGAAGTCAGTTTGTCTAGAAGGTGAAAATATGGACAATATAAATTTTATTTAAAAATTGTAAGTAAATTACTCTTATAATCTAGGAAAAAACATTACTTTTTTAATCTAGGGAAAAACATTGTTTTTTTAAAAAGTCCTTTCAATCTAGGAAAATTCTACACTATGAACTAATCTTTTCAAATGTACTTTGCACAGAAATAATTTTTCCTCAAATTCTTTTTGCCAAAAGATACAGTTATAAAGACATTTAAATTATTTCAAAGTATATAATATACTTACCTAAAAAGCAGTATACTTTTAGAATATCTATTGGAAAGAATGGCTAATGCTTTTTAAATTGCCTATCAAACATAACTCAGTGCTTCTCTTTTTGCATAATAAATATTTTAATGCTAAAAATTAGAATACATTTCATTTTAAAATTTAAAATATATTTCAAATTTTAAAATAAAATAATTTTATTAACTGTAACAAAGTAATTTGAGCACAAGCTGTAGAATTAAAGATCAATGCCATCTGTCTGTAAAATGTAAATCTTGATGTAATGCAGTGTTTCATGACACTAGGGTCTCCAGGTTGTTCTATGATTCTATCAGGTAAGGTACTGTGGCAAATAAATGAGAGAAATCTGAATGTTCTATTCTCTAATTCTTGTCTAATTCAAAATTCCCTAAATTTCATAGATAATAGAATCTCTTTTGTGAGTTGCACCTGTTATTATCCTATAAAATTAGTGTTCCAGGGTAGTTCCAAATTAGAAAAGCTCTGATGAATCTATATTTTAACTGAACTAGAAGAAAAAGGAAATAGTGAAGTATATGACTGAGACGTAGAAAATTGCGAGTATCTTATCATACATTGTTATACATCTTGTCCATCTAACATCAACAAACTTAAATATATTAAACTGCGCCCAAGTTTGCTATGTATTATGCATACGTAAGTATTTTCAATATACATACTCTCTTAAAATACCAGGTTTCATAGTTATAAAACAATGGCTAGGATTAAAACAATCATGTTTAGAAACACTCGATTCGAATTTATGCTTTAACTTGCATGATACATCAAATTCCATGGAAATATCTGTCTGAATCTATTGAAAAGCATGCAAAAAGAGTTGGGAATTCACGTAGAGAGAAGTTTGACTCATACTGTACCTATACATTAAATATTAGATCTATTTCAGTACTAATCGGATCAGAATTTTCATTTATACCTATTTATTCATTTTTAATCTGTGGAAGTAACACATCTGGGTTTTTGATGATCATGCCTTTGGATAATTGTGTTGTTGAAATTAAGTTATGGAAGAAAGGATTAGGTAATGAGAGTATAGGAATAAGTAGCTATATATATTATTCACAGATGTATTATTTAGCAATAATTATGAAGGCATGACAATTTTTAAATCTTAATATTTAATGGTAATAATTTCATCTGTTCTGTGCTTTTAACTTCTCAAATTCACTTTCTGTGCTCTTCCATGTTTAGAAATGGAGAGAACATCAACATGAGGGTTATCTTTGGATTATCAGAACAGTTTGTGGATCATCTTCAAAAAATAGAATGTTTTGAAAATTAGCTCTATTCTTGATTATGCATTTTGATAATCATTTCAATATTCACAGTGATTATCAGAACACTGACCTATTATATAGTCCCTTGACTCACTCAGCTCTGAAAACTTCTATTTTTAATAAATTATATTATACAATATGATAATCTACACGACAGGCACAAACACCAAACTAGTAATTCAAGTTGCCTAATTTCCTGCAGTGTGGAAAAGGAAATTATACATATAATGTATATAATATTATATGCACATACTATGGAAGAAGATACAGGATTGAATATGGAGCAATGATTCATAGGAAAGTAAGTTCCCAAAAATTTTCAGGAGAAACGATGAAAAAGGATCAAAATAAATTATCAATAGATCTTGTGGATCTGTTAATCCCATTGGATTTACTACTATACATAAAATAGATAAGCAACATGGATCTATTATATAGCATAGGGAATTATATTCAATATCTTATAATAAACCATAATGGAAAATAATCTGAAATATATATATTATATATATACTCATAAAACTGAATCACTTTGCTGTACAGCTCAAACTAACAACACTGTAAATCAACTACACTTCAATTAAAATAATATAGAACTTTTGGAGAGTATTACAATTGGAATACTGAAATTAAAGGTCAATTTCATTTAAAAATCAAATGAAGAAAAAGAAAAAAATCAAATGAAGAGGGAGATGAAGTTGAATTCACAAGTTAAAAAGGTATAAAACCAAATAGAAATATGTAAAAATAGAGTGGAGAAGGTAAAGAAATGAAGAAAGAAATGAAAATATATAAGTATTGGACAATATCTCATAGGACATCTTAGGGAAGCTATGGTTATGAAGTGATACTGTTTCTCGTCCAGTAATGTTCAGCCCATGCTTCTGGTTCCTGATATTAACACGTTGTCTCTTAGCAAATAGGCAGAGTGCTCTGTGCCTCAACATCCATACTCAACCTTGTTCCCCACTTCTCGAGAGTCACGTGAAGAACACCTGCTGAGGTAGGAAGGTAATACTGAACTGCTCTCTGCACCCTGGCCCGTCCCAGGCGAGGACGCTTTAAAATGCGACTGTTCATGATCCAATCAGGTGGGGAATACAGGACAGGCTGAGGCTTTCTGCTCCCCCCATCTGGGGCTTCCTCTCTGTTGACATGATTTCATCTCTTGTTTTATACTTCCTTTTACTTGCTGAATTTGACTCCTGTAATTTCACAAGATGCAGAGTAATCTGAAGCTCACAGACTACTGGTCTAGGGAGATTTATCCTCTCTCAAGAAAATGGTATCCTAGGACTTTGTTCTCTCCAAGGGTCAAGCTTAAACTGAAGCTCTTTTGCTTCCTTGCATAGTGTAAGGAATGACTCAGTATTTAGTTCCCATGAACAACACTGTGCTATTTTTCTATATCTGCTCCTAGAGCTCCAGCCTCCCGTCCACTCAGGATCTGCGTTCTGAAACACAGCAGGGGATGGCTTAATGAGCTGCTTTACTGCCCATGACAAGGACCGAAGGCATCCTTGCTGGGAGTGAAGGTGTTTTAGCTTACAGCAGCAAAGTCCATATTTTGTCGCCTATCACTTGCAATATACTGTATACCCTGATATTAATTTCTATATCAGTATTTCAAGTCACAGACACCTAGGTCAAATAAGCATGAGGAAAGTGTTTAAATTTACTGGCATACATGTCTGAGGAGTCCAGAGATACTCCTGTCTTCAGAGATTATTCAGTCATGTAATCAGAACTTTCCCACATACTTCTGCACATCTCTCTGTGAGGTGGGGTGAGAACCACCACTTCCAGCCTGACATTTCCACAGCAAGTGTGTAAGCTGGACTCTTCCCATTATCGCCCAAATATTCATCCCAGGGAAGAGTTCTGATTGACTATATTTGACCAACATGCCTATTACCTGAGCCATTCGCTTCACCAAAGAAATGAAACATTACATTCAGATACGACAGGTCACATGACCCCCTTGTGAAAGAGTGGGGAAAAGTGGGAGATGGATGTTATGACGCTTGATTTTATGTACTGACTTGACTAGACCACAGTACTCAGGTTCGGTCAAACACGTCTGAATGTTGCTGTAAAGGTATTTTTAGACGAGATTAACATTTAGTTCAGTAGACTCTGAGTAAAGGAGATGACCCTCCATAATATGGTGGGCCTCATCCAATCAGTTGAAGGTCCTGAGAGAAAAAAGACTGAGGTCCCTGAGAAAGAGGGGATTCTGCCAGCAGATCACCTTCAGACTCAAGCTGCAGCATCAACTCTTCCTTGGGTCTCCAACCTGCTCACCCTGCAGATTTTGGACTTGCCAGACTCCACAACCATGTGACCCAATGCCTTAAAATCTCTTCTCTCTCTCTCTCTCCCTCCATCTCCCTCTCTCCTCCTCTCTCTCCTTATATATAAATTTATATTATATTATACCTCCTCTTTCTCTGGAGAATCCTGACTCGTAAATGCATTATAATTGGCAGGCCCCCAGAGGTATAATTTATTGGGGGTAGGATATAGTATCTTTTGAAAGGATGCTGAGAAGAATAAAACACTCAAATTCCTCTGAAGTATCCTAAGTACCATCCTAGATGTGTCAGATGATCAAAAAAAGGGGAAATAACATGTTCCCTCAAAAACCTTACAATTTTTAGATACTATAAAATTGCCATGAAAGTACTAAATGTAAATGAAATTAATATGTATAATAGGTATATAAAAATTATAAACACCTCATTTTTAAATATATATACATTCAGAACTATAGATATGTCTATTTGTGAGTTAATAGACATACACATATACATATTTCCTAGCCCTGTCTGCTGAGAGGGCCAGAATCAAGGATGCTCTAGGTAACAATAGTACATCTCCCACACACATGTTGGTCTCTAAACATTGTTCACATTAAAAGGAACAAGGGCTCTTTGGAGAAGTGGCTGATTCCAGGGCTAGAGCAGGGAAAACCCAAGATGAGCCTGGAACATCATTTTGTGCCACTAAAACACTAAAGAAAAAGGAGGCGGGACATGGAATGGGTTTGTTAAAAGAACCCAGGAGCCAGCCTGAAAGAGGTCCTAATGGCCAGAGTTGAAACAATTTGATAAATAAGTATCCATGAGTCCTGAGAAATAAACAAGAGGAGAGATAGCTCTTCCTTACAATAGAATTCCAACTAATACAAAGTAGGAAATGGAGATTCACCAATTGGTCAAAATACCACAGTAATAATACCTGTTCCAGACAATGGGCATCAATGGATGCTAAAATTCTTTGTCACGTTTATAGAGAAAAAGTATTTTAATAGTATCAAAGAATCTTCTCCAAGATACGTATCACCTATGAAGGGGAAATATACTAACTTTATGGTGAGGAAACCCAGTTGATACTGGGTTTCAACTGTAAATCACCAACAGTAAGAAGTACATCCATCATTAATCCCATGATATGATGCATTGAGGAACAACATCGTTTCTATGGCATTCTTGCAACAATTGCATAAACGTACTCTAATCCTGAGAAGACACCAGACAAACCCAAACTGAAAGACAGTCTACAAAACGGATGATCTTCAAGTGTCAAGGTCATGATAGACAAGACAGGGGAATGGTCACAGGTTGGAGAATACTAAGGGGAAGAAATTATACACAATAGGGCATCTTCAGTGATACTCCTGTAGTCCTTAGATGTAAAGAACATAACTGGAAAACAATGGTGAAATCAGAACGAGGTCTATACTATAGTTAATGAAAATGTACCAATGTCGAGGTTCTTTTCTTGATACCTGTACTATGGTTATGTAAAATAGTGTCATTAGGGAATAAGATGAAGTATGCAAGGCAACTTCCCATATGGTTTCTGCAACTTTTCTTAAAGTCTAACATTAGTTTGAAAGAAAAAGTTTTTTTTTTTTAATTATATGTATATACAAGCAAGTGCATTCATGTCACTCATTTGCTTTCTACTATCCTATAGCCTGTAAACATGGTTTGAATGTTCCCATCGAGGGAAAGCCTTCTGGCCCCTATTTCTTGAATTATAACTACCACCCACGACAACCTAGAATTATGCCTAATTACCTAAAATTGCAGTCTCATTTCAGCAGTCTCATAATTAAAAATATATATCACCTAGTACAGTGGGATGAAGATCTTACCGCCATAAATAGCAAAATAGCTTTTCCATTTTTTTCATATGCACAATCGTCAGCAAAGTCATTGCTGAAGGAAGCTTCCTCCTATGCATGTTTTTTCATTGTCATTGACACATTTCTGAACAGCTCAAAGTGTATAAACGTATGGAATTCTTATCTAGAAAAACTTAGCAGGAAAGGTACATATTGGCTACAAATAACCGGAATTTTTAACATTTATATTGTATTTTGTTACTCAAAACATGTTGACACAAGCATACTAGAGTAGATGCCAGGCAGAGATTAATTAGAAGCAAAAGTAACAGGAAAAGAAGCATTTTTAAAAATCTCACTGGATGAAAATTTTGGATAACCCATCTAGAAAATTGCCCTTACATACATTTACATAAACATTTGGGGGGGTTCACATTATTGGGCTTAGAGTAAGTTTTGTAATTTTAGTGCTGAGAACTAAAATTACAGAACTGCATCTGCCCTTCTATGCAGAGTACAATGAGGCAACACCAGAGTTCTATGACTTAATTTACACTTATGGGAGCATTTTATGTGAGCGTATATATTAAACTACAAAGCAATCACAGAAAATGAAATCAGGAGTCAAAATTGTATATTTAAATAAACTGAACAATTATTTGAGTATATCAAAATCTTGATCAAGTCAAATGAATTATGCACCAGTATACTTTTTCAAAAACACATGTTAGTTTTGGCAGGGGGCGGGGTATAAACCTTCCCACAATTGTGTTCATGGTCTCAAAAGTTCAGTTCCGGAAGTATCATTAGACATCCTCATAATTTCCATGATTAAAGCCACAAATTATCTAGGTGAACTGAGACTTTGTATGTGATCTTCTTTAAAACATTCTATGAAAAGAAATGTGAGGGGAGAAACAGATGTTGGTGATTGCTGAATCTCAGTGATGGGACAGCTAGAAGATCTTTCAGCTCTTTGTTCACTGTCTCTCAGCCCTATCTCTTGCTAGTCCTCATCTTAGGCCAGCATCACTGAACAGCTTGAAGCTCCCTGGAAATAGACTGTTTTTCATAATTCTTTGCAGATGCTGGTCCCTCTGTTAGGAAAATTTTTGTAATCCCACTCAATTCAATTCACCCCAAGCTGTTCTTCCCTGACTGGCTACTTTTATTCCTTTAGATTCAGCTCAGGTGTCAACTCCTATATGACTCCAGGGCAGATTTCTCCCACATTATATGAAAAATCAGAAGGTTCACTCTGAATACAGGGGCCATGTACATCTTTGCGTGAGCTTTCCCGATGAACAGTCACATGCAGAGTCTGGGTAGTATCTGTTCTCATGCTGATTTGAGTTAGACTGGGCATCTCCCTTATAGGTTGTGAATCTGCAGGAGGCTGGAGCAGCTCTGTCCCGTCCATCTCATTCTGTGGCCCTGGCTAGAGGGGAAATAGCATCTAGCCGCCCTGTGGCTAGAGGGGAAATGGCTACCTGGATAGCACATTCCTCATGGCAGACGTCAGAAGCTTCCAAAGGCATGAATGGAAATGTAGGTGCCCGTTAAGTCTTGAAAGTGGCACAATGTCATTTCTGCCCATATTTCATTGAATAATGGCAGTCACACGGCCAAGCTAAAAATCAATGGATAAAAGCAATATAACCTTTCAATGGAGATGCGAGTTAATATTTCCTCACAACCTATCAGCTACCATAATCAATGTCTTGGAGGGTCTCTGGCACACGGTAGGTGCTTAATACACTTTGGTGTGCTTAATTGTTCTTAAAAGATTTCAATGGTTTATCACTTTTAAGATCCTGAAAAGTAAACAGGTTAAAAGCAGAGTCAAAAATGGCTCCATCATTAATTTAGAGTTTTATCACAGCCCCTGCGGGTTCTTTGCTTATTTATCTGTCTCCTTCATTCCACCATGATCTCCGTGACGTCTTGCCTCATTGGTATCCCCACCTGTTGGTAGTGGGCTTGACATCTGGGAAGTGCGCACTAAATGCTCATTGAATAAAGAATAAAGGAACACAAGTTAGAAAGGAAAAGAAGACAGAAAGCTCAAAGCAAATCTAAGACAAAACAAAGCAAGCGGCTATCTTCACTTGTGGAGTTCACAAGTGATGCTTCAGCATTTACTAGAATTTTTTTTCTTTGCTTTAAAGTGATAGTCAAAAACTTTTGATTTAACCAGTTGTTATTATGGGTATAATTTATCATAAGGTAAGCCTCTAAGTTCGCTTTTGCTTGCTAATTTACAAGTCACTTAGGATATATGATGAGAATGCAAACTGAGCAAGATTCATTTAGGTTTGAAGTCCCTAGAACCACAGAAATAAAGAAGGATAAAATATTTATAGCTCAATGAGATTTAGACTTCATCTTGAGAGCTGAATTAGGATACAAAAAAGTAAACTGAAAAGAATATTAATTACTGAGGCTTGGTAATATAATGGTCCATAATCATGTACCTATGATGGTGCAGAGTCAGAAAGGTAACTAGGTGTCCTGTTCTGGTTTCAGTATTCTTTGTTTTTCCCTCTGCCTCCCTGATATTTGCAATTAATCTTTCTATAAAAGTATCAGCAATATTAATATATTCCTATGATATAAAAAGATCACTCTCTTTTATATACATTTTACAGTTAGGGCATTATACTTGAGAAGAAACGTATGCAAAATCATGGATAGATGTCAAAAACTTATTATTGAGAAAATAAGACCAAAAGGTAAAATTAATGTATTAGTGCATTTATATGAAGTTAAAATGGAAGTGAAATCATTGAAGGGATTAAAAGTCCAGGAGGGGTTACTTCTGCTGAGGTGGAAGTGACTGGGAGAAGACAGAGGGAAAAAGAGGTTGGTGGGAGGAAGCCTTGAGAAATACTGTTCATTTACTATTTCTTACACTAAGTGGTTTTCCCAGGAACCTATGCCCTGTGTAGACCATTTTTTTATATCCTTGCTACTACTCTCCCCTCACTGAAATGTACTTGCAGGTACTACAATGCTGGTTGGTCTCCTCTAAATCTTTTGGGATTGCTCTCCAATTTGAGTTCCCTGAAAGTCCTAGTTTTCTAATTCCCAGTGCAATCTTGTCTCAAAATCTTTTCTTATGACACCAATGCCTCTGCAACAGAGTTCCTGGGAGACACCTTTTACTCTGCCATCTTTGGGGACATTATTCAGCCTACCATTCAGTCTATATCTAACTCTTAGGTATGTACAGACAATAGATGGTAAATAAATAGATGACAGATACATACATACTATATAGATGACAGAGATAGATAATTTTGAAAGAGGGGGACTTGAGAGTTTCCAGTATTTTTTGCCTAATGAGGTGAGTGCTATCCTCTATAAAAATTTTTCATTTTGCTTTCAAGAAACTCTGTTCTGCTTTCAAGACTTGCCTTAAGAGCAAAGCATTCTTATATTGTCTTTCACTGGTTCCTGAAGGATTTTACCCTCCAGAAAAATGCACTATTATAGGATTCAGAAGGGGAACAAAAGAGCTGTGCTTTTATGAAGTAGGACAAATAGGGGTGACGGAGAACAGAGGTGAAAGGGAAAATTGAAAGACCTCAGATACATTCTTGGCAGATGTTAGGGAGCAGTACACATAGACCTAGAAATAAATTCCCCAGAAGACTTTTTTTTTTATCGCCAGTTTAAAGATTTTTGCTCTGAGAGATTCTACAGTCCCTAGAAACTCTTCAGCCTTGGATTAAGGGTAAAAAAAAAAAAAAAAAAAATAACACAACTTAGATTTATTGTAATTTTTCTTTAATGAATTAGGTCTTTGCCTCTGAGTAGTAGAGATACAGTTAGAATAAGAGGCATCAGCAACAGGGAAGTAACCTTTAGGAGAATATCTGTTTGCAGCAGCTAAATGCTGTGTTGGCAATGTGTCCCTCTCTATTTGGAAATGGCAGTGCCCGTGATGATCGCCAATGCCGACGCAGTACTTACTCTGTACTAAGAATGAGTCTAAGCAGTTTTCATATGTTAATTCCCCTGGTTCCTGCCCCACCCCACGCAAAAAAACAAAACAAACAAAAAAACACAGGAAACGGGAACTATTATCAACCCCATTTTAAAAAGGGGAAGAAAATGGAAGTACATCAAAGTTAATAGTCTCACCCTAAGCCACACCCTCTTGAAACTGTACTTGAACCCAGGCCCTGGTCTCAAGGCCCAAGACAAGGTTTTACAGAGGAAGTTTTCTCTCACTCCGGATGCAGCACTGGGTGGTGGGCCCATTCCTCCACCTGATTTACTGCACTCTGTGCTGAAGCCATTCATCCGTCCTGAGCTTATATGCATAAAATGTGTGATGCTGAGTTCTAGGAATTCAAATGTGAATGAGGCACCTTCAACATTTATTAGTTTTTTGGGGTTTTTTTTGTTTTTTTAACCAAGATAACTCAGAGGGCCCAGAGGATCACTGGGATCTGATTCCCTGGGGAGAAGAGCAGCCTAGATGTTACAAAGGGTGACAGAGATTGACACCTGTCAGAAAGGCATAAACACTTCTGCAATCACCTCATGAGATTCTCTGAAATACTAACAGCACATGTGGGAAGAGACAAAGCTGCTGAACTTACTTTGTAACCCGATGGGGCAGAGCCAGGATGTACCAGCCAACTGTTTCCATGAAACCACATCATAACAACCCCCCGCAGTACTCAGAGGTATAGAACCAAATGACTGCTTATTCCAGCTCGTGCATCCGTGGGTCAGCTGCAGATTAGCTGAGCCAGGCTAGGCTATGCTGGGCAATCCTGCTTCAAACTGAACGTCCAGCTAGACTTGGCCTCTCTCTCCAAGTGCACTCAGTCCTACTCCTATGCATTTATTCTAGGGCCCAGGACACTTGAGAGAAGCTCTTCTTATGGCACAGCAGAATCACAAACATATTTCAAACCGCCTCTTGTATCATGTCTGTTCACATCCTGTTGACCAAAGCAAGTCTCATGACCAAACCCAAACCCAAACCCAAACCCAAACCCAACTTGGATGGAAGATATAACACCCCTCCCGTGTAGATCAGGCAAGGGGGAAACTTGGCTGAATATATGTTAATCTACTAAACAGGGTAATTTGGCCTAGAGTATTTCCAGTTAACTTATGGACTAGAGTTTTCACACATGCCTAGCATGAAGTGGGCCCAAAAAGAAAGGAAAAAAAAAAAGAGCTCCAATGAATAAAATTTATTTAACCAAAAGGCTGAGAGACAGTCATTGTCCCATCTCCAAATTTAGAATGTATTATGCTTTAATACATTGAGAACAAAAATCCTCGAAATTAATAGGAATAGCTTAAAGATATTTACAAAGCATGCAGATCACCTAACTGTGAAGGCTAACCCTGAGGAGTATCCTGTAAAAATTAAGGCAATCCAACAAACACATGAAAAGATGCTCAACATCACTAATTATTAGAGAAATGCAAATCAAAACCACAATGAGGTATCACCTCATA
Source organism: Balaenoptera borealis (assembly GCF_965194805.1). NCBI lineage: Eukaryota > Metazoa > Chordata > Mammalia > Artiodactyla > Balaenopteridae > Balaenoptera > Balaenoptera borealis. The sequence continues at coordinate 6,368,351 of NC_138875.1, forward strand.
CCGGTCAGAATGGCCACCATCAAAAAATCTAGAAACAATAAATGCTGGAGAGGGTGTGGAGAAGAGGGAACCCTCCTGCACTGTTGGTGGGAATGTAAATTGATACAGCCACTATGGAGAACAGTATGGAGGTTCCTTAAAAAACTAAAAATAGAACTACCATATGACCCAGCAATCCCACTACTGGGCATATACCCTGAGAAAACCATAATTCAAAAAGAGTCATGTACCACAATGTTCATTGCAGCTCTATTTACAATAGCCAGGACATGGAAACAACCTAAGTGTCCATCAACAGATGAATGGATAAAGAAGATGTGGCACATATATACAATGGAATATTACTCAGCCATAGAAAGGAATGAAACTGAGTTATCTGTAGTGAGGTGGATGGACCTAGAGACTGTCATACAGAGTGAAGTAAGTCAGAAAGAGAAAAACAAATATCGTCTGCTAATGCATATATATGCAATCTAAAAAAATGGGACTGATGAACCTAGTGGCAGGTCAGGAATAAAGACTCAGATGTAGAGATGGATTTGAGGACACGGGGGTGGGCGGGGAAGGGGAGGCTGGGACGTAGTGAGAGAGTAGCACTGACATATATACGCTACCAAATGTAAAATGGATGGCTAGTGGGAAGCAGCCGCATAGAACAGGGAGATAAACTTGATGCTTTGTGACGACATAGAGGGGTGAGATAGGGAGGGTGGGAGGGAGGCTCAAGAGGGAGGGAATATGGGGATATATGTATATGTATAGCTGATTCACTTTGTTGTACAGCAGAAACTAACATAACATTGTAAAGCAATTATACTCCAATAAAGATGTGAAAAAAAAAATTAAGGCAATAAAATGCAGGATACTCACCCCAGCTAAAGATTTTACTTAAGAAAGAGGACAAATATGCCATCTATGTGGGTGACGTGCAAATAGGAATCAATATCTGTTAATTATCTCATAAGCCTAAATATATACATACATATATAATAATATTTGCAAGTAGATAAAAATAGTCTCTATGATGAATGTATTTCTTGGGTATACTTTTGGAAAAACTTATTAGAGTATGTCAAAGGGAAATAGTAAAATAGGAAATGGAGACTAGGTGGCTTGGACAACATATTCTTAATAATTTAATTCACAGTAGCAATGAAAATATGATTTTAGTATCTGGATACTTTTAATAAGAAGCAATAAAAAACTGTCATTTACTGCAAATAAAAACTTTTCAATAGGATGGTCTCCTTTTAAAGCACCTTATACTGGCAAAAAAAAAAAAAAGGGGTGTCATATTTGTATTGTTTCCTACAATGCTTTGATGAAAATATTACAAAGATTGCCAAACTACTTACATTTTCCAGTATGTAACATGTTTTACGTCCAGAGAATGTTTAATTAATTTCCTGATTAATTTTTTAATGCTACTGCTGTTTGGCAGCTGTTCTGACAAAACTGCCTTCCTCATTATAGAAATTCTACTTGTGAAAAGAAGTCAACCATAGCAAATGGACTTATTGAATTATCCAGCTCACCAGTTACAGAGTATAAAATTATTCATCCTCATATAATTTGATCACGAAAAATCATTTATCTTTAGCAACTGTGTAAAATTAGATATTATGCTGCAGGATAGCTGCAATTTTAAAACTGTCTGTAGTTAAAAACTTTTAAAGTGTATTCGAACACTTAATTATTGCCTATTTTCTCATACCACTTTGTTATAAAAAAGGTTAGTATCCAAGTAATTGCTCCACTGAGCCCACTTGTCTCACCACTGAAAAAGCATCACTTAGTTGTTTAAATGCAAAATGTCTGTCGGTTACTATTATTGGCTGTGCAATTTAGCGGAGACCTCATTCTTATTTTAATGTTTATAAATTAATGAATTCAGAATCAATTCATTTCTTAATAAAACCAACATAACTTAATTGGAAACTCTTCTGTGTTATCATTATTACAGGTATATATGAGAAGCACTGTAGCAAAGCATTTGTAAAGGTTGAGCTGATGCTTAACATTTCTTATTCATAGTGCTAGACTCAGCATTAATATTACTTTCCAAGCTATTTATAGATTTTTGTATCTTATCTTACTTAAAGACCATGCCTGATGTATTTGAAGATTACTTTTCTGTTACAGCTAACCAAGTGGATCTAAATAGGCTTATCAACTAAAATGGAAACCTCAAAGAACTAAAAATGAGCTTTTCAGCTATCATTTCAGGCTATACAGATTGATTTTTCCTATTTGGGTAGTCTTTCTAGATATCTTCCAGCTAATGTATTACTCAGCTAAAAGTCAGTAAGATTATGCAGCTTTAGCTAAAATATATCTATCTACATTTTTCTATCAATATGTATCTAATGTATCTACACATAATTTATAGACAAATATATTGATATATATCCACATACCACCTACAATTTCAGGAAAAAGTCTGAAAAATTAATGACACAAATATCAAAAAAAAGTTGACTTATTGAGATAATAACCAACAGACTAAGGCATCATAAAAGGAATATATATTTAGAATGATGTATTTAACTTTTCATTTTTTTCTGTTAAGTTGGGAGTCAAAGAATGGAACTTTGTTTCCAGAAGAATCACTGATGCATTTGCTAAAAAATGACAAATGAGAGAAGAGTCATCTGATGTAAAATACGTGATTGTCTTAAGATACACAAAATTTTTAATTTTTCTCAAACAGTTCGCTATTTATCAAGCTACTCATTTCAAGAATTCCATAAAATCTTTTTTAAAAAGTCATGTATATTCAATCAACGAGTGATTCCAATCTTGGTTTAGCACACCCATCGATACTGGTTTTCATCATAGAGAAAGCTCTTTCTCTGAAAATGCTTTGTATTTTTCTATAAAATATTTTGGTAAATCATTACAGATCTAACCAAAAACGATCAACATTTTCATGATATTTTTATATAACAATTCTCTTATTTTTGCTTTATAAATCCAGGTCAAACAGTAGGAAAAAAAAAAAAGGTTGATTTTTTTAAAAAATTACATACAATTAAATAAAATGGTATAATTTTTATAAAAACAAAAAATTGCATTAATACTATTATATTCTGCCTAATACTCTATCACTCAGGCAAGAATTCTATAATAAATGTATTTTTTCAATTTAGATATTTTATCTGAAATTCATTATATGTTAATTTTTTTAATACAGTATATTTATTCACTATTGGAATATTACTTTCCTAGAAACGTATCTTAGAAAGTAAAGCATACATTTTTTTTCTGGCTCAGGACAGCATAAAAGAAGAAAAGTTATGTTATTTCCATTGCTGTAGTCAAAAACAGCTTATGAAACCTTCTGAAAGTCTTACGTAATGTGGTAACTACAATGTGATATCGCATTCATTTAAAAAAAGAAAGTGAGACTTCCATTTCAATTAATATGGAGGAATTGGTTCCCCGCCCCCACCCCCCCCAAAAAATCCTCCTACAAGTAAAAGAGCTTGATCAGGTGCAATGAGCTGAACTCAAATGAAAATCAGGGAAGATACAAAGGAGTAGAGAAGAAAGATGAAAGTACAAGCAATGGTAATAAGTCTGAACTGAGGCTGGAACTTCCCGGGGCAGGGGGTGAACACGGGGTGGGAAGAGGGTACGGGGTGGCAGTTAGTTTCAGTAATCATGGACTTTGGGTTTTAAGGGCCACATGAATGGGAGATGATACCCTGAGTTATCATCTGGCCAGGTGTTAAGAGCTGGAATTCATAAAGTACAACTCTTAAAACCAGCCTTGAATTTAGTTATAATAATACAAACTAAAATGAACAAAAAGTTACACAAAAGTAGTAACCTGTTAGTAAACCTTTGCTCGTGGCAGAAGTAAAAGGAAAATTTGATTTTGAGATGACCCCACAGTTTAGTTTCCAAAAGATTCTCTCAGAGACCTCTTAAATATTAGGTATAAACATAGAGTGTAAAGGACCACGAGATTAAAAATAAATAAATAAAAGTTACAACATTGAAACAATCCAATTTCCGTAGAAGAAATAGATAAACTTATGAGGAACTGCTCCCACGAAATTCACCAGATCCAGCCGACCTCACAGAATTTTAGTAAATCTTTAAAAACCACATAGTTTAAAAATGTTCTATAAATTATTCCTCTGCGTTGAAAAGAGTGGAAACTTCTCCTTTTAGGAAGTATAACACTGATACAAACAGAAATAGTACAACTAAAGGTAGTACAAAAGAAATTCTTAACCAATATACTTATGAATATTGATGCAAAAAATCGAATAAAATATTAGCAAGAGGAATCTAGTATCGCAATAGCAAAATAATATGCCATAACCAGTGGCGATCTATTCTAAGAACTCAAGGTTGGCTCAATGTTTGGAAATCAATCTATCAATATTCCATATTATGAATACATCTAAGAAAGTATGTCACGTGATTATCAATTATCTTCATATTACTGAGAAAGCCTTTAACAAAATCCAACATTCATTCATTAAAAACAAAAACAAAAAACTCGGGAAATCAGAAATTGAGGGATACTTTCTTAGCTTTAAGTCTCCTCTGTAAAATGAGAGGAACAATGGCCACTTCCCAGGGCTCTATAAAGGTTCAAGAACACACAGCTTAAGTATTGGGCACCCTTCCCTTTCTCTGGGGCATTTACATTTGGACAGATATGCTTTATTTTTTTTAACTCTTGGATTTTGAACTTTTATTTTTAGCTTATAGAAAAATCGTAAAAATAACACCAAGAGTACTCATTCACTCCTCATCTAGATTCTCCTAATGTTAATATGTTATATAACATGATTACAATGGTCAAAATCTGGAAATTAAAATTAATATTGTTAACTGGAGACCATATTAGATTTTATCAGTTTTCCATTAACGTGAATTGGACGTTGTTGCTCCCATTTTACAGAGAACAAACTGAGGCCCATAGAGGGAAAGGGACTTGGTCAAGGTCACCCTGCTAGGATGTAGGAAGGATCAGAGATCAGAAGGATCTGATCTCAGGATCAGAGCTGAGCTGATCTCAGTTCCTAAAAGGCACCAGTATTTCCTTCTTTGGTCCTCTGCATAGGCTCTTCCCTCAGCCTAGAACATTCTTCCCTCCCTTTCATTCTTGGAGTCCAAATGCTGCTTCCACCAAGAAGTCTATCCTGACTATGCTGAGCGGTGCCGCTTTACCATGTACCGGTCTTTCCTCCAATGCGTTTGCTCACTTGTAAAGAAAAACAGCAAAAACACAATCTCAGTGCATACTGTTAATAAGAGATATACCTAAATCATAAAGCATCATAAATTCTGAGAGTGAAAGTATGAAAAAAACATTACACCCAAAAAGTAATCAGTTTCACTTTACCAAAGTCAGGTAATGCAGGCATGAAGTGAAAAAGCATTTATAGGAAGAAGACAGGATCACTATCCAATAAAATTTTTCATCCCACAAGGAAGATATAACAATTCTCAACTAACATGGCATAGTCTGTGATAAAACTGTTCAATCATAGATGATAAAAATTTCACCTTTCTGAAAAAATGATATACTAAAGAGAGAGAAGAGTCCTATAATTATATTTCTAGAAGCCTCTACCTAAGAGCTAGAAAATGCACTCTCACTGTAAACACAGAGAAAAAAAGAAAAAACACTAATCATCCAATATCTATAGGGAAATTTTCATAAAAACATCAAAATTTCAGGACAATATGGAACACATTTTCTGATCACTTCTGATTTGGAGAAAATGGAGTAGCTTATGTCTGAATAATTTCTTCACCAAGGGCAACTGAAAAATATGGGGAAAATCTATTGTAGGCATCACAGAGTAGATGAACAGTCTAGAAGATCCAAGATTCTGGAGATCAGAGAACCACAGAGAAGTGAAGTCACTTCTCCTGGAATATATTTGTCAAATGTGGGCAAAGTACAAGATTTCAAGTATCTCAACGTATTTTAGGGAAAGGGCCAGGACAGGTGAATAGGACAATCATTAAGTCCTTTCTGGCTGTTTCCTGGAGCAGGAGAGATGAGATAGGAGTCATGTGAGAATAAATTCCCTTTGAGTTGGGTGTGGTAGAAAACTGGTTCTGAAATACAACCAGTTTTCCCTGACGATATCTGTCAAAGTCTGAAGTTACAGAGACCAAGACCATAAAATGCTAAGCAGAAATTCTTGGTGAAACAGAGCTATGCTGATCAAAGCAGAGAAATGATCAAAAAAGAAAAGCCTACCAGTAACTCAGTTTAAAGTCCAAAATATAGTGTTACATCAGAGGAGTCAAAGCAGAGGTCGGGGAGGCGGGGAGGAAATTAACTTCAAATTTGCTTAGTCCCATGAGGTAGTTTAGATAATCAGCTCCATATCAACAAGCAGAGAAATGGTGGATTGCCTCTGGTCAAACATAATGTCATCAGGACCTTCCATAGTTTTGTTTTAATTCAAACTGACCTGCACTCAGTCAAAAATTATTAGACTTTGCTAGGAACAAGACCATATGACCAAAATCAAAACGGAAAACAAAAGATATTAGGAACACGTCAATAATTCATGCAGACACTGGAAGCAAACTTTAAAATAACTGATCTACACATTCAAGAAACGATATTAAAAGACAGAAAAATAGGATAAAACACATACTATGTTATCTACGTATACCAAACTCAAAAGCAGGCTGTCGTCAAGATAGTGACTATGACATGACAAGAAGCAACGGGAGGACATTTTCTGAGACCATGATCTAATCATGTTTTTTTTTTTTTTTCCCTTGATCTGAGTGCTAGATACATAGATAGGTTCACTTTAAGAACCGGCTTACGAGGCAGAAATAGAGACACAGATGTAGAGAACAAACGTATGGACACCAAGGGGGGAAGGTGGTGGTGGGATGAACTGGGAGATTGGGATTGACATATACACACTACTATGTATAAAATAGATAACTAATGAGAACCTACTGTAGAGCACAGGGAACTCCACTGTACAGTAGAAACTAACAACACTGTAAAACAACTATACCCCAATAAAATAGAATACAATAAAATAAAATGTTAATAAGCCATACCCTTGTGGTTTGAGCAATTTTCCAGGTTATACTTCAATAAAATGTTTACTGAAAGAGAACTAACCAGTAAGATCAATAAAAATGTAAAGATTTGGGAGTTAAGACACATAAATACTTGGTCACACAAATGAACATGTTTCTAAATACCTTTTTCCATCAAAGAAGTCTTAATGGGATTATAATATATTTCAAACTTATATGTAATTAAAGTACTATCAAAACTTCAGATGTAGTTAAAGTGGCACTTTTTGGGAATCTTTGAGCCTTATCTATTTTTAGAATGATTTATTTGAAAGAAGTGCTGAAAATTATTGCCTAAATATTTAACATAAGAGGTTTGATAACATTAAGAAATTGGAAGAAAAAAACTGGTAAATATGAACATGAGCAGAAATTACACAAAAGAATAGAGAGTATTAAAAATGCTGTATCTTTGTTTATTTGGGAAAAAATAATAAACTAGACAAACCTCAGACAAGACTTTTAAAGGAGTTAATAAGAGACATAAGAATAACTACCGTTATAGTAGATATTAGACAAATTTTTACAGACTTTTAATAAAAAACATCTTTTGGCCAGCGCATTTGAAAAGTTAGATGATCAGAGTAATTTCCTAGAGAAATATGCCAAAATGTATCAAATATATGTCCACACTCAATCAAGTAAAAAGTAAGTAAGCTGAATATTTCTATAATTACAATTGAATTAATGGTTGAAAAATATAGCTTTCTTGAGAGAGAGAGAAATAGAATGAAAGAGACAGAGGGACCCAGATGGTTTTGCAGGAAAAGGTGACCCCCATCCTTCCAAAACTGTACCCAGGAATAGAAGATGGAATTCCTCTTGCTCTTGTTGAGGCAAATGTAACTCCAGTGTCAAAATGAAAAAATAGATTAATAGGAAAAAAAAATAAGAATCAATTTCACTAATGAACATAGATACAGCATACCCGAAATAACAACCAAATCCAACAATTTTTGAAAGTGACACTATATCATGAACTCCTGACCCATGCTAGAGATACAATTTTATTAATACTAAAAACTCTAATATTATTCACCAAAATAAAAGGACAAAGACGAAAAACTGTATGTTATGCCAATAGATCTCTAACATGTATTGAATAAAATGTAATACTCACTGAGGATAAAGATAAAATCTCTTCGAAAAGCAAAGCTTTAAAATAATCACATTATCTTTCATGTGATTAAGATCATATAAAAATAAATTAAATACTCAAAATCTGGAAAAAGGTATAAGTTATTATTCAAAGATGTTAACCAAGGTCTAAATAAATCAAGTTTCACCAACTGTTGGAATGTGAAGACTCAATACCAAAAAGAAGTCCAATTTTCCCCTTAATATCATTTGTTAAATGAAAATTTCATAAATATTCCAATAGAGATTTTTGTAGGAACTTCGCAAGCAGATTGTAGAATGTATATGAGAGAGCAAAGGGTCGGGAAAAGTCAAGACTCTCAAAGAACAAGGTCTATGGCATTCCCTCAAACAGAGTCTTAATAGCAAGCTATATTTATTGGTGAGCGTTCTTAGTTACACAATACATAATTTACATTAGTTTAAGGAGGAATAAATTTATTTATGAACACTGGAAAGCTCTCAGAATCACTGATATATTAAGAGAAAGAAGCTAAGGGCTAAGTGTCCAAGAACCACTTCCTAACTACAGACTCCGTCTGTTAAGGGTTACCTCTGACCCCACACATAACGGGAAAAGCAAAATGCTTAATCTTTTAGAGAAATATCAGTGTAGGAAAGCAAAACACTCACACACACACAAAAAAGTATAAAATCACATCTTCAGTTTGGCACAAAAAGCACTATTAACATAAAGAAGTTTCAGCTTTCAAGAAGATATTCATACTACATTTGAATGACAAAGAATTCATGTCCAAAACACTATTTTTTATAATGTCCATAAATTCATAAGAGAACAATTTATCCCCCAAAAAATTTGAAACGGAAAAGAGAAAAAAGAAAAACAGGTAATTCCAGAAGAGGAAATCTTAATGCCCATAAGCAATATGAATATGTATTCTACCTCATTAGCAATGAAGATAAACTAATTAAAACAAAATTACATTTTCCACTCACTTGATTAGCAAATATCTAAACACCTGACTCTAATAGTACTGACAAGACAGAAGGAAATGGGGACATTCAAACACTATTAGAGGAAGAATTGAGTGCACGAGTCACTCTAAAAAGTCATTAGGCTACATCTAGTAAGTTTGGAGGTGAACATGCCCTAAGACCCAACCATAGATATATGGAAAAATATACAAAAATATATAAATATATACAAAAGTATTTGCTGGAGCGTGGTTTAAAACAAAACATTGGTAACCAGTGAAGTAACCAGAGAACGATGAATAAATTTTATATGCAACGGTATACAAGTGAAATAAGTTAACTAAATCTTTAACCATCAACATGAATAAATATCAAAACCATAGCAGTGAGCAAAATAAAAGCTGATTTCTGAATGATTTAATGACATTTGTATAAAGTTTTAAAACATACAGAACAATATTAAATGGTTATCAAGGCATCTATACGTTACAACAGTTTAAAAGCACACAAAGGAATGAAAAATACAGGATAGTGTTTAGTTGTAAGGATATATTTCGGAGGGGATCGAGATGGCAAAGGGGCAGAAGTAGGGCTTCAACTGTAACTTTGATGTTTCATTTCTTAAGTTGGGTGAAGCTACCTTAGTGCTGGTTACTAATATTGTCCATACGTATTTGCACTTCTGACATAATATGAAGAATGAATAGTGCCACATTACTTGACTATCGTAGTGTGATGACTTATAAGTATATATTTTTGAAAAGTTTTTGTCAAACAACTTCTACACGCCTTGGCTTTAATAGAAAGAGAGAATATGTACAACACCCAGAAGGACAGAGAAGGCAGCTCGCCATCCAAAGCTCAGGCTGCCCTGGTTGCTTCTAAGAGCTGAGGGATCAATGTCTCAACACAAGTTGAAACCCACACATCCCCGTCAGCTGGAAAGCTCTGATCTAGGAAACTGGCTGCCCTAACAGCTCCTACCAGAGCTGGATTACCACATCCACAGACTACACGTTTGCTCTGTAGACTCAGACGTCTGATGGTTAAGCTATCCAAGGGTCAGGGTCAGGCTAAGGGTGATCCCCTGCACATAGACACAGTACCCCGACTCACAGAGACTATTAGGAAAAAATCAGCACACCCGTCAGCTTATTGCTTTGTAGATACAGGACTATTAAACTGTTTATACAACATGCCCCCTGATCAAGGGTAGTCTCTGACCCTGAAAAAACTTGGAACAGTAATAAAAATCAGTTTTCTGGGTAGCATGGAATCACGGCAGGCTGTTATTTGAAAAATTCGCTGGTTAAAAACAATGACTTTGGTAGCCTGACAGCCACAGTCAGAACACTGACTTAGTTTTTGTCTCTGTAAGAAACATTTTCTTTCCGGCCAAGGTCAAGGCCAAGGCGATTCTCTTCAGATTGAATGGACCTATCCAAGGATGAGATCCTGCATGGTGACCCTTCCTGCGCGACTCCAAGCCCTAGAAGGCACATTATTACGCTTTTAAATAAGTAAGAGACTGCAGGAACCCCAAAGTTCCCATTTATTCTCACAAAAAGTGATAAGATTTGCTTCAATTTTAACCTAAAAAGGCAGTTGTTCTGTTCATTATTTCATGATATCAATTCCTCTGCTCTATGTCCCTAAAAATATCAGGTTTAATATAACGTTAATTGGGTATAGACGTAAAGTAGATAGGTAACAATGATTTGAGCTTTCCTTAATCCATGGTAACAACTGCATGTTTGTCCCGCTACACTTAACACAGCAGGAGTTTTCTTTATTCAATATTCCTAGATATGAATTTTCTATCAAATATTGTAATTAAATTATTTGTTACACATTCTTATTCTAAAGGAGACCTATTTCTCAAGAACTAGTCTTTATTTCTTGAATCGTTAAGAAACTCAAGTGAGACATATACCCTCATCAAATGGCATTATATTAATATTTATACAATCACAATTATGTTTCATGCAATATTCATCAGTTTCTTATAGAGAGCAATTACTACAGTTATTACTCAGACACTTGTTTTTTCTACCTCCTACTAGAGGGATTCACGTAGTATTATTCTGCATTCTGTAAACCCTAAGTTAAAATAATTAACTTCTAGTAGGTGACAGTGCACTGCAAAATCAATACTCTGTGAGACTCAGGTATCATAACAATATGTGACACTATTTACTCGGCACTCATTTAATTTCACTGTGTAAATGACATTTCCTTTCCGACATCACTTAGTGAATAGATATCTAGCTACTGTAGCATTTGACATTTGACCAACATGGAATGTTAAGAGCTTTTCCTCAAGTGCAAGTAATTCAGCATAAATAAATTATCTAGAGGACTGGGAACACCAAAGAACTCAAGGTTGGGAGATCAGGTATTAGCAAGGGTGTTGATTTTTAATATTTTCTAAGAAAATGGATTATATTCAAAGCTTTTATGACTTTTTAAAAAATTACAAAAATGTTGAATATTTCCATGTATTTTACATATACATTTTTTCTTAATAGTTATATAGTGCTAATCTATGTGACACCAATTAATTTATTCAATATTCTATGATTAAATTCAGGTTGTTTTCCATTTAAACTGTTAAATAAATATTATACTTAAATGACATATGGATCTAGACAACAATTATCAAAGAATGCTAAGTCATTAGGTGACATAGTGTTGAGGAACTGATGGTCCTGGTCCTGCTACCTTGGAACACTAATCAATGTTAGCATCTTTTTTTTTTTTTTTGGCTTGCCGGATCTTAGTTCCCCAACCAGGGACCAAACCCGTGCACCCTGTAGTGTAAGCGTGGAGTCCTAACCACTGGACTGCCAGGGAATTCCCAATGTTAGCATCATTAAAGGTGATACAATCAGACATTTTGTACTTCATGCAACGGAGAAGCAATAGAAATTTCACAGAACCACCTATGAAGTATTCTAAAAGTTTAGTCTCCAATCTAATCAAGCATCTATATCTTTTCAAATTTACAGGAAATACAAGAGTAAAGGAACAATTTAAGTGACATCCCACAGAAACTATTGGCCAAATCCAGGATGAAGGACAGTCTTACAGGAATAAAGAACCTGGTTTTTCCAACAAATCATGGGCATTTAAAAAAAAAAAAAAAAAAAAAGGAGTGCTGTTATAGGGAGAAAAAGACTTATAAGATGTAACAACCACAATGGTGATAACTTTAGATTCTTATGAGAATGGGCGGCACTTTGAAAAATAGGATGAATTCCATATGAACTGATTATTAAATATTTATAAAGACAGTATGAATACTTTTAGAATGTCGGGGTATGGTAATGACATGGTGTTTGTTGTTTTTTTTTAAGACCTTACAACTTAGAGATGCACGCTGAAAAGTCTACTGCTTCAGTGATGTGTTGTCTGGGATTTGTTTCAAAATATCACAGAATAACAAAGATGCATATGCACAGATAAAAGTTAGCAAAATATTGACATTTGATGCAGCTGTGGGTATATGAGAGTTTATTATAGTATTCTAATCTTGTACATTTGAAACTTTTCATAATCAGAGGTTACAATGTTATGACAACTAATTTTGTATGAATGGTTTTGAGTATTTGTGGGTTACTTATTTTGGATAAATTCCTAGAAATTGGACTGCTGAATCAAAAGGAAAGTACTTCTTGAGATCATTACACTTTATAACACAGTTTATCAGTCACATGTAGAAATCCCTATAACCAATAATTAAAGTATTATTATGTCTTCACTGAGCCTCTCTTTTTATTGTTGAACAATGTAGCTACTATTTTGACTTGTAAAGCTACTTTATTAAGAATATCAACCTTCTGCCTGCCTCATACTTTACAAAAACTAACTTACTTTAACATGAGCATTTAAACTTGTCTATGCATTCTTCCAAACCAAGATGAGCTTAGAAATGTTCAGTAATATTTACCCATCTTCTCCATTTTACTACCTGCTATTAGGATCACGACTTGAAAGTGATCAGATATTCAGAATCTTGCCTGGTACTACTGACTAGTATCTTGCTTACCTGGCGTCATTGGTATTCCTTGTTGAAAATAAGCAGTTTCACAAAACTTTAATATCAGAACGCCATTTAGTGACCAAGACGGATCAAATAAAAACAAGACCAATCCACAAAAGTATATGAACACAGGAAAAACTTTGTCCAAGTCACAAAAATGATCAAACATCACCTCTCCTGACTAATATGCATGATTACTACTTCTTTGCCAATTACATTTTAGTCAAGGTTTAGTTCTCTCCTTGTAGATAAGGTATATGAAGACACACAATTATAGTGTTACTTCAATTCCAATCCAGAGCAAAGCCCCACTTCTTTAAACCCTCCCTGTCCCCTAATCAGCCAATAAGCCTGAATCTTCTAATAGGTCCTTCCCAATACTCTCCTTATTAAGACATCCCAGGGACTCTAAGATATGTGTTCCCATGTTGCAAAACATAGTAAATGAAATTTTTCAACTACAGGTATGCTCCTGGTGATTTACTGCTGTAGAAATTTGACAAAAGTCATAATCTGCTGCAATGTTATAGAGTTTCTTCATCATAATTTCACCTAATATGTACTTCCTTTATTTTGTAGTGATTAAGATGTTAACACATATAGCATTCATTTTACTTTTAGTTTTTAAAGAATGATTTTTTCCAAAATGATTTAACTAATTTTAATGTATTGAATCATATTCCTTACCATTAATTTGTTTTCCATATTTATCATGTCACCTCAAAAATAGTATTCCTCCTACTAAAGTATCAGGAAAAAAATGAGAGTTACACATTTTTGTGTGTAAATCTAAAACTTTGAAATTTAGCTTAGTTTGATACTAAGCAATTAGATATAAATGAAGCAAAAATATACATACACACACACACACACTGAAGAATTAAAAAAAAAAAAAAAATCAAGACTATGTCCCCTTGGGAATGGAGACGCATTAATACCTAAAACGTTGAAAAAGTCAAGATTATTTTTGCTTCCTCCTGACAGTTTCATGTTCTCTTATGCCTGGATGGCTTTGCCTGCGTTTTCATTCTTCTACCCAGAAGGCACTTCCTTCTCTGTTCATCAAGTTAACTCTTAGTCATCATTCAGTCTCAAGTTTAGGCAACACCATCAGTGAAAGCTGGTCTGGGGGTTCCTTCTCTGTGTAATCACAGCATAAATCACACCCTGAAGGACTTGCCTTACCCATCTGTCTCCAACTCATCAATAACCTTATCAGAATGTCTCGTCATGTTGGTCCACCCAAGGTCAGGTGAGGAGGAGGGATGCAATGAATGTTCACTGATGCTCTCCAGTGTTTCCATGACTGTGAGTCTGCTTAGAGATTTCGGGAATGACACCAGGTAAGGAAGATACTATTCCTGCCGACCTCTGTGCATTGTCAATACTTTGTCAGTTTATTACATTCACTGCAGGAGCAAGATTCCCCTCCCATCTGAAGGTCTAATAAGATAAGTTAGAGGACCTAGAAAAAAATGATCTAATAAAGGGATGGCTTTACTGCCATCAAATCATAATTGAGAGAGTAATGATTTGTGATTCTGTACCAGTCAACCAGAGATTCCTTTGCAAATGTGGACATCAGGCCTGTTTATATGGTATATAACAGCAGACGTCTGGCTGCAGGCATTTTCCAGAAACAGGAAAAGAGTGCAGTCACTGAAGAGATGAGCGGAGGGCACATGGTGAGGGAGGAGAGTCGGCCCTTCTCCACTCAGGTGTCAGATGAGCAAGTCTTTGTTCTGAGGCTGGAGCCTTGTGGTTTTCTGCTTGTATCTCACTGACCTCCATAAATATTTGCTGAATTTGTCAAGAAAATGACCTTTCAGATCTGGCCAGGGTGTCCGGCCTATAACCTTCCTCTTATAAGATTTTTCTCAGCGAAGAACTTTTGTTTCATCTCCTGAATTGCCTCAGGGCACTGCCAGCAGGTTTTTGCCTGTTTAGCCAAGCACTTATCTAGCCTTTAGTGAGAGGTATTATTTTTTCACTGGTGTTACTATTTTATAGCTTTACTGTATCACAACCATATTATTTTTTAAATTATATTTTCTTATACATGAAGAAGTATTTCACTGGTAGTCCAAAATACAAAAAGCATCATTACTTTTTTTGTATGTAGTTAGCTCTGAAAATACCAATTTATCTTTCCCAAATTGATTTCACATTTCACCTCAGGGCCTTCCTTTCCCCAAAATGTCTATACTCTAAGGAAGGTTCATAAACACACACCTGTTAAGGTTACACGTTATGGAAACACTTCCACGTATTGGTAAAGGACACTCTCGTCCATCCTATTGCTTAAGCGAAAAAATCTGGAATTTCTCTCAGTGTTTGCTCCCTCGACATCTTGTTCAAACCCAATTCCATCATCAGAACCCAAAGGACACAAAGCCTCCAGAGAAATATCACAGCAATCTTCTGGCCTCTTCATCTGTAAGCATCCCATCATTTCAAGCCATTTGGACAACAGACATAACCTCCTAACTCATCTACCTGTTGCTACTCAAACAAATCACAAAGTCATCTTTTAAAATGTCAGGCAGCTCAAACCTCAGGTTTTCCTTAGAACCTTTCAATGCCATCACAGTCAATTTTCATAAAGTCTAAACTTGTCACATGGTGTATATAATACCCTCCATGATTCGCCCCAAGCCCACCCCTCCAACTTCATTACTCACATTCTTCTGGAGCTACACACCAGGCAAGATGCTCTGGTTTTCTTTCTCTTATTATATTCGCTTGTAAAGTTGGTCCTGCCTTATGATTAGGATTCATCATTTCTTCAGCTCAAAGCACTCTTGCCTTATCAACGTCTTGACTCCAACGTCTTGACTCTATCACTTCCTCAGGAAGAACTCCCTGACAACCCAGACTCAACCAGCCTCCCATACCGGTTGGTCTCTCTTTTCATACATCTACTCCTTTTCTCATTATTCCCATTCCTCCTTTCTTCAAAATGAGATGTTTGAAAACATTTTTACATGAAAAGTTGAAAATGACCAAAAAAATGCTTATTAAAAGAACAAGCAACTTGTAGACTCTTGGATTCTGCTTCACGGCAGAATTTTACTTTCTTAACACCATTCAAAAGCCAGTAAAAAGCAAAGATCTCCTACAACGCAATTGACCATGCTGTGAACACAGGGATATAACTGCTATGGGAAAGAAAAACATGGGTATTTATGCTGACGGCAGAGATGCACATCTACAGATTAAACATATAAACAAATTTTACCTCTTTTTATGCTTTATAGTCTTGAATAGGTGTGTTTGGTTGAGATGATCAGGGACAGAAATTCAGAATATAGCAGGAAAAATAAGCAGGGAGAGATTCCAGCTCATGAATGTAAATATAGCAAGCAGGATTAACACTTAAAAGAAGTAAAGCTATTCAAATGCCCCTTAACGTATACTTTTCTCTAAATAGGATATTTTATGTGTTTTTTTTTTGTAATCACAAACACCTTTATTTCACTCATCTGCAACCTTTGTTTTATCTTCCCTCCACTGCACCTTATCACCCCCGCAGGTAACCAATGTCAGCAACCAGATAGATGTCCCTCCAAAACCTTCTGCTAGCTTATATAATTGTACGTTTATTCACAAAGACACACACACACTTTGCCATGTTTTATAAAATTAGAAATACCGTTTTCACAGCTGGGACTCATGCTTTTCTCAATTAATAGTTACACAAGAGAACTCCCTCCAAAACAAGATGACAGTTCTAATTCATTCACTTTATTTTCTTCATAATATTCCATTGTATATAAACAGGTATCCCTTGCTTTTCAAAAGTTCACTTTATGCCACTTAGCTTTCACGCAAGACCCACATTAGTACCTGTTTTGCTAACCGAAAGAAATCCACAGAGGATTTTCACCGTTAGGAAAAAATACAAAAAGCAGAAATTGCATTCAGCGTTTGTTGGTCTTGCAGTGAGCCCTTACAGAGGCAGCGCGCACCTGAGCATTGAGCGTGGCCCCGCCAAGCTCCTCCCCTGGGAACCATACTCAGCACTGAGCCGCAAGAGCCTTGTACTGTGTCTGTGAGCATCTGTGCTTTACCTCCATTTATTTTGTGTATCTGTTAGCAAGGTGCATCCTACGGTGATGGCTTCTTTGTTTTTGTGCCATTTCGACTAAGGAAAGGTTTCAAGAGAACACTCTGCTTTCCGATAGTGGGGAAACCTCTGTATTCCACAATTTATGTCCCCATTCATTATTAGGGGTCCCTAACTTTAGTTTTTGGTTTTTCATTACACTGTATCTCTGTATAATGGCCTTCAAGTGGTCTGCATATGGGACAGATTCACAGAAGTAGAATTACTGATTATTGCTTTTAATTTAAATAAATACTCCCATGTTGCATTTAAACAAAGCTGTAATAATCTTTAACCTACCAATGTAAAAAATATTTTTGTATATATTCCAATCAATAATGTTACCTATAAGTATTTCTGATATCTAATTTTATATAAATTTACACTTAGAGCTACTGGTAAGGTTTTTATCTTTTATATATTTTTTTATAATCAGACTTCAACCTTAATGAATTTCCTGCTCAAGTACTTACCCAATTTCTCATTAATTCATTTGTATTTTTCTCAATTTGTAAGAGCACTTTGCAGCATGATTACTGTTATTATTAATAATCTTAAAGCTTTGTCATGTATTTACAAATATATTTCCCAATCTCTTGATTTTTCAATTGATTATAATTTTGCTCATCATGGTTGCTTTTTGTCGTTGTTGTTTTAGTTTTTATTTAAATTGTACTATCGACTCCCATGTGTAAGGCTATGTAAAATTGAAAGGATATCTATTCTGAGGTCATTTCTCTATGGGGATCACAGGTATGTGGGCAGAGCATAGGTTCCCTTGTACAGCTTGGACTAGACACGGCCAGTCATCCTGGCAGACAGTAGAAGAGGAGGGAAGCACGAGAACTTGGCCTTTGACAAAAGGTAGGAACAACTCCCTCCAGGTTTCAACCCCAGCATTCCATCATTTACAGTCTTTGTATTCTCAGAAAGTTTCTACAAGTAGTTGAAATTTTTTAAAATATTTCTGTATAATTAGTTCCACTCACTGATGAATTAGATACATATTTTTCAGTCCTATAAATCAAGGCAATCACTCATCTCTAACACAAAACCGATTCTGGTCAGGAAGAAAGTTTAGCTCCAATTATTCCTAAGATCACTATAGGTGCCAGAAAATCTGTGAGAGTTCCAATTTTAAATATTTTGCCCTATTGTTATTAAAAGCACATTTGGACTTGTCAGAAAATGAGCTCTGGTATTTGGTTCATAAAGTATGTGCAATGATTCTAAAATCACTTTTTTTTTTGCCCTAACATTTGGTTTTACAATGATGATGAAAATATACAACTCCTCAATTCCTCAGTTACTTGGGAGTCTACTCATTATGAATCAAACCCATGCTGGTGAACATACAAGGCCATGCTAAAAGATCCTCTAATAGTGAAGACTTACACTTGGCTAGATTATACTTCAGTATCCATTCGGGCCAAAATAATATTGTCTATATTCTTTGATGCATCATTCTGAGTCATCACATAAGTGCTCATTTAAGAGCTTAGATAATTCAAAGCTCATTTTTACTTTGCCCATCAGAGACATTATAGTTCTTTCCTCTGCCCAAGTGAGATGTCCCACGATCACAGTCAGAATACAATTTAGGCTTCCAAAAATTTGAGATAGACTTTGATGTTGGCTCCTAAAAAGGTATTTGTGAGACCTCTTAAGTTCATATTTGGGTTCTGTTCCCCTTTATAAAATTGTTTAAAATATGTACCAGCTCTATTTAACAGAAGTTTTTAAAATGTACTGAATATCACACACTCCATCAGTAGATTTTTGATTTCTTAAAATTCTCTACCTAAGTAGGATAAATAAATTATGCCACTAATAATTATTAGAAATTCAGGTAAGAGTTTCAATCATATATGTATTTTTTGTTTTATATAAACATATGGTTACAGGACTCAAGAAGATGTAAACCCAAACTTGCCAATTATTCTTTCCTACCAAGATGGTGCCTGTGTACTGGCCAGAAAGACAGAAGTCCCTAGGGACACAAGAAGGTCTGGCACACCCACCAAAACCTTGTCTTCCAAAGTGTTCAGCAAGAAGGCAGGGGTCAAGACCTAGAGGCTGGGGTGGAGGGAGACTGAGATTCTGCTTGAGTTTTTATTCCCCAACAGACCACCACTATTCCTTTCATTGTAACTTATTTTTCAACAAAGAGTTCTCTCTCTCTCACTCTCTCTCTCTCACACACACACACACACAAAGAAACTCAACTGCAACAATGAACCAATTCAAATATTAGCCTACACACCAGCATTCTGAGTATTGTTAAAAATATACATATCATACAACTTTATTGAATGGAGCCAATAAGAAGTAGGAACTTCAGTTTCAACTGTGTCTTCAAACATATCCCTATCATTTCTTCTCTGTTTCCCTAATCATTTATTTCTTCCATTATGGAGGCTCTTAGTTCAGTGATTGAAAACATGGACTCTGTAACATGGCTACTGGGTATAAATACTGGTAAAACAGCTCAACTGTATGGCACAGGGTAAATTACTTGTCGTAAGTTTCATACAGAAATGGAATAATACCTACTCATCAGGTTGTTACAGGAGCTATTTGACATAATCTATGTACATTCCTAGTTGAAGGTCGGGCACAGAGTATATATTCCATATATTGCAACTATATTTTTCTCTCATTGTCTACTTACACTCCTCCTGTTCTTCTAAAAAAATCCAATCTCATTAATTTACCTCATACTAAAAATATTACCCTGCCTTACACTATTTAGAGAAAACAGAAACAACATCGGAGATTCCCTTGTAACTTTCTAGCATTCGAATCCATATGTTCTTCCCTCCTACTCATTACAGTCAAAGAGGTGTTCCTCAATTTGTCTTCCACTCTTGCTCCTGATCTGACCTACCAGGATCTCCAAGATCTCATCTTTTATTCTTATCTTTAGCTCTCTCACTTTTTTTTTTTTTACACTTTTATTCTCATTCCCCCTCCTCCTGTCTGTTTGTCCGTCTCTCTCTCCCCTGGTCCTAATCTCCACTGACATAGTCCTCATTAATACTTCCCCAAATCTCCTTGTTGATAAAGCCATAAACACTATTGGACTTTAATTGACCTGCAGCATTTTTTTAATTAATATTTTCTGCTCATCCTTTTGAGTGTCTCTTGCAGTTACCATATACTCTATCAATCACATAAGTATTGTTGTTACTCTAATTCCTCTCTGATTTTCACAGTTTCACAAGAATGGGGACATATTGGTGAACAAAATAAAAATTCCCTACTCTCATGGAACTTAACATTACACGAGTGAGGTGGTAAGTGTAATAAACAATGAGCATAACAAGTAAGAATATTATGTAATAAGTCAAATGTGATGTTTAGTATAAAAATAGAGCAGAATAAGGGGTATTAAGAATGTTAAGGTAGGAGACATAATGAACAGAGGAACATTTTCCCAAAGCTGGGAGGAGGAGAGGGAGTGAGACTTATGTCAACTTTGGGGAAAAGCATTCCAGGAAAAGGATAAAAATGGTGAAAAGTCATAAGGAGTATGCCTAGGAGGTGGATTTTTTTTTTGAGAAAATTAAAGATTAGTAAGATGAATGAAGCCAGTGGGACTGGAGTAGAAATTGAATAGAAAGATACCACAGTTGTAATAGTAGGAGATGACATGAAGCCAGATAATGTAGGGTCATTGTATTAATTTCAAATTTCAAATGTCATCTGCGAGAATAGAAAGCCAGTGCAAGATTTCAAGCTGGCAAGTGGCAGGACTGACTTATTTTTAAAACGAATACTCTGGCTGCTATGCTGAAATAGCTTGGAATGGGGTGTGAGTGACAAGATTCTGAGAAGGAACAGAAGCTATTGCAATCATCAAGGCAAGGGGTGATATTGGTTCTGACCAGAGTGACAACAGAGGATGTTAATCAGAAGTGGTAGGGATCTCGATATTTTGAAAACCCAGTAGGATGCTTAGGCAGATTAGATTTTGGTGTGTGGAACAATAGAGAAAGTCAGGAATTACTCCTTTGGGGGGATTTCTTTCTTTCCAGCATCATAGTCCATTAGGTCGTTGCTACCTTACTAGTCCTACAAATGATTCATGGATTATTCTCTTTCTTGTAGTTGTGGGGGAGTTTGTATGAAAAAATGCCCTACCCTTAATGGAAACAGATGAGAGCCTCTCTCTCTGCAAGTCCCCCACAGATGGTCTAATATCTCAATTTAGATGTGCAAGTACTTGGAATATGGGTCTCAGCTAAATAAGGAACAGGGAGAATGCCAATTTCCTATTACCCGTTTGCTTAGCTCTAGGTGTCTTGGTTAATGTGTGTGTATATGTATTATGTGTGGATAGACATGCACATAAATGTGTATAACATACACAAAAACATATACACGTGTATATACACACATTTTAAAATGGTTACCTAAATGCAAGTTCCTTAGAAATTCCATTGTATTAATTTTTTGTTGTTGTTTAAAACAAATTCTGTCAATATATCATGAACCTGGTTTCTTTCTAAGAACATGAGAAACATTGATCATGTCAATAAAATAATAAATAGACCAATTATTTCATAAAAACTCAGAATTTTAAGTACTCCTGCAACTGGATCAAGAATAAAAAAGTAAAGTAACTTTAGCCCTGGAATTTATAATAATTATTAAACCATATGTTTTGTCAAAATAATATTTTCTAAGAGATTTCAGTTCAACTTTCACATCTTCAATTCTTAATAGAAAAGGAGAAGACTTCTTTAAAGTGAACCATTCCATTGTTTCTTAGTTGGGAGACTCATTGATCTATTTTGGCAATAAGATATATAATGAGGTAGGGAAAGACTCACAAAACCCAGAGCTTTGAAGCATATGCAGCTGCATATTAATGACTGCATCTTTTACGTTCTGCCTAGAGTTCCTATCTGTAGAAAGTTGCATAACCACTGTCAAAGAGATTTAAAAGGCTTCCATTAATTTGCAATGGCAGCAATTAGCAGCAATTAGCAGCAATGATGCTAAGCCTTGCTAGATTTCAAGCTGTCAGTGTCTGGTCATTTAAATGTAGGTTTTTTCTTTTTAAATAAATTTGCACTATCATCTGGTGAAACACATTTATATATATGAAAAATATTTTCGTGGGTAAACATTTCCTAGATACCTAAGTATATTTATAAATGATATTTGACGTCTCAGATTTGAACCCATGAGGTATATAATGACCTTGTAAAGAAAGGAAGGAAATATCAAATCACATATTAGAAATACTTAAGAAATAGAAAAATATGCTAGAGATCAAAATCACTGAAGTTACAGAAATAGTAATCCACTGTGTTAGAAAAATCCTGTAGTGAAGTTATGGCATGAAGGGAAAGCATAAGATCAGTTGTCAGGAGATCAGAGTTAGAACACTTGCTCTACTAAAAAAATGTGTTGCAATAAGCAAATCCCATTTCCTACGGCCATCAGGTTTTCATTTGACAGACTTTGAAGTTGAATTAGAAAATATTTTTGCATAAGAGTGACATAAGCAAAATAGCAGAGTAGGAAATCTTGGACCATTCTTAGCCCCCAAAGCACACAAATTCAGCAAAAATTCACAAACCTCCTCTGAGGACAACCTAGAAATTAATTGAAAATCTCCTGCATCCTAGAAGAACACAAAACCAGACTCAATGAAGTTGGTAGGAAGATTCAGGACACACTCTAACTGGAGTCCCTGCCCCCACTGCATTGCCATAGGATCAAGAAGAGATTCTATAGCTCTCAGCTTCACCCAGGAGAGGGAAGGGCTTGACTTGTGCATCCAGAGGCCTAACTTCACCAAAGGATGAGCATGTATCTCATCAATCCTGTAGATCTGATAGGTCTGACACAGTCTGACCACCCAGCGGAGAACAGAGGCAGTAGCTAGTAGATATAATATACCCTCCCCCATGTATAACACAGAAGAAGTGAATAAAAAATTCCAGCTCCCAGCTTCTCTTTGTGGAGGAAAAGATTGATCCATGCATCCAATACCACAAACTGGTATCTGATTTGCTAGTCTTGGAGCTCTGGTGAGTCCAACACAGTCTAACCACCTGGGGGAGAAGAAAGATGGCAGTTTAGACATTAGACAACATATTTCTCCCCAAGTTCAGTGCAGAGTAAGTGGGAAAAGACCATAGTTTCCTACTTCTCAGTGCAGAGTAAGTGGGAAAAGACCATAGTTTCCTACTTCTCAGTGCAGAGTAAGTGGGAAAAGACCATAGTTTCCTACTTCTCTGGGAGGGAAAGATTTGACAGAGGCCTTCAGAATCTCTGGCCAGACAGAATGATGAAGGTCTTCTCCTGAGAAAAGCCTATCTATAAAGACAGAGGGTGCCTGTTTTGTCTAATGTGCAGACACTTAAACAGTGAGTCAGGAAAAATGAAGAATAACAAAGATGCTCCAAACAAAGGAACAAGATATATCCTTAAAAACTGATTCTAATGAAATACATATATTTGATTTACCTGACAGAGAATTAGAAATAACTATTATATAGATGCATGCTTACTAAAGTTAAAGACAACAATGCACGAACAATGTGATAATTTCAAAGAGACAGAAAGTATTAAAAAAAAAAATTAGCGGAAAGAAACCACCGACCTAAAGTAGATAATACTGAACTGATACATTCACTATAGGGGTTCAATATCAGACTAGATCAAGCACAAGAAAGAATTAGTGAACTCAAAGACAAGTAACTGGAAATAATTCAGTCAGAGGAGGAAAAAAGATGAAAAAGAATGAAGAAAATTTAAGGGACTTATGAATACCATCAAAAGGAACGATATGCGCATTACAGAGGTCCCAGAAGGAGAAGAGAAACCAACAGAAAGCTTATTCAAAGAAATAATGGCAGAACATTTCTCAAATATGGGGGAGGAAATGGAGACCCAGATCCAAGAAGCCCAAGATACACTATATAAGAAATCTATGCTAAGGCACATTATAATCAAATTGTGAAAAGTCAAAGACAAAGAGAATTTTGAAAGAAGCAAAAGAAGAACTACTTGCCATATACAAGAGAATCCCTGTAAGATCATGAGTAGATTTCTCAGCAGAAATCTTGCAGGACAGACAGGAGAGGGATAATATATTCAAAGTGCTGTATAAAAAAATAAATAAATAAAAGAAAACATCAACTAAGTATACCTGTCAAAAGTGGCCTTCAAGAATGGAGAAAGATTTTCAGACAAACAAAAGCAAGTGAGCTGGTTGCCACTAGAACTGCCTAACAAGAACTGCTAACAGAAGTTCTTCAAGTTGAAAACACAGGATGTTAAACAGCAACATGAGAGCATAGGAAAGTATGAAAGTTGTTGGTAAAAGCAAATAGATAAACACAGAATACTGTGTTACTGTAATGGTGGTGGGTAAATCACTTATAATTCTAGTATAAAAGTTAAAAAAGTATTAAAAATAACTATAACCAAAATATATAAAAAGGTAAGCAATATGAATAGATTATGACAACAATAACAAAGTAGGAGAGAACAAGTTAAACTGTAGAGATTTTGTATGCAACTGAACTTATTATCAGCTTAAATTACAGAAAAATAGACTTATAATTATAATTTATTATGTCCCAAGGTAACCACAAAAGAAAGAGAATCACACATATTGATACAAAAAAATTAACAGAACACAAAGGATGACAGCAAAGAGACAAAAGATAGAGAACTAAAAGGTTAACAGAAAATTGCAAAATGGCAATAGTGAGTTCTTCCCCATCAATAATTACTTTAAATGTAAATGGATTAAACTCCCTAGTCAAAAGACAGAGTAGCTGAATGGGTAATAAAACAAGACTCAACTAAGTGCTGAGTACAAGAAACTCACACCAGATTTAACTCACACCAGGACACATGTAGCCTGAAAGTGAAGTAATGAAAAGAAGATATTTGGTTTCAGTGGCCACCAAAAGAGAGTAGGGATGGATCTACTTTTATCAGACAAAATAGACTAAGTCAAAAATTGTCATGAGACAAAGAATATTATACAATGATAACAGGAAAATATAACAATTATAAATATATATGCACCCAATTTCAGAATAACTATATCTACAGAGCAAACACTGACAGAACTAAAGGGAGAAATAGACAGCAATAAACAATAGTAGGAAACTTCAGTATAGATAATTTTCAATAACGGATAGAAAATCCAGATTGAAAATAATGAAACAGGGCTTCCCTGGTGGCACAGTGGTTAAGAATCAGCCTGCCAATGCAGGGGACACGGGTTCGAGCACGGGTCAGGAAAGATCTCACATGCCATGGAGCAACTAAGCCCGTGCACCACAACTACTGAGCCTGCACTCTAGAGCCTGTGAGCCACAACTACTGAGCCTGTGTGCTGCAACTACTGAAGCCCGTGTGCTTAAAGCCTGTGCTCCACAACAAGAGAAGACACTGCAATGAGAAGCCTGCGCACCGCAACGAAGAGTAGCCCCTGCTTGCTGCAACTAGAGAAAGCCCACACACAGCAACGGAGACCCAGTGCAGCCAAAAATAAATGAAAGAAAGAAAAGACAGAAAAGAAAAGAAAGAAAGAAAGAAGAAAAGAAAGAAACAGCAGACTTTAACAACACTCCAGGCCAAATGGACTTAACAGATGTATACAAAAGTTTCCACCCAACAACACCAGAATGCATATTCTTCTCAAGCACACGCAGATCATTCTCCAAGATATAGCATATCTTAGATTACAAAACAAGTCCCAACAAACTTAAGATTAAAATCACACCATGTATCCTTTATAACCACAAAGGAATAAAACTAGAAATCAGTATCAGAAGGAAAACTAGAAAGTTCACCAGTACGTGGAAATTAAACTACACACCCTTGAACAACGATTGGGTCAAAAAAGAAATCAAAAAGAAAATGAGAAAATAACTCAAAACAAAAACACAGCATACAAAAATTATGGGATGTAGAAAGAAGTTCATACTAATACCTACATAAAAAAAGATTCCAAACAAAATGCCAAAATTCATATCTCAAGGAACTAGAAAAAGAACAAACTAAACCCAAAAGTAGAAGGAAGGAAATAAAGATTAGAACAGAAATAAATGAAACATAGAATAGAAACACAATAGAAAAAATCAATGAAACAGGTTTTTTTTAAAAGATTAACAAAATCGACAAATCTTTAGGTACACTAAGGTAAAAAAGATGATTCAAATAAAATCAGAAACGAAAGAAGAGACATTACAACCAGTGCCATGGAAATAAAAAGGATCATAGGCAACAGTTATAGGTCAATATACTAGATAACCTAGAAGAAATGGATAACCTAGCAATATACAGCCTATTCAAGACTAAATCATGAAAAAATCATCTCAAAAGACTTAAAACTAGCATATAGATTAAATCAGTAACTGAAAACCTCCCAGTAAAGAAACACTCAGGACCAAATGACTTCATTAGTGAGTTCTACCAAACTTTCAAAAAAAAATTAATACCAAGCCTTCCAAAACTCTTCCAAACAACTGAAGAGGAGGAAACACTTTCAAAACATATAATCTACATTTAACAGTGAAAAAACTAGTAATCTGATTAAGAAATGGGCAAAAGTCTTCGCTAGACATTTCTCCAAAGATGACATACGAATGGCCAACAGGTATATGAAAAAATGTTTAATGTTACTAATCATCAGGGAACTGTAAATCAAAACCACAATGAGATATCAGCTCACATCTATCAGGATGGCTATTATAAAAATTGAAAAGACAACAAATATTAGGGAGGATGTGAAGAAATTAGAATCCTGCACACTGTGAGAACGGCAAATGGTACAGCCACTGTGGAAAACAGTACAGAGGGTCCTGAAAAATTAAAAATAGAATTACCTAATGATCCAGAAATCCCACTTCTGAGTATTTATCAAAGAGAATTGAAATCAGAATCTCAAAAAGAGATATTAGCACTCCTATGTTTATTGCAGTACTATTCACAATACCTAAGATGTGAAAACAACCTAAATGCCCATTGGCATCCTAAATGGATGGATAAAGGAAATGTGGTATATACATCCAATGGAGTATTATTCAGCCTTAAGAAAGAAGGAAATTCTGCAATATGTGACAATATGGATGAACCTTGAGGACATTATGCTTAGTGAAGTAAGCCAGTCACAGAAAGACAAATACCGCATGATTCCACTTCCACAAGGAATCTATAATAGACAGTTCATAGGATGAAAGAGTGAAATGGTGCTTGTCAGGCTCCAGTGTGAGGGGGAGGGGAATATAGTCAAAAATAGACTAGCAGCAGAAGCAAGTACAAATAAATGAAAGGCTAACTCGGAATGAGTAGAACACACAGAGGTTTTTATTTCTCACATAAAAGGAAGCCTGGAGCTAGGTTGTTCCTGACGTTGGTACAGACTGAAGAATAAGTCAGTGTCTAAGTCAGGGTCCAGGTGTTTGTAATTCTCCCACTGCTGCATCAGTCAAGAAGAAATAAATAGAGGATGCTTCAATCAGGAAAGCAAAGGTTTTCCCAGTAACCTCCAGAACTGTGTCACACACTCATTCATAGTTACAATGAAGATATTACTCTTTAAATTTCCAATTATCTATAATAGAATCTTGCCAATGAGAAGGAGTTAAAAACTGGTTACAGTTGCTGTTTGCATCTGCCACAGTGGAGGATCTATGTAGAGCCTGGTAGAGGAGAACATTAATCTGTTCCACAGTCATATGTTCCAGTTCTGAAAATACTGTTTAGCCTGCCTGAGGTCAACCATATGTCTAGTATTACTGTCTCCCATATTTCTTGTTGAAAGGATGAAGAGTAAGCTTCAATGAACATTAGCTCATATTATCACCATTATCACTTAGAGTAAATAAAACACTAGTGGTTTCTCTACATATCCCTCCTTTTGTATCTGGAAATAGGAGATCACATTTCTTGTCACTTCAGATCTACAAAACACTGCCCAGCCAGCTCACAACTGTGAAGCAAGTATCTCTGGGCAGTGAAATCCTTTCATAGAATATATGAACTTTCTTCCAGAGGACAGGACAAATCACCATCAGGGTTTCTCTGAGATAATCATGTCTTCAGCAGCCCTGCACATGAGAAGCATTCATGTACAGTGCATCTGCAGAAAGAATTGACAAACACAAGCAGAGGGAGAAGACTGAAAAACCACTGTTCTAGAAGCACAGCATTCTGGGGCCTCTTGCTGGAAAGACAAACAGCTTCCTTGGCTGCACAACCCCTACGCCCTTCTCTGTGGTACAAGGATTAATACTTTTAATGATATGCTTGAGTCAAGACTAATTTTAAAATTCTGTTCAAGAAGTCCCTTTGAGAGACTGTAGGAAGCTGTTATTCGATTTAAAATAAAGTTTATATCAAGCATAAATGGAGTAAAAGACTGTTTGAAATGATGGTTCTGTTAATGGAAATATCCACTTGGGTATATCAACTTATTGCTGTTTTACACTGATCAGTTCCTGGTACACCTAAAAGCTTCAGTTTAGGATGTTGTACTATACAAAGCTCAAGCTTGCCTGTACTATTACTTGGATACTAAGCTAATTGTTATAATATAAATTTTGTTGACACCTTAGCAGAAAATTGATTATGGCATGAAAGTATTTGCTCAGTTGGTCTCACATATGGAAAATCTTAATTGTAGAGCTCTTGGACACAGAAATATATCTTCACAGCAATAGAAATAAAGAATTGATTCTATCGACTAAGACTGCATATAGCATCTGTTATTCAGTATTCAAAGGGTGCTTCCAGCATGCACAGATGGAAAAACAAAGCCTTTTTAAAAGTTGCGTCATTTTAATGAAGGGTATTTAATATAGCATGGCACTTTTCAAAATTATTAAAATATTCATACTAGAAAAACATTTGGTCAACTTTTTAAAATGTTCCATTCAGCTACTCTATATTTTTTAAAGAATATGAAAATTAACTTTAGTAAATTGTAGGTTACTCCTAAAATTAGCAAAAACTACCCACATTCCCACAATATCATATTCCCCTAACTGTTCCCATTGCCTCCTCTCCTTATAAGGACTCTATTTGAGTTTTATATAGAGGATGGACTAAATGCAATGGATTCTTGCTGTTTATTCATGAGACATCACACCCAACAAAAGAAAACTACTACTGATTAATATTTTTATTCTTCACCAACAATCATTCCTTCCATCTTTTCTACCTAATAATGCATTTTAAATAAGTATTAACTAGCAAGAAAGCACACTAATGCTTGCTATGTTAATGGCCCACTTTTATTTTAGGTTCACAGGTAAATTTCTACTTTTTTTTTTTTTCCATTAAATTGCTATTTTGCTACTTATGTCTCCTTGATAGAGACTGTTTCATGAGCAGATGTTTCTCCAGGCAATTTTTCCTTAGCAATAAGTATCTGCAGTGAAAGAGAAAATTATATCTATATTACGCATGGATAAGTGTAAGCATTGCAATACCAACAATATTTAAGAGAATTGTAGACTGGGACATGATGAGACTGCCAATCTCAGTGGCCACTGAAGACGGTTCTGATCATCACACAAGAATTTCAACTGTAAAAATGGGTAAAAATCTACATTTTTCCAAAGGATATGAAAAAATATTTAATTGTGGAAACATCACCTGTACTTCACCCATACTTCAGAAAATATTAAATTGCATGTTCTGGGAAGAGCCATGCTCTGATAGGGAATATCTGTGTTGTATATATGTATAGATAGGTGACAGATGATAGAAGAATAATAAAGTCAAAATAATTAATTTCAAACATGCTACAGATTTAAAAGAAAATGCAAAGAAAAATAACTTGTACTCATTCAGGGCTTGACTATTCATTTGTTGGACAGACCTCCTATGTCTTTGTGCATGTATTTTTTTTTTTATTGAATGAAGTATGTATTTTGCATTTTCCCTTAATCTAAGAGCAAATACAGAAATCTTCAATATTTAACTGTAATCTGGTATATTTTCCAACCTAACTGGTCATTCTTTGATTCATGTTGTTGTTTGTTTTGTCTTCTTTTGTGTTGTTTGCCACTCTGTTAAATAGTAAAAGGGCAAACTAAATAAAAAATTTTGATAGAAGATGACAAAAGTTTCTTATATTTAAAATATTTCCTTTCTTTTCCAAACCATGTAAAACAAAAGCAAATGACTTAACCAATTAACTCCCTAAGTATTTAGAATCTTGTTCTGATTTGCCTACTTTTCAGGATACAACAAGGATTGAACATGACTCCTTCCCTAAAAAAGCTTGCAGTATAGCCACATTCACAGAAAGACAGAAAAGATGAAAAGGCAGAGGGCTATATACCAGATGAAGAAAAAAGATAAAACCCCAGAAAAACAACTAAATGAAGTGAAGATAGGCAACCTTCCAGAAAAAGAATTCAGAATAATGATAGTGAAGATGATCCAGGACCTTGGAAAAACAATGGAGGCAAAGATGGAGAAGATGCAAGAAATGTTTAACAAAGACCTAGAAGAATTAAAGAACAAACAGAGATGAACAATACAATAACTGAAATGAAAACTACACTAGAAGGAATCAATAGCAGAATAACTGAGGCAGAAGAACGGATAAGTGACCTGGAAGACAGAATGGTGGAATTCACCGCTGCAGAACAGAATAAAGAAAAAAGAATGAAAAGAAATGAAGACAGCCTAAGAGACCTCTGAGACAACATTAAACGCAACAACATTTGCATTATAGGGGTCCCAGAAGAAGGAGAGAGAGAGAAAGGACCAGAGAAAGTATTTGAAGAGATTATAGTCAAAAACTTCCCTAACATGGGAAAGGAAATAGCCACCCAAGTCCAGGAAGCGCAGGGAGTCCCAGGCAGGATAAACCCAAGGAAAACACGCTGAGACACATAGTAATCAAAGTGGCAAAAATTAAAGACAAAGAAAAATTACTGAAAGCAGCAAGGGAAAAACGACAAATAACATACAAGGGAACTCCCATAAAGTTAACACCTGATTTCTCAGCAGAAACTCTATAAGCCAGAAGGGAGTGGCATGATACACTTAAAGTGATGAAAGGGAAGGACCTACAACCAAGATTACTCTACCCGGCAAGGATCTCATTCAGATTCGATGGAGAAATCAAAAGCTTTACAGACAAGCAAAAGCTAAGAGAATTCAGCATCACCAAACCAGCTCTACAACAAATGCTAAAGGAACTTCTCTAAGTGGGAAACACAAGAGAAGAACAGGACCTACAAAAACAAACACAAAACAATTAAGAAAATGGTCATAGGAACATACATATCAATAATTACCTTAAATGTGAATGGATTAAATGCTCCAACCAAAAGACACAGGCTTGCTGAATGGATACAAAAACAAGACCCATATATATGCTGTCTACAAGAGACACACTTCAGACCTAGGGACACATACAGACTGAAAGTGAGGGGATGGAAAAAGATATCCCATGAAAATGGAAATCAAAAGAAAGCTGGAGTAGCAATACTCGTATCAGATAAAATAGACTTTAAAATAAAGAATGTTACAAGAGACAAGGAAGGACACTACATAATGATCAAGGGATCAATCCAAGAAGAAGATATAACAATTATAAATATATATGAACCCAACATAGGAGCACCTCAATACATAAGGCAACTGCTAACAGCTATACAAAAGGAAATCGACAGTAACACAATAATAGTGGGAGACTTTAACACCTCACTTACACTAATGGACAGATCATCCAAAATGAAAATAAATAAGGAAACAGAAGCTTTAAATGACACAACAGACTAGATAAATTTAATTGATATTTATAGGACATTCCATCCAAAAGAGCAAGACCAGATGGCTTCACAGGTGAATTCTATCAAACATTTAGAGACGAGCTAACACCCATCCTTCTGAAACTCTTCCAAAAAATTTCAGAGGAAGGAACACTTCCAAACTCATTCTATGAGGCCACCATCACCCTGATACCAAAACCAAACAAAGATACTACAAAAAAAGAAAATTACAGACGAATATCACTGGTGAATATAGATGCAAGAATCCTCAACAAAATACTAGCAAACAGAATCCAATAATACAGTAAAAGGCTCATACACCATGATCAAGTGGGATTTATCCCAGGGATGCAAGGATTCTTCAATATACGCAAATCAATCAATGTGATACACCAATATTAACAAATTGAAGAATAAAAACCATATGAGCATCTCAATAGATGCAGAAAAACCTTTTGACAAAATTCAACACCCATTTATGATAAAAACTCTCCAGAAAGTGGGCATAGAGGGAACCTACCTCAACATAATAAAGGCCATATACGACAAACCCACAGCAAACATCATTCTCAATGGTGAAAAACTGAAAGTTTCGTCTAAGGTTAGGAACAAGACAAGGCTGTCCATTCCCACCACTATTATTCAACATAGTTTTGGAAGTCCTAGCCATGGCAATCAGAGAAGAAAAAGCAATAAAAGGAATACAAATTGGAAAAGAAGAAGTAAAACTGTCACTGTTTGCAGATGACATGATACTATACATAGAGAATCCTAAAGATGCCACCAGAAAACTACTAGAGCTAGTCAATGAATTTGGTAAACTTGCAGGATACAAAATTAATGCACAGAAATCTCTTGCATTCCTATACACTAATGAAAAATCTGAAAGAGAAATTAAGGAAACACTCCCATTTACCATTGCAACAAAAAGAATAAAATACCTAGGAATAAACCTACCTAGGGAGACAAAAGACCTGTATGCAGAAAACTATAAGACACTGATGAAAGAAATTAAAGATGATACCAACAGATGGAGAGATACACCATGCTCTTGAATTGGAAGAATCAACATTGTGAAAATGACTATACTACCCAAAGCAATCTACAGATTCAATGCAATCCCTATCAAATTACCAATGGCATTTTTTACAGAACTAGGACAAAAAATCTTAAAATTTGTATGCAGACACAAAAGACCCCGAATAGCCCAAGCAGTCTTGAGGGAAAAAAAACAGAGCTGGAGGAATCAGGCTCCCTGACTGCAGACCATACTACAAAGTTACAGTAATCAAGACAATATGGTACTGGCACAAAAACAGAAATATAGATCAATGGAACAAAATAGAAAGCCCAGAGATAAACCCACACACCTATGGTCAACTAATCTATGACAAAGGAGGCAAGGATATACAATGGAGAAAGGACAGTCTCTTCAAGAAGTGGTGCTGGGAAAACTGGACAGCTACATGGAAAAGAATGAAATTAGAACACTCCCTAACACCATACACAAAAATAATCTCAAAATGGATTAAAGACCTAAATGTAAGACCGGACACTATAAAACACTTAGAGGAAAACATAGGAAGAACACTCTTTGACATAAGTCACAGCCAGATCTTTTTTGATCCACCTCCTACAGTAATGGAAATAAAAACAAAAATAAACAAATGGGACCTAATGAAACTTCAAAGCTTTTGCACAGCAAAGGAAACTGTAAACAAGACGAAAAGA
This sequence comes from Balaenoptera borealis, assembly GCF_965194805.1. Taxonomy (NCBI): domain Eukaryota; kingdom Metazoa; phylum Chordata; class Mammalia; order Artiodactyla; family Balaenopteridae; genus Balaenoptera; species Balaenoptera borealis. The sequence continues at coordinate 6,402,162 of NC_138875.1, forward strand.
CAATGCCCAGAATGGGAGAAAATATTTGCAAACGAATCAACAGACAAAGGATTAATCTCCAAAATATATAAACAGCTCATGCAGCTCAATATTAAAGAAACAAACACCCCAATTCAAAAATAGGCAGAAGACCTAAATAAACATTTCTCCAAAGAAGATATACAGATGGCCAAGAAGCACATGAAAAGCTGCTCAACATCACTAATTATTAGAGAAATGCAGATCGAAACTACAATGAGGTCACCTCACACCAGTTAGAATAGCCATCATCAGAAAATCTACAAACAACAAATGTTAGAGAGGGTGTGGAGAAAAGGGAACCCTTTTGCACTGTTGGTGGGAATGTAAATTGATACAGCCACTATAGAGAACAGTATGGAGGTTCCTTAAAAAACTAAAAATAGAATTACCATATGATCCAGCAATCCCACTACTAGGCATATACCCAAAGAAAACCATAATTCAAAAAGACACAAGCACCCCAATGTTCATTGCAGCACTATTTACAATAGCCAGGTCATGGAAGCAACCTAAATGCCCAACAACAGACGAATGCATAAAGAAGTTGTGGTACATATATACAATGGAATATTACTCAGCCATAAAAAGGAACAGAATTGGGTCATTTGTTGAGACATGGATGGATCTAGAGACTGTCATACAGAGTGAAGTAAGTCAGAAAGAGAAAAACAAATATTGTATATTAACGCCTATATGTGGAACCTAGAAAAATGGTACAGATGAACTGGGTTGCAGGGCAGAAATTGAGACACAGATGTAGAGAACAAACGTATGGGCACCAAAGGGGGGAAAGCCACGGGGGTGTGGGGATGGTGGTGTGCTGAATTGGGGGACTGGGATTGACATGTGTACACTGATGCGTATAAAATTGATGACTAATAAGAACCTGCTGTATAAAAAAATAAATAAAATTCAAAAATTAAAAAGAAAAAAAAAAGCTTGCAGTATAGAGGGGGAGAAAGGCCCAGGACTATAATTTATGTGCCATACACATACACACAAGTATTATGGTTCCTTTTCTGTTGTTCCTGAAATATATGTAATCACCTAGAAAAGCGTCAAATAAACTTGCCAATTCCTTCAATATATAGTCTTTGAGCCTGTTATATGCCTGGCTAATGTAAAAATACAAAAAAGGATGTTAACACTGACCTCATGAAGCTTACAATCTAGCATGACAAGAAATTGCCCTCCATTACAAAGAAGATCCTGTTTGATGATGTATTGACTTGTTGGGTTAATATCAAAATAATTCCTATGTTGAAAATTTAAAAATTACTTAGGTTACACATACTTTTCAAAAGTACATGTAATAATATTATGCAACAATCATGCTTATTCTTGATAAATTATTGAAAGGCCAGAATTGTTTTATTTTAGAAATAACTCTCCTTCATGGCAGAACTCCTCTTCCCTTGTCTCCTTTGCCCCTGTATAAATCCTGATTCTTAAGAGTCCAGCCAGCTTTAGCAACTGGTGACCAGTAGCAAGCACCACTAGAGTACTGTATTCAAAATTGTCCCTGTGTTTCTTTAACCTTTCCCTGTTTCTTCCTCTAATTAGAAAAATAACCCTGTCTAGGGTTCCATTCTCATAGAATCATGGGAGGTGACAACATAATTAATCAAAGTAAACAAAGGGCTACACGTCATCATGGCAGGAACACAAATACTTGAATCAGTAGGAACTAAATTATAATTCTAGCTCTCTCATTTATTAACAATCAAAAATTATTTAATTTTCCTGAGTCTAAACATATGTAGTTATACAATAGATATGACACCCCTATCAGCACAGAGTGGTACATGAAATTCAATTAACATTATAATAGAAAAAAGTATCCAGAACCATGGCTTACATATGATCAGTTAGCGAGTTAATTTCTTTCCGTACCAGATTGTATTTTAACTGATGACTTCACTTCCTGAAGCTTAAGAAAATGGTGGACATCCTTGGTGCCTTGCTAACTAGAATATAATTTCCACGTGAACTTAACAGTGTATCATCAAAACAATTCCTTATGTAGTATTTATTCCCATCTTTATTTCTAAGCCTTTAAACTAAAAGGTAGATTGTTAGATGATGCAATGTAGGTAAAACTCCATGACTGACTTGTCACATAGTAAAAAGCCTGGAATATGATTTGTCATTATAAATAAAATATGAGAAGATGAAGCCTTAAATGGGTTTATGGTTTACATTTTATTATGTTTATTTTAATTGAAAAAAATACAACTAATCCTATGTGAATTTTTCCACAAAGCCTGCAAGATTGAAAAATAAATGTGGCATCAGTATGATTTATGCCCCAATAGACTACTTTTCCTAAAAATCTCAATTAAGCTTCCTCTAGGGCTAGCAGTTTTGAACGAAAATATTGTAGTTTTCTCTTGCTGCCTCCAGTAGAAATAGTTCTAAAGTTAACTAACACTTTTATCTTTGTAGCACCATATAGGAATACAGAAGGGCCAAAATCTTGAGATATGTCAAATTACTTTTGGAAATAATGACTTGTTGCCATGGTAACCTGGAACCTAACGAATCTATCACAAGATCTCAGTCCAGGTATGAAATGAACTGCACTGGAGATTTTAAAATAGTGACTCAGTTGCCTGAATCAGAAATGAGTTTCATATTCTTTTTTTCTTCAAGTATTAGATAATAGAGTATCATCTAGCAAATGAACCCTTAAAGTGTGATTTTTTTTCCAAAAAAAGTGGAGAATTACCATGTATAGAACCGATTTTAAAAGAGGATGTTGGTAACACCTTCAAAGTAATCTTTAAACACGTGTCCTTTTTGATTGTACTTCTCCTGTCACCTGACAGGTATCAGTAGTTTCTTATGCACAGGAAGGGCAGCCACGTTAGAACTATGGTACCATTTTTAATTTTTCTTAGATTGAGTTATGAACATTAATTAAAGAAACAACATAGAGGCAAGTGGGCAAAGTAATATATTCTTACTTTTAGAGATCAGCAATGATATCTATCCTACCAACTGGGAGAAATGATTTACACAATTGTGCTGTTGTACGATACAAGACAAATTTCTCAAGACAAATCATGGTATTGGCATTTTATGCCCCAGAAAGCTTCACAGGATGGAAAATACTATGTCACAACTGAGGCACACTGACTGTGAAGCTTTCATGGCTGCTGCCTACCCAGGACCTGATTCCCAGGTGATATTTCTTCTACTGCTTAAACTGACTCTGACTGACCCCATTTGGAAAATATCATGCCTTATCAGGAAGTTATTTAACAATCCCAAATCGTTTCTGATATTGGAGTCTACACAGTTCGTTCCAATTTCTTTAATGACAAAGTGTTAAGCCAAGGGTAAAATTAAATAAATGTGAAATCTCTGAAGAATAAATAATACAACAATCCCTCTGGTCCTGGAAGGCCCGCTAAATGTGCTGCGTAACTGCCAGTGGATAATCTCTGACCCCATGGCTCCCAGGAGGTAGTTGTCAAGATGTATCAACCACCACCCAACTCAGCAAAATTAGTGTGGAGAGCTGAAGCAGAGCTTCATGGGTCAGAAGGGAGCCAAGTGGAAGTGTGTACAGCCTCTGACTTTCACTTGTCTTAGGTAGTTGGCACTGCAGCATCCCAACGTGTTTTAGAAAAGTAGAAGCAAGAAAAAATTAACTTCCTTTGCTCAGATAGACCATTCTCTCTATGTTGGAATATACAAGCATTAAAAAAGTTTAAACTGAAAAAGCCCCAAACCAAAACCACTAAGTCCAGTGACCAAACTTATATGAACTCTAGGAAGAAATCCCTTTGTATTCTTTGGAACAATAAGGTATCAACTCAAAGTTACAACTGTCTCTCTTTCTATTCACTCCAACTTCATGTTAAAAGAAAAAAAAAGTGACTCAAATGCTGGAGATACAAAGACAAACATAAAAAAAACAAAACAAAACTATTTGACCTGAAGGAACTTATTGTAGAGAAAAGAACCTAAACAGAGATATTTTGGGGGCAGTGCAATCTCCTTGTGAGAGAGCTATGGACCTGGTTCTCTGATAGCTCCAGAGCAGCACTTACCCTAGACAAAGAGTTTTGCAAAGAGTTCCTGGAGGCAAGTTTATTAGAAGAAAGTTGCAGAATAGTTTGGATCCAGTTAGGGACTTATTAGAAGGAAATTCCTAATTTTAAAAGTGTTAGGGTGTTTTAGGCATGGAAAGTAGCACAAGCAAAAGCTCAGAGATGTTAGGCAGGTGGCATGAAAACACTTTGTTTAAGAAGAAATAAATATTCAACATTTTTAGAAGACAGAAGTGTTTAAAATATACCCAAGTGAGAGAGAAAAAAGCCCTTACCTAGAGCAATAAGAATATGGGTCATGGGTCAAAAGGTAAGTATGTAGGGGTACCTGATGAATGATTACATATGGAGTAACAGCTATACCAAATAGGCTAGGAATACTTTAGTTTGGGTAGCTGAACAGACCATTAACTAAAAGATTTTAAGAAGTATGTAGGACAATGTGTGTTCTATTTTGAAGCATAGTGAACCTATAGTATCTTTGGGACATCCACAAAGAAACAAAGAATAGCCAGTCTGAATTTCAGAAAAGACAAAAAGATAAAGATCTGAGAGACACAAGGATCTGTGGTTACAAAACCCATGTGGAGAATGGCATGATGCCTTAGTTTCAACATATAAAATAAAATCAAAATTCCAGTTTCAGCTTGAAGATATGGAACACTGCAATTATATCCCTTTCACCCACACAGCAAGGAAAAAAGCAGGAAAAACTAAAGGATTTTCTTAATCCCATGATAGAACTGAGAAAAAAGAGAAGCACTTACCCCATAATATGGACATAGACAAGCACCTTCAGCACATTCAAAACTTAAACAAACATAAACTGAAATATGATAACACGGCAGAAGAATTGGAAGGGAGAGATTGGAGTATACTGCTGTAAAGTTATTTCACTGCATGTGAAGTGGTATAAAATTGTATAAAGGGGTTCTGAGATTAATTAAAAATGCATATTGCAACCCTATAACAATCATTTTTAAAGTTTCCAAAAAAAGGCATAGATAATAAATCAATAGAAGAGATTAAATGGCATCATAAAAACTCACTTAAAATGAGAGGGCAGAAAGAGAGGAAAAACGATACAATGAATAGAACCTAGCTAGCAAGATGGTAGATTTTAAGCCAACTTTATCAATAATTTTTATATGTAAATATTCTAAGCCAGTTAAAAATAGTCTAGTTGGAAACAAAAGCAAGACCCATCTATATTCTGTGTACAAGAAACCCACATTAAATGTGTAAGCATTTAGGTGGTTAGAAGTAAATGGATGTAGAAAAAGAAACCATGCAAAACTAACTAAAAGAAAACTGGAGTAGCTATATTAATTTCAGACCAGGTAGATTTCAGAACAAGGGAAATTGTTAGGGATAATGAGGGATACTACATAATAAAAATGAGTCAATTCTCCAAGAAACATAACCATCTTGCATGAGTATGCACTCTAAAACAGAGGCTCAAGATATACAAGGCAGAGAGTTGATGGATTAAAGAGGAGAAATGAGACACATCTAAAATTTTATTTGGAGACTTTACCACCTTCCTCTGATAACGGATAGAACATGTAAGGAGTTAATTAGTGAGGGTTACGAATGACCTGAACAGCATTCTTAACTACCTTGACCTAACTGACCTAATAGAAGATGTCATTTAATAAAACACAATAAACATTCTTCTCAAGTTCAGAGAACATTAGCCAAATAGATCATTTTCTGTTCCATGACACATATCTTAAAGAAATTTTTAAATATAAATCATACAGTGTACTCTCTTACACCATATCTGAATTAAACTAGATATCAACAACAGAAATGTATCTGATAATCTTCTAATATTCAGAAGTAAACAACACACTTCTAAATAATGCAGGGGTCAAAGAAGGAGTCTCAAGAGAAATTACAAAAAATTTCTTTGAAGTAAATGAAAATAAAAATGTGACATCTCAAAATTTGTGGAATGCAGCTAAAGCAGTTCTTTCAGGGAAATTTATGACACAAATTAGGCAAGAAAATCTAAAATTAATAACCTTCGCTTTTACCTTAGGAAATTAGAGAAAGAAGAACAATTCAACCTAAAGCAAGCAGAATAAAAGAAATAATAACAAATTAAAGCAAAAATTTTTTAAAAATTGAATATAGGAAAACAATAAAGAAAAATCAATGAAAACAAAAGCTAGTTCTTTAAAGAGATTAATAAAATAGACAAATCTCTAGCAAGACTGACAAAGAAAAAAGAAAGAAGATACAAATTACTAACATCAAGAATGAAACAAGGGTTATCACTACAGACCCCACAGACAACCAGAGGATAACCTAGGAACAAATACGAACATTTCTACACATGTAAATTTGATGATTTGCATGAAAAGGACCAATTTTTCAACAAACACAAAGTACCACAACTCACCAAAATATGAAGCATAGTTTAACTAGCCTTATATTTATTAATGAAATTAATAATTTAATAATCCTTCTACATCCAGAGAGATACAGCACCAGAGATTTGCTTACTTGGAGCAGAAGTTAACAGATGCCATAAGCCAGCAGGAAAACATAAATAGTAATTTGGATGAATTGCTGGCAGCCCAGTGTGGGGTAGGGTGAGAGTGAGAAGCTCATGGAAAGGACAGTTATGTGAAAGGCCCCATATTTTCACAGGCTTTTCCTCCAGAAGCCCTCCAGGCTTCCACAGGGAGAGCTGGAGAAAGTTCACCAGTGACCCTGCAAGGGAAACAGGAAGAATAGCCATCATTAAACCCTTTCGGGCCCTTCTCTCTCAACAAACAGAGGATTCATCTCCAGGGGCAACAAGATGCCTCAAAAGTGAAGAAAAAAAGACTTTTTTTAGGCAAAATGTATACTTTTATATATATATTTTAATACTTATATATAACATTATATGCTTAATATGTAACATATTTATAATTTATAACATACAACTTATAAATTTTTTTATATATTTTATTTACAAACCTTCCAACAAAGAAAATTCTAAACTCAAATGGTTTCACTGGTGAATCCTACCAAACACTTAAAGAAGTAGTAATACCAATTCTGTACAATTGCTTCTAAAATATACAAGAAGGAATACAGTTGACCCTTGAACAATGTGAGGGTTAGGGGCACCAACCCCCATGCAGTCAAAAATCCATGTTTAACTTCGCAGTTGGTGCTCCATATCCACAATTCCACATCTGCAGATTCAACCAATTGTGGATTGTATAGTACTGTAGTACATATTTATTGAAAAAAATCCATGTATAAGTGGACCTGGACAGTTCAAAACCATGCTATTCAATTATATTATGAGACCAGTATTACCCTAACACAAAACCATTCAAAGACTTCAAAAGAAAACATAACTCCAGATCAATCTCTGATAAGTGTGGATACAAAAATCCTTAACAAAATATTATGGAAATACAATCCAGCAATAAATTAAAAAATAACACATCACAACAAAATAGGGTTCATCCTATGAATGTATGTTTCAATATTCAAAACTAAATCAATGTAATTCAACATATTAATAGATTAAACATTTGAAAGCTTATGATTGTATCAATAGATGAAGAAAGGCATTGACAAAATTCAATAGTCATTCGTTATACAACTCCCAGCCAACTAGAAACTGAAGGGAAATTCCTTAACCTAATAAAGAGTATTTATTACTTAGAATGAACAATTAACAGTAAAAGATAATGCTTTCCTCCTGAAATATGGAACAAGACAAAGCCTCACACCACTCCCATTCAAAATCTTACAAGTCCTAACTAATGCAATAAAGCAAGAAAATAATACAAAACAAAAGAAAAAAAATAAAACATTTTATTTGCCAATGACATGATTGTCGATGTAGAAAATCCCAAAGACTCTACAAAAAATATCTTTGTAGAGGTAGAGGGAAGTTACAGAGAAAGGAAAAAAAAGCTTGAAAGAACCCCAAGGAACAGCCTTAGAGTCAAAGACATTTGTATAAACTGAAGTTAGCTCAATATACATAGAGATGGATAAACAGGGGAACAACTATAGATGTTTGCATATATATGGGTTAGTAGACATGTATACATTACCTAGCTCTTTTCTTCAAAAGGCCCAAGACACAATTTTATCTCCTTGGTAACAAGCAAACTCGGTGCTCACATCTTGGTTGCTAATCCGATTCTCCCCAGTAAATGGAATCGGAGGTCTTTGAGGAAATGGTCCACTGATTCTAGGACTGGGGCAGGGAATACGCAAAATGAGCCTGAAGCATCTTGTAGTATCAGAAAGTAAGGAAACACTCAAACAATAAAATGACAGGGATATTTCAAAGGGACATATGAGACGAAACAAAAGGAACCTCCATTGTACTGAGTTGGCCAAAAAGTTCATCCGGTTAGTGAATCGGTTGTTCAATAAAGTTCTTCACGAAAATGAAAAATGTGTCTTACTTTTACTTAAAACTGAGCGAACTTTTTGGCCAACTCACTACATCACAGTACACTTGTCTTGTTAATGTGTACTTCAATAAAATATTTCACTTAAAAATAGTCAAGTTTCATCAGTGATTGAAACATACACAATGGCATTTAATTTGGGAATGTTAGTGTGTGCACCTCTCAGTGACATGTTTGAGAGGACAATGGGAGAAAGAGATGGGGTAGTGAGTGACGCTCAATTCATCCTACAGATTTTTTTAAGTGATAAGATTAATGACTGTGTTTTCAAGGAAACATTTTGAAAGAGAAAATAATGGGATATTATTGAAGCAATTGCAATGTGAAACTCGGCCTCTCCCACTCCAGAACAGGCCTTTTGATATCTTATCTTCAAATGAAATTCAGCCTCAGGAAGGTCTCTATAGATTCTCACTTTGGCAGTAAACACTGTTAAAAGCAAGGTTGACTCTTCTGTGTGTATTAAGTTATTAAGTGACTGTTGCCTAATTTAAAGGACTTACCTACTTAGGGAATAAAAAGCAAAAAAAAAAAAAAAAAAGGACATTTGGTTTTCATGTCCACATAGATCCCTTGAGGACAGGACATTGTGTTTTTCTCTCTCCAGTGGCAACAATGAGCCTGAAAACTATTTGTCAGGCAATAAGTACTTAGGGAATAAATATGTCAAATTTCTATTTATCCTGATTTCTCACTTAGAGCATTAAGAGCAGGTCTATGACATTAGTGACATCTTAAAAACACTTACCCTAGGGTACTAGCAGTCTTGTCAGATGAGGGGAAGGTGCTTAACTTTAAGAGAAAATCATGTGAACTACACACTATACCTAACTGAGTTGGGCCAAACGTGCTTTCTTAGGCATCAGTCTCAACACTACCATCTATCTCATGTCACATAATTTACCCCCTTGCAAGATTCCCTACCACTCTCTTAATCACAAACTGCTGATATGATTCCCCATTTCTTTTATTAATTAATGAAACTCCTTATATTGGACAAGCGTTATTGTACCATTTTAAATTAGCTGTACCACTAAGCAACCCAGTATAGTAATATCCTCATTAATAGCAGAGAAACATGAAATAAAGAGAAATTAAAGTATACTTCAGAGAGTGAAGTTAAATAGGTTAGCTGAATAAAACTTAATTTTGGTCTTTTGATTGACATTTTGCTGATCTGCGGCACACTGCATCCGGGTATGGGGAGAATGGCTTTGTAATTGGGGATAACATTTTTTAAATTGCATAAAATTCGTTCGTATGGGACTGTAAATATCTGCATAATATGTATTGTATATATTAATGCTGTCATCTTAACATTTGTTCTTCCCATAAATACCCTCCCTAAAGCTTTCCATGTACTAGTCATATTTGAGGGAGCTGGTTGAAATGGTGATTTTTGGAGTAAGCACGGATCATTTTAATATTATTATTAACACATGAGCCATCTGGCACAAGTGCAATTTCCCTGAAAAGTAAGACTCTTGCTTCCTGTTTTCTGTTTATTTTAGCTGGACCACATTTGTTTTTTCTTTGACAGTGAAACAGTTATATTTAAAAATTAAACATTAAGTCAGGTTTTTATGAAAAAGGGAAAATCAATGCTAAGTGAGGTGAAAAATATTTTCACTAATTTAATGCTTCCTCTGAAAACAGAAGGCCTTGAATTTTCAGTTTTGTTTATAAATCTCACTTTCAAAATAATGTTATTTGACTGAAAGAAAATTCTTTGCCATAGCCTCTATTATCTTAATATTCATGTTTTGCTATTTATTTTCCTTAACCTTATTTTTTCTGCTTATTATTCAACATATACTCCACCCATATCTTATACTTTTCTAATTATATCTTTCCTACTAGATCGTCATATTAAGTTCTATGGTTTGGAGTCATTATTTAAAAAAAAAAACAAAAAACCCTGGCAGTATTTTTATAATTAGTTAAGTCTGCTCTTTGCCTAGGAGTACAACATATAGTATTCATGGGCTTATTAATTAGCTGGTTTCAAGATCCCTGATCAGGGCACTTCCAACCTACCTTCATGCAAATTTTAAAAGGGCATCCATTTCTCAAGACAACTTTATTTTTCCTCTCAGAAAATTGTCACAATATGCGGGTTTGTTGTCACAAGATATGTTGTTATCTTGAATTTTATGATAAATATACAAATCAATACGGTGTGAACAGCCTTCCCAGGGGTTGTGAATTTTAGGTGGGTTCTTCAATTCTATTTTCCAGTTTGATACTTTTTAATTCTGTTTTCTGAATGACTTTTATTCTATCACCGATTTTTCAATTATACCAGTTTCTATTTTTTCCCACTTCTATAAATTTAATTCTAACCCTCATTTTGTACTTTTGAATCTTGTCACTATTTGTTTTTTCAACATTTTTAGCATCTTATTTTTTCTTATATTATTTTTATTTTACAGATATTTTTATCTCAAGTACAATGTTCTAGGCACTGTCCGGAATGTTTTATGAATATTAGCTCATTTTTCTATGATAAATCTTACCTGGCCACTCAGCCTGCTGACTTAACTATAAGACTCTGATGAAAGAAACTGAAGATGACACAAACAGATGGAAAGATATACCATATTCAGGGATTGGTAGAATTAATATTATTAAAATGATCACACTACCCAAGGCAATCTACGGATTCACTGCAATCCCTATCAAAATACCAATGGCATTTTTCACAGAGCTAGAACAAATTAATTTTCAAATTTTTATGGAAACATAAAATACCCCCAATAGGCAAAACAATCTTGAGAAAGAAGAACATAGCTGAAGGTATCATGCTCCCTAACTTCAGACTATGCTACAAAGCATAGAGAGCCCAGAAATAAATCCATGCACTTACGGTCAATTAATCTCTGACGAAGGAAGCAGGAATATACAATGGAGAAAAGACAGTCTCTAATCATCAGGGAAATGCAAATCAAAACCACAATGAGATATCACCTCCCACCTGTCAGAATGGCTATGATCAAGAAGAACACAAATAACAAATGTTGGTGAAGATGTGGAGAAAAGGGAACCTCGTACACTGTTGGTGGGAATGTAAACTGGTGCAGCCACTATGGAAAACAGTAGGGGGGGTGGGGTTCCTCAGAAAAACAAAAAAAAAAATAGAAATACCATATGATCCAGCAATTCCACTCCTGGGTATATAGCCAAAGAAAATTAGAACACTAATTATAAAAGATACACGCACCCCAATGTTCACAGCAACATTATTAACAACAGTCAAGATATGGAAGCAACCTAAGTGTCCATCCACAGATGAATGGATAAAGAAGATGTGATACACACACACACACACACACACACACACACACAATGGAATGCTACTCATCCATAAAAAGGAATGAAATTCTGTTATTTACAACAACATGGATGAACTTGGAGGGTATTATGCTTAATGAAATAAGTCAGAGCGAAAGGCAAATACTGATATATGTATAACTGAGTCACTTTGCTGTACAGCAGAAATTAACACATTGTAAATCAACTATACTTCAATAAAGTTTTTAAAAAAGATAAATACTGTATGTTATCACTTACACATGGAATCTTTAAAAAAAAAGTCATGAAAATAATAAAAATAGAAACAGGCTCCCGGATATAGAGAACTAGCAGTTACCCGTTGGAAGAGGGAAGGGGGAGGGTCAAGGAAGAGGTAGGAGATTAAGAGGTACCAACTACTATGTATAAAGGAAATAAGGTACAGGGATATACCGTACAGCAAAGGGAATACAGCCAATATTTCATAATCACTATAAATGGAGTACAATCTATAAAAATTTTGAATCTCTATGTTGTACACCTGAAACTAATATTGTAAATAAACTATAACTCAATAAAAAAAATCATAGCTGAAAATTAGGTAAGTGAAAGTATCAGTTCCAAACTGATGTCAATTTCAGCAAAATAATAAAGTATCTATTTTATAGGTAAATACAATTCTAGTAGAGATAAATGCTAGTGATAAGAGGTACAAGTTATACTAAATTGACTTTTTATAAGTGTAAACAAATCCCAGTCGGAAAATGCTGAAATTCAATTTTATCATTTTATCATATATATTTGTCAAAATAACAAAACTAAAAGTTTGTTATTTTTGACAAATATTCTAAATGTTACAGTAACATTACTGTTATTTTGGAATATCAAACTATAAGTCTCCACATGGAAGAAGACATAGTATAACAAGTTTCTTTTGGTATTATGACAGCTAATCCTCCTCAGAAAAGCTTTAAACTGGATATACTGTCTCTCAAATAATGATGTAGGACATTTTTACATAAATACAAACTTCCCGTCAAAAATTCCACAGTATTTCCCAGAGTGTTAACATTTTAAAATAGGTAATATATCCTAAAAGGGCTGATCTGAGACATGTGATTTGATTTCACAGAAATACTTGATTAGTGTCTCAAGATGATTCAAATACTAGCCTTATGCTCATTTTCAAATGTCTCCTTGTTGTAAGCAGCATGGTGTATAGCGACAACTTGTTAAGCGACTTAATTTTTTAATATCTCCTTTTCTCATTACATCCATTAGTGTTGCTACAGCTGTTTTTTGAAATCACTAAAAATAAATGTATTTGCTTTTTTCTTGTTATTGTTGTTGTTTGTTTTTAAAGGACAGAAAAGCAATGATGGAAAAAAGAATAATATATCAAGTAGTTATACATTCACTAATTTACTGTTATTGATATTCCATGGATGGCCATTATATGGACGAGTGGTTTAATTGGGAAGGTATAGATAAAACAACAACAGCCAGAAATTCTGTAGCAAGAAAAAAACCCGTAAGGGTCAGTTAGGGTGATGATTCAAAATCCAGACACTACACACTGCCACTTCCTGCTCTGATGGAATAGCTTGTTGCTGACCAATATTCTTGCCAAACAAAACAGGAAGATACAATAAAAATTGGGAAGAGCAACCCTACATGGCCAATGACATCTGAAAATGGTCTCAATCTTTTTAGTTTTGGGGGAAAAGTTAAGTAAACCCACAGTGATGTACCATTACCTACTATCAGAATGGGTGAAATTACAAAACGAAAATAGCAGGTATGGATGAAGATGTGGAGTAGGATTCTCATAAAATAACATGTTTATAGGCCAAACATAGTCAAATATCACTAGTTTCATGTTTTGACCTACATCAATCGTTTTGAAAACTTGCTTGGCTACAGATGTTTACACGCACTGTGTCCCAGCCATTCTACTCTTATGTATAATATAAACTCAACAGAAGTGTGTGTATGATATACATGGGGAGGGAAGGGGGAGGGAGAGAGGTACTAGTAATTGTTGGCCAAAGCTGGAAAAACTCAAATATACTAGGTATTTGTCACATATTCACGCAGTGCAGTACTACAAATCAATGAGAGTAAGAGACTGAATGATACACACAATAGTATGAATCGATCTCACATACAGAATACTGAGGGAAAAAGAGCCATACACAAAAAAGGACAGACTGTGTCATCCCATTTATGTAAAATTAAAAAAAGAACAACAGAACTGATGATGGTGACGGTAGGCCTAATGGCCATATGACTGACATTGGGCTCAGGGGCACTCTCCATGGTGCTAGAAATGTTATCGTTCCTGAGCTGAGTGTTAGCTACTATTGGCGCATTTACTGTATGTGCATTTCAATTAAAATATATATTAACAAAAAAAATTAAAATTTTACACATCTGGCAAAAGCTCAGTGTTTTGCCCAGCTGTGTTAACACTATAATATTCCTAGACTAACATTTTTAATGCATTGTAGAATTGGATGCATCCACAGCTAGAAGGCTAACTGCTTAGTTTGTGTCTCTGGTTCTCAGACTTCTGAAACACTTACAGTGATGCCTGGATCAGGGAATCTTAAACTGCAAAGAAAAACAGTAAAGGAAGCTTGTTAATATTTTCTTTCCATACATTTTGTCTTGTTTTCTCTTGTTTTGTGGTTTTATCTTTATTCTTACTTTTCTCTAGTGATTTGCAATATATACATTCAAATCTCTCTGATGGCTAATCTTAAGGCCTTAAACAACATATTTGAGTATACAATAAATTACTCTAATTATAAACAGCAAGAATGAAACATTATTTGCTATGTCTCACACATGTGGGATAAATAACTCAGCTCTATTTTCTCCATCTTATCCTCTATTATTTGTTTCTCAAATGCTATTTTGATAGAAACTAAAAAATTTTATTGATATTGCAATGATCAAATCAATTCTATCTTTCAAAATATATGTTATTTTTTATGGTATATTTTCTTTTAAAATATTTCAATTATATTTTCTGATGGCATTTTCAAAAAAGTTTATCACTTCACAAATCTTAACCTTTTTCATTTGTACCATCTCTCAATTTATTATAATTCTATTTTCTCCTATTATGTTTAAAGTAATGGTTTTCTTAAATATCCATGGGTTGTTTACATTCTAAATCCTATGACTCAAGGTTTTTTCCCCTATTTCCTCATCCAAGAATATTAACTTAGTATATGTTGAAACTTAGGTCACATATTTTTTTACTCAATCTCTCTAATAACAGTATTTCCTTTTATGAAATCCAAGATCTGTCACATTTTTGTAGGAAATCTGATTCTTAAAAAGTCTGAGCATTTCTAAAGTTTGTTTTAGAAATTAGAAACAATTGAATTTGAAGGAAAAATTATATAGATGTTAATTGTGTCACAGAAGTTCAAATAAGCACAAAGTGATTAGAAAATTAATGTGTGCAGAGGAGGTCGATTTGAAAAACACCAATCACAGTGTAGAAGCAATGTGTTCTATGAAAATCTGAGTAAAATAAAGAAAAATGCATGTAGTTATGAATGTAGTTTTAAAACACTAACGATCTCTTAAAAATAAAACCAGGAGTATAACATTCATATATTCAGTTTCAGTATTATTCTGAAACATATTAAGGGTGAAAAATCTTGACACAAAATCTGAAAACAAAGACTTTCAGTAATAACACATCTACTAAAACTATAGATCGGGGTATTTCATATGACATAAATTAAAAGGTATCAATAATTAAGATGCTGTATATTTTAACTAATTATGACATTATATATTTTTTAATTTATTTAATTTATTTATTTATGGCTGCATTGGGTCCTCGTTGCTGCATGCAGGCTTTCTCTAGTTGCAGTGAGTGGGGACTACTCTTTGTTGTGGTGCGCGGGCCTCTCATTATGGTGGCTTATCTTTGTTGCAGAGCACTGGCTCTAGGCACATGGGCCTCAGTAGTTGTGGCACTTGGACTCAGCAGTTGTGGCTCACAGGCTCCAGAGCACAGGCTCAGTAGTTGTGGAACATGGGGCTAGTTGCTCCGCGGCATGTGGGATCCTCCCAGACCAGGGCTCAAACCCATGTCCCCTGCACTGTCAGGTGGATTCTTAACCACTGTGACACCAGGGAAGTCCCATGATGTTATAATTTTTTAATGGCATACCAAGCTGGTTCAAAACCGTGTGTATCACCATAAACTCCATCCACCTACACACATAAATCTTGTTATTATGGTAAAGTGATACTCTGAGAAGAAACATATACCAATAGACATACATAATCTCCCATAATACATGGATACAAGTACACAATTTCACCCATGAATGGTCAATGCAAATCATAAAATAATTTCAAAAATATCTAAGCTTCTATGTGCCAAAACCTTTGTTCATTTATGAAAATACAAAGTTGAACATCATGCAGAAAATCTCTTCAAAAGATTTAATCTAAAGGTACATGTAAAAAGGTAACTCTAACTATATAGTGGGATAAATGTCATAATGAAAACAATAATAGTGATAATATAGGTGTTCTTTCTGTGATAGTGATAATATAGGTGTCATTTTTTAAGATGAGACAATAGAAGCACAAAGAGAGAGTTATAACTGCCTAATAGCAACCATCCTGCAGTATTAATGTCAGGATTGAAATTGAGATAGTCTAATTCTGGATTTTAGGGTCCCACCTATTACAGTACTTTCTCTTGAAATGCTATAATGTCAAGGGCACACAAGGACCTCTTAACCCATCTCCTAGATTCCGATACTTTCTAGCAAATATGATCTTGGAACTACTCAGGAAAAGTGAGGCATTAGCAAAAAATAAAGATCTCCCCATTTTTTAAAAAATATAGGAATATTTTAAACACAGTTATATGCTCAAAAGAACTAGTCACCTGGCAAGAGATTAGAGATAATGGACTTGGAGCAGTTGAAAATACAGCAGAGAAATGGGATCAAATATAAATGAAACAAGAACAGAACAGCAGAACTCAGATAGGACAATTATCCTAGAGATGATGTAGTTTTTTAAAGATATGGGATATTTAGAAAAGGTCTATTTTTATCCAAGTTGTTACATTGGTACTCACAGCATTTTAAATGTTTAGTCCCTGTCCTCTTAAGAGGTGTGTCGATTTTTTTTAAGGCTATCCCTTAATTCCCACCTATTGACTAAATAACAGTGATCTAGGTTCCTATTCTTTCTCTTACAGTTCCCAGGTGAATTATTACTATTTTGCCACAAATACAGCAATTGCACATCAGTCTCCCAGCATTGACCCCACTTGTTTTAGTTTTGATGTTTATTAAATGTCCATCATCTGTCCTTTTGCAGGTATATTCCCAGTCGTTGCTTGGGTGCAGTAAGCTCATCCTGCGTAAGATTCTTCTCAAAGTGCTTATGGACCGAAAGTTTCCTTCAGCTCTTACATTCTAAACTTTTATTCCCTGATTCTGGCAGTATAGTGAAGTACATTTTGTTTCATTTTTGTTTTACAGCCTTAAATTCCCCTTTTTGACTCTCTTCCCCTTCACCACCCAATTGTCAAGGGATGCCTCATTTTTTCCTTTGTGCTTCTTTTTCTCCCCCAGAAAGTCTACATTTCAATGACTGCCACTTCAAATGGCAGGTCCTTTTAACTGCCTTCCCTGTAGAACATGCACTTATCCAGAGGGCACTTATTTTAGGATTTTCAGACTCAGGGTGTACTTGCTCTCTGATGATGATTTTAGACAAGCCTTCGACCCACTGGTAGCTCTTTCTCCCTTCCCCCAGTTTCTCTCAGGGGGGAGTGGGAAAGATGTAGGAGAGATGGCTTAGCTGTAATTTGATGGGCTCATTTTTGTGTATAAATAAAAGAGTTACCTTGAAGTTTAGGCATTTACTGCCTTCAAATTATGCTGACTTTTTGTGGTTTTATTATTTCTTACTGTACTTCTATTTTGTTTCTGGAGAAGTTGTCTTCTATTTACTTCAACATAGTAATCATTGTTATTTTAAAATTCCTGACTGCTAATTCTCATGTACCTCAATAAAGCCGGAGAAAAGGGAAGGATTTGGATTCTTCACATTGTTCTCAGACCCTCCCTATAGTAGGTCTTTGACTCCTAAACACCGTATTACTACAGGAAATTTTAATTCCTTTTGCAGAAGTTGGCTGAATTTTTTAGCCTTGCATGGGAAGATTCTGAATCTAGTAAGTATATAGAGCAGGTTCCTAGCCTTGTGTTTTAGAACTCTCATGTCTCTGATTTTGGTCAAAAGCTCTAATGATTTCTGTCTTAAAATAGAAGCCCTCTGCTTTGTTCAAACCCAGATTCTGAGGCCCTAGCCTGTGTCAGATCAGCAAATGATGCCATCACAGGTAACAGCTCTCTGAATCCTTTAAATATATGGTTTAAATTTTTTTTCTACCTTCTCCAGATTTTCTCCATAGAAATTCTGTCTTGTTGCAAACTAGTTCACTCTTCCAGAAAGCAAATAAACCATTTTTATTTTTCAAGCCACCATTTAAACTCACCAGTTTTAACTACCAAAACAAAAAACTACAAAACATCTAGGAATAAATCTAACAAAAAGTTATGCAAGACCTATAAATAGAAAGTTATAAAGCTTTACTGAAGAACTTTAAGAAATAAATAGAACAGTTTTTGCATGTACTTGATCAGGAAAACTCAATACCATAAAGACATCAATTCTCACTAATTTTATGAATATACTAAATGAAATTTTAATCAAAACCACGACAAGGATTTTTGTTGACGTTAGCAAATCAATATCAAACTTACAATGAAAGAACAAAAGAAAAAGAAAAGCAGTAGCAGCAGAAGGAAAAGAGGGAAGAGAAGTTAAGAGCCATAGTGTTATAACAATTAAAACAGAGAGCTACTGATTGGTACAGGCATCTGCACACTGAGCAAGGGAAGGTAACTGAGAAGGCTGAAGGACATATACACATACATATGCCTCTTTGATGGATGATAAATGGGCATGGAAGAGCAGGGAGGAAGGTGGGACCTACTTTGTAAATCAAACAGTAAATTGGGTACCACTACTTCAGACCATATGTGAAAGCCACCTCCAGATGGCTTGATTTTCAACAAGGTGACCTTTAGAATAGAAAAAAGAGCAATAAATCATTGAACAAATCTCTGTAGCAAAGGAAACCATCAAGAAAATGAAAAGGCAACTTATGAAAACATTTACAAACCACATATCTGATAAGGGGTTAGTATCCAAAATATACAAGAAACTCATAAAACTCGATAGCAAAAAAACTTAATTAACCTAACTTAAAAGTGAGCAAAGGACCTAAGTAGACTTGTTTCCAAAGATGATGTACAGATGACCAACAGATATATAAAAAGACACTCAACATCACTAATCATCAGAGAATTGCAAATCAAAACCACAATGAGATATTATTTCACACCTGTTAGGATGGCTATTGTGGAAAGGACAAGAATTAACAAGTGTTGGTGAGGATGCAGAGAAAAGGGAACCCTTGTACACTGTTGGTGAGAATGTAAATTAGTAAAGCCATTATGGAAAACAGTATGGTGGTTCCTCAAAAACTAAAAACAGAACTACTGTATGATCCAGCAGTCCCTTTCCTGGGCATATACACAAAGGAAATGAAGCATTCTTTTTAAACTGCAGAAGATTCCAAAGAGCCATAGCAATCGTGAGCAGAAAGAATAAAGCTGGAGGTATCTACTACCTAATTTCGAAGTATACTACAAAGCTATAGAAATCTAAACAGAATGGAACTGGAATAAAAACATACATACAGATCAATGGGACAAAATTGGGAGCCCTGAGATAACTCCATGTATTTACAATCAATTGATCTATGACAATTGTTCTGAGAAGACACAATGGGGAATAATTCCTTCAACAAATTCCTTCAACAGATGGTGTTGGGCAACTGGACATCCACATGTAAAAGAATAAAATTTGATCTTTATCTCGCAGCAAACACAAAAACAAACTCAAAATGGATTGAAGACTTCATGTAAAACCTGAAACTGTAAAACTACAACAAAAAAATAAGGAAAAAGATTCTTGACATTGATCTGAGTGATGATTTCTTGGTTATGACCGCAAAGACAGGCAACAAAGGCAGAAGCAGACAAATGGGACTGCAGGAAACTAAAAAACTTCTAAACAGCAAAGGAAATGATCAACAGAGTAGAAAAACAAACTACGAAATGGGAGAAAATATTTGCAAACCATACATCTGATACGGGGTTAATATCCAAAATATATAAGGAACTCAAACAACTCAACAGCAAGAAAAGAACTCAATTAAAAAATGGGCAAAGGACCTGAACAGACATTTATGAAAAAACATACAAATGGTCTACTGGTATATTATAAAATGCTCACCGTCACTAATCATCAGAGCAACGCAGTTCAAAACCACAATGTGATACCACCTTATACCTTTCATAATAGTTATTACCAAAACTGCACGAGAACATGTGTTGGCAAGGGCATGGAAAAAAGGGAAGCCTTGTACAATGTTGGTAGAAACCTCAGTTGGTAGAGCCATTACGGAAAAAATTATGGAGGTTTCTTAAAAAATAGAACTACCATATAATTTGGTAATTCCTTTTCAGGGTATGTATCCAAGGGGAATGAAATCAGGATCTGGAGGAGTTATCTGTACTTCCACGGTCATTCGAACATTGTTCACAATAGCCAAGATATGCAAAGAACCTAAGTGTCTGTTGATAAAGGGATAAAGAAAATGTGATATGTCCCTGTGTGTATGGGATTATTAGTGAGCCATAAGAAAGATGGAAATCCTACTATTTGCAACAATGTGCATGAACCTAGAGAACATCATGCTAAATTAAATAAGCCAAACACAGAAAGACTAATTATATATTTATATATATATATATATATATATATATATATATATAAATAAACATAAGATGTAGAATTAAACTTAATATAGAATCTTAAAAAGTAGCAGCAGAGTAGAATAGTGGTTCCCAGGGGCTGGGGGTGAGGAAAATAGGGATGTTGGTGAAAGGACACATAGTTTTCTTTACACAAGATGAATAAGTTCTGGAGATCTAATGTAAGGCATGGTGACCCAAGTTAATAATTATATTGTTCACCTGAAATTTACTAGGAGAGTAGATCATAAATGTTCTTATTTCACACACAGATAAGTAACTATGTGAGGTGATGGATATGTTAATTAGCTTGATTGTGGTAATCATCTCACAGTGTATATCAAACATCACACTGTATACTGTAAATATATATTGTATAAAACTGTGTTTCTGGCTGCTGCCTTGAGGGAAGCAGAGAAACCACTTAGGAGGTCATTGCAGTAACCCAGATTAGAGGTGATGGAGGCTTACAGGGGAATGGTAGGGAAAGTGAAAGGTGGTCAGATTCTGGATTTATTTTGAATCCAACAGAACTGACTGTTGATGACATGTGGGATGTGAAATAAAATGGAGAGTCAAGGAGGAAACCGAAGTTTACTTGCCTGAAAACTTAAACAAAAAACCAAAAAAGATGATATTACCTGCTGAGATGAAGAAGCTCTGAAAAAGTAAATTTGGTTGAAGGGATATCAAGATTCCACTTTTGGATGTGTTCAATATCAGCTACCTCTAGCCGCCGCAGGAAAGATGTCAAGTATAGACTGAGTCTGGAGTTCAGGGAGAGGTTTGCTCTAAAGGGATCAGTTTGGAAATCATTAACATATAGGTAATAGTTAAAGGCAAAAAAGCTGAATGGGATTCCCAACGGAGTCAGTGCAGACAAGAAAGGGAGTTGAGGAAACACCAGTAAAATGTATTTAATAGGGTTGGTTAGGGCATTAGGGAGAAATCAGAGAGCTTAGTTCTCTCAAAACCAAATGCAGCAAGCACTTCAAAGGAGAATGGTTTGATCAATTATGCCAAATGCTGCTGATAGGTCAAGTGAAATGAGCTCTGAGCATTAGAAGGAGGGGAAATTGCTAGACTGATCTTCATGAACAGATCCAAATGCATGCGATCTAGTGCACAAGTGTAGGAATCAGTCCTATAAAGAAGCAAGGACATTTTACCTGGAGAAACAGGGAGAAACACTGGGTCTATGAGCTGAGGTATGGACCAGTGAGTGGATGGATTGAGGGCAGGTAGTTACCTCTCTGATAACTCCAGGTTTCTCAGAGAGATGACATCATCAGCTGGATATGAGGATGGGAATGTCTGAACAGAGAATAGAATGCATGAAACATGAGGGTGGATAGACCAGAGAAATCAGATCTGAAAGAGCACCCAGAGCCAAGTTGTTCAGCATGGCTGTGAGTTTGATTTTACCAAAAAAGTACACACAGAGAATAAGATCACTTTCTCCCAGAGAGAAGTCTGTCTGAGGATTGAAATTTCATGGTGCCAGAATGGTGCTGTGTGAGTGATTTTACATATATTGAAATACAGTGTCCTGTTATAAATTGCATTCCTCACTCCATAAGCCAGGAGATCATCTGTCTTCTCATCAAAGAAATCTACCACATAATTTTTAAAAGCTAGCCTCTCTTTAAAATCTCAACTCTTGCCCACATCTCCACTATGTGCAAATACAGCATTTATTTGCTGGGCATTCTCTTTTTATAATGCCACTATGATATTAAATTCTTCAATGAGCATTTCTGTAATATATCTATATATCAATATATGTGTGCTATTCCATAATTATATAAAAGTCAAAGTGAAATTGCTACATTAAGTACTTGCATATGTAACTGTACATATAGGTTGCTGAGACGTCTATATGCAACACAATAACAAAAATGATTTTGTAATCTGTACGGGTCTCTGTCTCCCAAACCACAAGGTTTCACGTATGCTATCCTCTTACAGGGCTGAAGGATGGTCGTAAGGTTTCTCTTTCTCCATACACCAGTACCTTTAAACTAAGGAACTTGAACCATCTCATTAACTCAACACCCTTTTCATCATGTTAACTATCTTTTTAGACACCATGTGGCTTCCTGTGGTTTCTCAGGAGCCACTGTAATCACCTGATTTATGACCATCCTTTCAATTAGGAATTCAAGACAAGTTTTGCTAGCTTTCTGCATAATTTGGTCTTGATAACGAACAATAAGTTGAGGATGACTAATAAAAAGTAAAAGCACTCTTAAATAAGCCATGAAAAAAAATATGGACTTATGTTTCTACTTTGATACTTGATTGTTAAAATAACAAACCTTGTTAAACTTGTATAGTAAGTATTGATCAACCACTTTCAATATACTTTTCTCCAAAATCATGCAGAGCATTGATTTGTTTAATTTGGATGTCAACACATACAAATAAGACAATCAGCTGTTCAACAGTGATTACAGATCATATTAATCTGCCTATGGATTTTAGCAGCTGTTGTGTTAATACACCTGAGATAAAGAACCAAACGTTTCAAAATTACATGTGGGTAACAAGTACAGTTCCAACCATTCTTTGAGGCAAAAATGGGTTTTATATAATATGGTATGGGATACGTGTAGCTGCAGGTAACTAAAAGACTGAAAAATTATAACTCTAAAGTTCCTATTTGACCATTCCCTAACCCTATGTATGTGGTTCTTTTTGGCACAGGAATTGGAAATTTAATGAAATAAAGACTATCACAGATGAAAGCATAAGGAACAGTTATGTTTGTGCTTTTGGAGTCTTACTGAAACAAACAAAATTCACTGAAATTAGAAGAGCTGATTTGTCTAGCCACAAAGAGTTCATCTAGTCTTCCTACTGAAGAACCAGTCTCAAAGTGGCTGTTGATGGGATGGATATTATAGGTAAAGAAACATAAAAATTATTTTCAAATACACAGAAAAAAGGATACGCATGTAGCAGTGTCTTCACTCACATCTCCACGCACACATACACAAATGGCTCTATTAATATGAGTGCACTTTGGTACTTCTGTCAGGATAGTGTACAGAAAGTAAAACTTGAAATTACTTTAACATCTTCTGAATCTTGTATGTAAGACACAATTGGTCCCAGGGGGGTAAAAGTCTGATAGCAGACTGACAACTCAGACTGAGCCATCTACATGAGCAATATGCAAAGCCCCCTCTGAAAAGGATCTCTCTCATCCCCTGCCTTCTACATCTCTCAAATTTGATTCTCTACACATCTTTTTAAATTTTTAATTGGAGTATAGTTGATTTACAATGTTGTGTTAGTGTCTGCTGTACGGCAAAGTGATTCAGTTACACATGTACATATATCCACTCTTTTTTAGATTCTTTTCCCATGTAGGTCATTACAGAATATTGAGTAGAGTTCCCTGTGCTATATAGTAGGTCCTTATTAGTTATCTATTTTATATATAGTAGTGTGTATATGTCAATCCCAATCTCTCAATTTATCCCTCCCCCCACCTCACCCCCGCTTTCCCCCCTGGTAACCATAACTGTTTCTACATTTGTGACTATTTCTGTTTTGTAAATAAGTTCATTTGTACCATTTTTTAGATTCCACATATAAGCTATATCATATGATATTCATGTTTCTCTGTCTGACTTACTTCACTCGGTATGACAATCTCTAGGGTCCCTCCATGTTGGTGCAAATGGCATATTTTGTTCTTTATCTTAAAGGGCTTCCATATTGAAGACAGAGATTAGTCTTCTAATACAAAATTTAGATTTAAGTTGGAAAAACAGCATCTTTATTTATTCTACTAATTCTACTGACTACGTAACAGTCTGATTTGGGGGGATAAAAAATATGTAAGAAATTATTTCTTCCCTAAAGGATCTGAGTTTTCCTCTATGTTACACATTCTACGTTCCATGAAATAGTGATTTTATTACTAGTTACAAAGATAAATATATTTTAAAAAAATACTGCCTATACCTTTGTTTTAGGGGCGTAGACTATCAACTCTAAAACTACTTCCCTGTGTATTCTGAGATTAAGCAAATAAGTAACTATACTGTTGACATTGGGAACAGGGTTCCTCAATGTCAGAAAAACAAAGTTAAAAATAGGGATACAGGGAATTCCATAATGAACTTTATTGCATTCAACTGGAATTAGAGACATTGGTATGAATTCATAGTTTTCAGTATTTATCTAGTAATAAATATAGTCTGTGTGCCTAAACATATAAATACACAGTTAAGTGCGTGTTTCTGTGTATGAATAGGCATGTCTATTTGCTAGATTTGTCAGCCTTTTAAATGGCTTACAAGCAATTACACCCAAGTAGAAATTATCCACCCCAGAGCCCAGATCTTGGTTTCTAAATTCAATTCTCCACCAAAAGAACCTTGGGGAAATGACCAGTTTCAGTGAGGATGGGGAAATACAAGATGATCTTAGAACATATTGTGCCAAACAGTAAAGTACTCCAAAAGTAACGGACACACGTCCAAAGGGTACAGGAGCCAAACCGAATGTGTTACCACTGGCCAAGTCTGAGACAGAGCATTAAAAATATAAGAGTAAAGGATTATACCACGTTGGTTAAAATAAGGACTTGTGATTCTACACATAATTAATGAATTAATTAGTTAATAAGTGAGGGGCTGTCATTTGCAGTCAAGGGGTGGAAGCCTCTTCCTTATACAGAAAGAATAATAAGATAATCAGCTTGGCAATCATGCTAATAATTAAAGCAAGACTCACCAATGAATAATAAAAACTGCAGAGGGAATTTGAGTAAAAGGTTATGTTCAATCACCCCACAATTTACTTACTATTTACGAAGAAAAAATATTAAATTTTCAATAGACAAACCTGACATTCACCACCTTTCCCAACAGTGACATCACCAGTAATGGAACAAAGCGACCTCATACCTCATGAAAGGAGGCACCGAAAAGAACACAATATCCCTTCTACATAGTCTTGCCAAAAGTGCAATTAAATTGAAAGATTTTCTACAAATAGATGGTCATTACCTGTACTGTTTAAAATGACTGAGGAACTGTTTCTGATTAAAGAAGACAGAAGGGATGTGAGAACATAATGCAAGGAACGATCTGGAACTTTGAGGGACACTATCAGGACAACTGATGAAATCTGTACAAGGTCTGCAGGTCAGCTAATCGTATGGTATCCATGGTGTTTTCCTGATTTGATGAGTATATAATGGTTATGGAAGAGAATATCCTCGGTTTTAGGAACTCTGAAGTATGTAAAGGCGACAGTTCTGCAACAAATTCTATAATGCCTCTCCCAGAATAAAAAATAACATTAATATAAATTGTGTGAGAGAGAGAGAGAGAAAAAGATAGGCCGAAGATAAATGGCACCATTTCGAGAATCAGATCAAAGAGGATGTACGAATTTCTGATTTTCTTGAAGCCTGAAATATTGTGTCCAAATCAGAATGTAAATGAAAGTAATGCCAGCTACAGTATGGAGTCTCTTGGAGACTTCAAAAGAACACTGTAATATTGAAGGATTTGCAAATATTTTAAAATTTTTGTTTAGCTATTATTTCTGAAACATCTGATGAATAAGCTACATGCATTCACCCAATTGTTGCCAGAAATCTCTGCATTATGGTGCACTGTGAATTTATCAGTATTTGCATGGCTGAGAAAACAAGTCATCATTTATTTCCATTCCATACTATATCTATATGCACCGTTCAGGAAAATCCTAGAAAATAGTATGCCAATCAGGGTTCAGACCTCCTATCTTGTTCCTGGCCAGCTTACTCTCCTAAAACCATTTAACCATGCTTAGAAGTGCTATATGTTAAATACCCAGTAAGTGTGAAGATGTAGGGAAACAAACACATTCTAAATACCAGTATGAGCATGTACGTTACTGCAACCAATCTGGAGGGAAATATCACAATATATAAGAAAATAAGAAATTTATCCTAAGGAAATTTAACTGCACGAAACAATGTATAAAAGGATAGTCAACACTGTACTCTTTATACAGCAAAACTATTGAGAGCAACTTAATCGTCCCTTATTAGCGGGCTAATCTAGGAGGACAGGACATACAAGCTATGCAAGGCTGTAGAGAGTTAGGAGTCTGAGAGCTCAGGTCAGTCAGCCTGAACACAGGTCCTGGCTTTTCTCCTACTAACTGGGGAACATTGGTCAGATCACTTACTCCACTCTCAGCCTCAGTTCTCCCCTCATAGAATTATTGAGATAAAAGAGATAATGTACACACTTCACAGGGTTTTTGTGGGAGATGGGTACATGAGGCACTGAGCACAGTCTCTGGCACGTATTGGATATGAAGTGAAATTTAGCCGTTGTTTTTTATTATTAATTTATACTCACACAATGGAACACTCAGCAACTATTACATTCCATGGTGACTAACTACACACTCTTAACGTACGTTAATTTGTACACTATTTAAATGTATTGTTAAAGTGAAAAAAATGGTTTTCTAATAGCATTATAGTATGATTCTTCCTGTGTGTATATCTCTATAGAAATATCTTCTGGGCTACAATCTAAATATTGACACATAATATTCATGTTTTTCTTTAAATATTTTTTTTCTTTTTGAGTGAACACGTAACTAATTTCATAATCAGGAAAAAAGGGTACATCTTTTATACAACAAAAATTGTCAACCCAATACTTAATCCCTCCCTTCATGTTAATCTCGTTTCTAATTTTTATTGCTCAGAGAAACAAGAGGATACATACATCCCATCACTACACCTGCCACGGGTGAGGCCACAGCACTTGAGAATATCCTTCAATCACACACCTTGCCGGCTTCTCTCATTCTGGCCTACTACTTGATTTGTTTTAAGGCAGGCCCTGAATTTTAAATTAATCTTTTTAAAAATCTCCATTTGACTATTTGAACTTTGCATGACAGGATTTTAGTATATTGATAATGCTTGCACTTAGGGATTTTTATTAAATATGTGCTGTATTTGTACATACCAGGATGGGAACAATTTTGACTCAAACAAGAACATTAGGTATAATAACTTAAATCAAAAAAAAGTAATGTGGTTTTTAATGCAAGTTGTGTTTTATGTAAGAAACATTAAGCAGAAAACTATATACTATATATAAGATGCCATTAATAAGATGCAACACTGTGTCCTCCAAAACAAAGTGGTTTCTTCTCACATTTATTGTAAATATGCATCATAACTTCACAGATGATAAATATGAAGAAAAAACTACCCAGTTTCAGAAAAATGAATCACCAAATTTCCATAGGGACTGTTTCTTTAACATTGTATTATGGAAGTTACTGCATCAAATCCTATGACATACA
The DNA here is from genome assembly GCF_965194805.1 of Balaenoptera borealis. Classification (NCBI taxonomy): domain Eukaryota; kingdom Metazoa; phylum Chordata; class Mammalia; order Artiodactyla; family Balaenopteridae; genus Balaenoptera; species Balaenoptera borealis. The sequence goes on from NC_138875.1 coordinate 6,430,257, forward strand.
TTAAGATGAGGTTTATTTCTTGTTTTAATTATTGGCTATCAACACAGTTTGTATAAAATTGAATCAGTGTATATAATCAAAGGGGTTAAACCTCTAAGCCAAGAATATTCCATTGAGCACCATCGATAATTAAAACATGAATGGCTAATAAAAAGTTGAAGCAGTGTGTGTTTTCTTTTTTCCTCCTCTCAGTTCAGGGCTACAAAAACAATCTCTGCACAAATACTTTTTCTTCCCCATCCAACATAAATCAGTGCTTAATGGAGAGTCAATAACCTTATTATGAAAATTGATCTAAATCAATAGTGTATAGACAGCGGTTAATGATGCCAGGCAGTGTTTTCAAATGCATTTACTCACAGCATCACATCCCTCTGGTCATGCGTTATTGGGAACACATCTTGAAAAGCACACAGTGATACAAAGAACGCATGTAGATGCCTAGTGCTGAGACTAAATTTAATCACCTCCTGCTTGTGACCATTTGGCAGCTTTGGGAAAGTTCTCTCCTGAACCAACTCTCTGAAGCTGAGCTATTAAAGCGCTAATTAAAGAAAGTGCATGGAAAACATGAACACTAGGAGTCTGGGGTAATTGGCTACAAAAAAGACAAAGCTGAAACACATCACTTTGTCTGCTTCTCCTGATTAGACTGTAATTCGAATACCAATATTTCCCTGCACGCCAAGGTGCTCTGGGAGAGGGGTCTGCCTCTCTCTCTGTTGAACGGATGGCTCTTGTGTGAAAAGGGAAAAATGGCAATTTTGTTTTATATTTAATCCTCTCACACCCTCAGGATCAACAGGGAAGTCCACAAAACCTTTCCTGTGCATCTTGATACGATTTATTAAATATGAGGTGGAAATTTTTAAAATATCTAATGAAACAAAGAAGTAATTCTGTGCAATAGAAATTGCTCAGCAATCCTATCAGAAAGCAACAGTAATTACATTTGAAGTGCTTATACGCTGCCTGTAAAACCAGTTCAAAACATAATGCACGTATTTCTCATCTACTTTTAGCTTTCTTCTTTCTTCACAAATGAGACACTAGAATGGGCACAGAGTAAAGAGCGAGAAGAAATTGGGGGAGGGATGTGTTTACAAAAGTTTTGAACCATCTACCGTATTCTAGACAATTCTCTGAGCTCTATACCGCTGCCCCTTTATTTAATGCAATCAATTGCCCAGTGAATTTGGTATCATTTCCTTCTTGACTGATGAAGAATTTGACAGAACTTATGAATCTACCTAGGATGTCCCGTGAAATAACCAGTGAATTCCAATTTTAATTTTGAGGAAAGTGAAGAATGGAGAGGACGTATTTTTGTTCAAGGCACATACCAGCCAATCCTGGGCCCAGAATTTGAGCCCAGACCATTATTGTTGCAGAGTTGATATCATATGCTATATAATAACCATAACTATTAGCAGTCACAAAGGCAATAGTTTTAAATTATTTGATCATTAAATTTGTGCATTAATACCTATAAAATTTAAGTAAATATGATACTACTAAATAATGCAAATTCTATTCTTTGTAGTGCTTACTCTGCTTCCCCATCACAATATATTTCAGTCACTACAAAAGCAGCCCAAAGCCCATGTTCCAAGGATGTTAAAATAGTTATGTCTTCATTTAGGACATATTTGTTCAACAAATTCAGTCCCATTACCTTTTCAAGACCAGTAAAGTTCATGTGGCAGACTTTGGAGAAAAACTGAATGTAAGTAAATATTCAAAGCTGAACACTACCTCTGAATTTGGCTTATTTACCAGAATTCATTGTCTTGGAGATAATTTCTTAGTCTGAGATTGCAATGAAAGATGCATTCTGGAAAGCCAGGTTTTCAAGGTAGCACACAGGATGTGGAAGAGAGTGTGCTACTCTGCAAACATCTATGAAGAATCATTTAACTTTTAGAGAAAAATCCTGGAGGAGAGAGTGAGCTGTCACGCAGTCAGACCCACTGCAGAGAAAGGGCCATAGGAACAGGCTTTCAGTGCTGGGGCAGCTGAACAGGAAATTTAGGGGAAGAGAAAGACAGGATTTTCATCTTACTAGCTGTGCTTTCCTCTCCTCCTCCACTCACCTCTGTCCAGCTCCTCTTTGACATAACCAATAAAGTCTCCACTTGTCTCTATCAGTGAACTACTTTTGAGAACTTGAAAGAGATCTTGAGAAAACACAAGTGAATGGGATCCATCCAGAGGAGGAAAGTACCATGATAACGTAAGTCTCCAGTATTTCACAGACATCAGAGCCGGGAGATGGATAGAACATTTAGTTACTTGAGAACATACAATCAGCAGATGAAGTCCAAGCTTCAAGTGACAAGGGGTGAGAACATAATTACATAATTAGAAGCCCAGATATCTGGAAAAACATTTCAATATACAAACTAAAAATAGGCAAGCAATAGGGACAGCCTTACAGGAGATCTGCCATGACCATCTCAAGTTCAGCATAAGGCAGGTCCTCTCTGCTTGTTTGCACACATGTTTTAAAAGTAATGGCTGCATCTGTGCATTTTTAACTCACATTTCAACGTGAGCGCTTCTCTCCCTGTCCTGGACTTTATACGGTACTTTAAATCTTAGTCCAAACAATCCACAGATAGATCTTTATGAAAACCACTCATTCAGAGGCAGACACCCCCTCCTGGTGTCCCATGGAAGCCCACATATGCCTCCTTCATACCTCTTACACACTGCACTGAACTTGCTGCAGTGTGGCTAGAGGAAGTTAGTTTGCAGGAAAGTGGGAGGTCCCCCAGGCCAAGCAAAGAGAATAAGGTTTCCCTGGTAGACTTTCCCTAGAAAAATGCTGCCAGGGAGACAGAATTCGGTGTTAATGGGGCAGTGCGTAACAGGGCATTTCAGAACCGAGACGTAGTCAATACCCTTGCCCCACTCCCAGGATACTGTAAAATCCTTGAACACAAGGGCCTATATTTTTGTGTTTTCACACTTAGTAGAATGCCAAGTTGGTGGTACGCACTTGATGTGTTTTCTTATGTTGATAAATGAATTAATCAGTAAAAGAACAAGTGAACATCCAGCCCATGTTAGTACAACATGAGGGATCTGACAGAGCTTTGAATTTGTTAAATAGATGACGCATAACAGTTCGCAAGAAAACAGAAAGATCTATTCAAAAAGAGCAAATTGTGGTTGCAGCGAGGGGCCTGGCAGTTGCCAAAAAGACGTTGGCTGAGGCTGGAAACGCAAACGGCGGCTGCATGCAGTCAGTCTGCGCCCAATAGACTTTCCCCTGAAAAACGGCGGCAGGGAAGCAGAATCCCACAGTGAGGAATGGGGCACACAGGACGTGAGACATTAAACTGAAACGTGCGAGGATGTTGGGTGAACCCGACCATCCAGATGGCACGAGATATAAACGTGCAAAACAACGTGTCAGTGAAAGAGCACAAAACAAGTTGCCTCTGACAAGAAGAGGCAACAGATGGATTCAGACGCTCTAAACTTCCTGCTTTATCATCTTCAAAGGATCAGGGGCCCTGCCGCACTGGTCCCAAGAATGACATCATTACACTTAGTGTCTTACTATTTACATCACACGTGGTATCACATACATCATCAAACAATGTATCAGGCTTGTAATCCTTTAATATTTATTTAGACCGTTGTGCTTTTCAAGTACTTTCCTGTAAATGACTGGGAACAATATGCTCAGTGAGAAGGGCAGACAGACAGGTGGGGAAATTGAGTCCCAGTGTGTTAAATGACCCCCAGGCTCCCTAAGCAATATATGGGCTAGCGCCTCCAAGTAGAATTGAAATGTCCTTCTCTAGCACTTTTCCACAATATTGGAGCTGCTTCTTCAAGGCAGGATACAGGCAGATGGAGCAGAGAAAGAGACTCAATCATTAACACCCTTCTCTAGAAGCCAGAATATGATACAGTTCAACCGAATGCTATTATAGCTGAGTAATGCGTTAACATGTAACACAAATATTTTACCAATAAGAGTACCTAAATTTGAAAGAATCATTAAGAAGCGTATTTGAAAGTGATTTTACAGAATAAACTACTCAAAATTATGAAAATAGGTTCATTACAAAGAGAGGCAAGGTTAACAATCACTAACATCAACCACTCAGCATCAAATTGAATTGCCTCTTGGATAATAGCAATGTCCTGGAAGTTAATCCTCCTCTATTCTGAAACGTAAGTCTATTGGCTTACTTATGCTGCCTAATAAGTTACCCTCTGTGGGTTAGGGGTCCAGGCAACACTTAGCTGGATCCTCTCAAGGTCACAACCACAGTGTTGATTGGGCTGCCTTCTCATCTGGAGGCTCAGTTGAGGACGGGTCCACTTCCCCATTTACTCAGATCATTGGCAGACTTCATCGCTTTGCAGCTATGGGACTAAGGGCTGTAGATTCTTGTTGACTGTCAGCTGGAGGTTGTACTATAGGCACCCTGCAGTTCCTACAGGCCATTCACAGCTCCTTGTCACACAGACACGTATAATAGTTCCTCGGGCCAATAAGGAAACTCCTGCTGCTTGGAGCCTTTCAATTCTGGAAAACTCAGCCCATCTTTTAAGGTTTGTAGCTGATTAAGTCAGGCTCACCCAGGATAATCTCCTTTCTTAATCATCCCAATATCTATCAATTTGGGATCTTAATTACATCTGTCAAGGGCCTTCACCTTTGCCATGGGAGTGGCATTCGTTACTTTGGCTCTATTATTTTGGCTAGAAGCAAGTTATTGGTTCCGCTTACACTAGGATGGATCACTGTAATTCTCAATCCCTAGTATTCATGTCTTATCTAATCCCTTTCCCTTGAGTGTATGTCCAACACAGTAGGTATCAGACATCTGTGACCAGGAGGAAAGAATCCAAGGGAGGTGTGAGTATGATTAAACTCAACTGTGTTTACTAAGATACTTTGGAATACTTCCCGAAGTAGAAATAACAGCTTCTTTAAATTAGTTGCTCTCAATACGCTCTGTTACTGTTTTCTTGCTATTGCTTTTTATATGTCTGTGCAGAACCTTCAGTAACACTGTTCTACCCCTTGGTCCCTCCGAGGTTGATCCAGCTTGCTTCCAAACTCCTTAAAGTTGTAAATATGCAAACATGAAAAACATTATTTTTTAAGGAAAAGTAAGAATACTATTTTTGAGATGAAATGAGTCAAGTTTAAGTGAAGAATTATATGCATAAGGCCACAAGGTCATCTTTATTAGCTTAAGGGAATCAGTCTGAGTAGAAGCATTAATTAGTTGTTTGTGCCATAAAAGAGAAGCTCATGAAAGAGTTATTCCAAAGTAGGGTTTACTCTGCATGTGCATCTGTTTATCTTGAAACTATAACCTGAAACACTAGAGATAATTGGGCAAAATATGTCATCGTAAATTTTGTGTGCATCTCTAATTTTTAAAGCTGAAAAACTTACTAGAAGTGGAAAACGAAGATAAAAAGCATAAGAGCAATGAAAGTGAAAATAAAATGCCTTAAAATGGTGCTACTGCATATATAGCACTCTTATGACCGAATAATTCCTATATAACAAAATACAAGTATCTTGCTTTCTAAAATGCCAAATCCATATATTTTCAAAATCCTAACAAATATGTAGTTAGGACAAAATCTGTGTAACCACAAATATAGGACATATACTCTAATTATAAAAATGAAGCATCAGTTCTTATAGTTTTCTGATTTAAGTACAACCATTATGTTTCATGTCTTTATTAGTAAACATTCAGAAAGAAATTCTTTATTTTCACCTATTTCTCAGCACTGAAAAATGAGTCTTAACATGGATTAATTATTATTTCAGTTGAGGGGTGTATGGGAGGAAAATAATGACGACATCTTGTTATTTGCCAGGGTATTCGATATTATATAGCATAAGGCATTTCCTCTCTCACTGCTTAAATAAGCTTGTCCCAGAAAATCCAGTAACTATTACTTAACACTATTTACAAATGAAGTTTTTACTTCCTTTTTCTACTTTTTAACTCTCCTCTAGATTATGATAAGAAAGGACCATCTACTTCTAAGTCTTATTTTCTACCTAGAACTTCAGTACCACAAGAGATGGTGTTTTACTCTAATCTGTTTTACTCTAACCCTAACTCACCTCTTCTGGCATCACCTGTTGTTATGAGAAAATCTGGAGAAGTGGAGAATAGTTGGTAATCTTCAGAAACATAGGTAGAGGTGCTCTAAAGAACCATACAGAAGCACGTCTTGAATAGATGGAATATTGTGTGATACCTTTATTCCTTGCTATAGAGGAAGCACTGAAAACTGTATCTGGTGAAGGGAATTCCTGCTACATAGCCTTTAGTGACGCATCATTAAAAACCATGATTTGTCTTTTATTCCTAGAGACAACACTAGGACTTCCCTACCTATCAGTGACTGAGTACCCTTCCTGGATTTCACTAGTCCAATGTCCCTATTTAAGGGACCCAATTCAAACTCCCATGAGAAATTTCTGACCAAGAAAACTTTAGAATGTTTGTTTTGTATCATCTCAGAGAAATACTGAGGAATAAGGGAATCCTGTTCTCATCTATTTTGATATATACTGTACACACTCAAGTATTCTTTAAACAGCAGGCATATAAAATCACTCTCCTAAATGGTATTTGGTCCAATAAAGATTTTTTTCATTATTAATAGAAGCTGAATTGTATTCCAGATTCATGATATTAACTGCAGCGATATCTTGTTCTCTGTCAATTGTAAGTTTTGGTACAGTGAATTTAAGACATCACTGAACTTTTACAAGTTTCTCAAATTCCTGGCATTCATTCATTATGCTTCCCAGAAGAGGAAAAAGAGGCATAGAAGGTCAATTATGTCAATTATGTTAATGTCAAGTATGTTAATGACTTTAGAAACAATATACTAAATGTGAACGTTATATGACTTGTTAATATACTGAGTCAGAAATTGGAAGTATCTAAGATTCATGTTAAATATAATCCAAACTTGAAAGATATAAATGTCCCTTAAGATGCTCATCGTTCATCATCTAAAAGATTTTAATATTTAAACTCTAATGAAACTCTGAATGAAAATAAAAATAAAAATTATGGATGAATCCATCCATCCAAAACGTCTTTTATTTTCCCCAGAGAACTTCTGGAAGGGCTTTTTTTATTCAAGTGAATGTCAGAGTCATTGTTGGTAGTACAAGTTCATCTATCAAGGCCATTGCTTTGTCAATTTTGCTCAGCCAAATGGCCTTTGAATAACTATTGTTTCTATTCAAAGTATGTTCACAGACATATTGGATTTGATTTTTTTCAAAGGTATTTCAAACTGGTACAAATTCAGTATGGTCACATTTTTTTCCCCCCTCTCAAAACATGGGTTATAACAGCTAAGTTGATGGGACATATTTTTTAGATAACAGAAAATGAGAAAATATTTTTTTAAAGTATGACTTTCTAACATTTATTTCTACATGTCCATGTATTTATGTACTGAGTAGTAATAAAAATATACAAATAATTGCGTGTAGTCATCATTAGAATTTGCATGTAAAGTGGTTTCACATACTAAAACTCCAAGGCTATCCAGTTAAATAACAATTTATATTGAAAATAACAAAAGAATTTATATTTGTAATCTTTTATGTGTGCTTAAATGACTTTCAGGCTTTAATTAAAAACTTTCTTTGTAGAGATCTATGATAGTTCTATCATTTAGCTCACTATGGTAATTTGAGAAGAGAAAAATTATTGCTAAATTAATTTTAAAGCTATTTCCATTGGTGCCTTTATTTACAACCTCTTGAGCTCAGAATTCAGAAGTTATTTTTTTCTAAGTAAGGTAGAAATGGACAGAGATATAAACCACCAGTTTTGTTTTTCTTAATAAGACTTACCTTCCACAATTGAATAGAACTGTATTTATCTAGGGAAACAAAAATGTGATTCTGACTTACTAGATATCTAAATCCTTGTTTTTACAGCATTTACCTAAACTTTGAAATTTAGTTCATCAACACCATAGCAGATTCCCCAGAAAAACCTGTAAATCATAAATTATAGGACTCGATAAATGTTTAACACTATTCTTTTTGGTACAAATCATTTGCAAATCATTAAAATATCACTTAACTTTACAAATGTGTTCCAGTGAAGCAACATCACTTGAGATCTGATAATTAACATAGAAATTATACATAAGTCAAAAGTACCTAACTCCCTAGTGAAACATGGTGCTTGTGTTAATAGTACATAAGTAGAATTTATATATATTTGATAAATATATATAAACATCTAGGTGATATTTGTGTGTGTTTCAAAAATATATGATGTAAAAGTCTCAAGGGACTTAACATTTTTGAGTTCTTGGGTTTTAATTATAAGGTTTTATGCTTTGGGTAATGAAGTAGACAGACATCTGTTTCATCACAGGGAACAATTTGAATACCCACTTCTAAGACTACATAGATCAGTTTTTCTAGAAAGATGATTTTCCAATCAACGTGAAATACAAACAGCTATAATTCAGTTAATGTAACTGAAAGTCAAATGGAATTTAAGATAAAGCTGCATTTTAAAAATATACTTACATATAAACATTTCAGTTAGAAGAGAAGGTTAAATTAAGTTACAAATGAAGAAAAGTAGAGTAAGACATAAGACTGTACCGGTAAGCAGGGTTAAAAAAAAATATTTCAAAAAAAATAATGCAGTATTTGGTTAACTGGATGTTTTTGATGTTGGAAGCCCTATGAGTATATAAATTCAAAGGTTTCGCCTACAGACTATGTATAGGGCCCAAGTACATTGTACATTAGAGAGAGTAGCTGTTTAACATTCTATTTTGTAATTTTTAGAATTCTTTGTACAGAAGCCACATAGACCAAATCTGTCTAACTTGAATGATAGAAAATATATGTTGGATTTACATGAAGAATTGAGGGAAAAGCTGAAAAGTCTGACATCAGAAAAGACTAGAACCAAAGTCTACAAAGCAGAACTAGAGTTGAGTTCATTCACGCCACCATTAAACTGCTTTGTGCCTTGTGTCATCAGGGCAAGATTCATAACCCAGGAAGTAAAGGAAATTCACTTGGGAAGATGAGGAACATAAGGTGCCTGACAAAAGCCCCTCCCCTGCCTCCTGATCCCATGACCCGGCTACTTCTCTCTGCTTCCTCTCCCCCCTGCACAGTGCCACGTGACCAGATTCTCTCAGAGCGTGGGAGATCTGAGCCAGTTCTCAGCCCAGCCTTGATGCCTGAGTGTCCGCTCTCTCATCCTCTGTTTGCCTGCAACACAGGAGTGTCTGAAACCCAGCCTTTTCAAACAGATAAGGAAGAGGCCCCATTGCTCTTTCTAATATGCCTTTGTCTTTTTTTGATCTGGTCTATTTCTTATGTGATCCGTTCCGTTTCTACTTCTTTGACCATTTAAACACACTAACTAGAGTCCACAGGTGCTAATTCAATGACTGGAAACTTGTGGGGTGCTCTGTTTCTGCTGTTTGTTGTTTTGCTGGCACTTGCTCGTGGAAGCTTTCTGCTCAGGTGATTTGAATTAGACTGTGAAAGCAGCTTAGTGTATCTCTGCAGACTTGCTTTTCTTTTGCCACTAGGTGTCCCAGGGTTCTTTTAAGCTTAGCACCACACATATTAATCTTTTAGCTTGATGCTTCCTTCAACACAGAGAAAATGTATATTTCAACATTAAACTGAAAAGCAAGCCTGTTGTTACCAATTCTTAGGTTGATTCTATCCTGTTCAGCAGTCAGGTGAAGACAAACAGGACGTCATATTGTCTCTTTGACGGTGACCAGAATTATTTTTAATTCCATTTTTTTCACTGAAGTTGTAACCCTTCAATAGGACTAGCTACCTAAAAGAACTTCAATAAAACCTTTATGTTTTGCACAAGTTCAAAGTCTTGTCTTGAGTGTCCCCCACACGGTAATTAAAGGAAGCCTCCTTGATACTGAGACTGGCAATGAAGTCACAGAGACCACTCACCAGCCTTCTACCTCATCTTCATTGCTGGCCCTGAGGAATTTCTCTTACCTTCTTGCCAGTTCATCTGTATCTTTAATATTTTATATTACCCATCACTTTTTACAATTTTTCTAGATTAAGTTTTTCCATGATAGCATTACAAGGTCTTTCTACTACGAAATGCAATTGAATATATCAGGATGAAAAGAAATGTTCATTAAAATCCTATTCAATTTTTTATAGCATCATACACTAATTTTGTTTTTTAAACTGTTTTTAAACAAACGCATAGGCTTTTAAAACCTTTTTAGTTTTGAGTTGCAGTAATGAAATACTCACATGGCAGTGAAAATTAAAGAAAAATTAAATTTGTTAGACACTGAAAACACATGAAGAATATTACTGACATTCTTGGCAAATGAACACATGAAGAAAAGAGTCTTGATTTAATGTGGATGTGGGTATAAGCTATGCAAATAAAACTTTCAAAGAGTTTCTAAAGAATATATGAAAAACAAATTATTACCCAAAGCTAAAGAATGCTATTTAATAAAGGTACTGCTACTGAATGCTATTTATAGCCAAAAGGATAGAAAAGAAATGATAGAATGATAAAGAGTAGAAAAGCACAATAGGCCAAATACGTCAATCTGTGAAAGAACCTGGAGCAAGTAATTAATCATTTTGATAACCAGATTCCTTAACTGTCATAATCCCACAGTCATAAGTGCAAGGGCAATATGTTATATATTTTCCAATGATAGTAAAGAGAAAATGCTCACAACCTAGACTTAACAATGAGGTAAAGAGAAGCAGTTTCACTGGAGTCAGTGAGATAATCAGTGCATAGAAACATCAGATTACTTACCATGCAAATAGTATTTTAAGTATTGAACAACACTTGATTCTGTATTAATTTATAACTGCTATTTGTAATAATTTAGCATTATTTATTTTAAAGAAATGTAAGTCAATTTATTCTTCACTAATTTATATAATAGTTATGCCTAACATTTTTCTCAAATCCCAATACTTTACATCATCTCAAACTTCCCAAAATGTGTAATGAGAATTGAATTCTGCTTCACCAGTTCCTTTGGCCATAGCATTTTACCTCAAATAAATAGCCCTAGACTAAGCACACCTCCCTTCTAACCCTTCTTAAAAATCAGACCCCCAACAAAGCTAACTGTTTCCAAGTAATTTAACTGTGTCCAAGAACACACCTATTTCCAACATTCAACAATACAAAGTTCACAATGCTTACGTGTCTGGTAATATTTGACTGGATTCCAAAGAAAAAAGAAAATATGATCCATGGTGGGTAGGGAAATCACTCAATCACAGCAGAGAATGACACAGATGTCAGAATTAATAAGTAAGGACATTAAAGCAGTAACTGTATTTTAAACAGTTGACAAATTAAGTAGAGACATAAAAAATATAGAAATACCCAAAGAGGACTTCTAGAGATGAAAACTATAATATGTGAGATGAAAAACAACTGGATGAGGTTGATGGCAAATTGTGCATGTAGAAGAAAAGACTACTGAACTTGAAGACACAACAATATGAACTATCCAGTGTCGCCAAGGCGCATCATCCTTGTTAGCAAGTCACTTCTATATAAATAAACAACCTAACAAATCTCTGGCTTTTAAATTTTTGGAAGAACACTACTTGGGGACAGGTGCCCATCCCTTTTAGGACCCATTAAATGGCTGGAGGTCAAGGACAATACAGGTCCCTGGGCACCTGAGATAGCCAGGCTGTGGGAAGCTGAGTGGGATACCTGTTCAGAGTGCGACTCTTCTTGTCCACTGTGAAAAGCTTTCCCAGCTCCTGCTGTCACAGTGTCTTTTCCTTACTCTTGTCAATCTCTCAGACTTTACACCTCAGCTCCTAATGCTGGCCAGATCTCCTGCCTTGTTCTATCACCAGGCACCCACACTCCTGACACTGGCCTCCTCTTCGGGACATACTTTAATAGATGCCTCTAGCTCCATAAACTCAGGTGGTCATCCTGTCACTTACCCTGGTCCAGGGGACATATATGTCGGGCCTCCAAGAAAAGGACTGGATGATGGTCATTCTTAAGATGATTTCTGCACTGAAGTAGCAAACCGAAGCAGTATCAAAATGACTGTTCTGCCTAGTGTGTGTCTTTCATTCAGTAGAGATAGAGAGAAAGTAAGTCACAAAATACTAGCTTTTACAATAATTTGGTCAAAGTTGCTCTTAATCACATAATAAACTGAGCAAGGCTCTCGAAGATGACTTTTCTTATCTCATATGTCTTACGCTGCCATGAAAATGACCCAAATTCCAAGCTACAGCTAGATGCTTTACCAAATGTTCTCCATAATCTGTGTTCAGTATGTCAAATCATATGTTAATAATAAAATAATGATAAATTAACACACACACTGGCTGCCCTATACCTTTTTTTTCTATTTTAATATGAACTGCCCCTAATTACATCTTAGAGAATAATAACAGGACAAAACAACTGTCTTTGGGTACATAGAGAGAATAAAAGACTTACTATTCATATGAAATTGTATTGGGGTGTTGTGTAGGTATGTATGACATCACCTATGAAGTGGATCTTCAAATGTATTCCCTTAAAATTATCCTTGTTCATGGACCCTTTCAAACTCTCCATCTACCCTTTGGAAAATCTCCATGTACCCTCACAACTACAAGTACCAAAGTTTAAAAAATCATTTCTATAAAATTTGTCAGTATTCTAAAATGAAAATAACCAGTATACAGAAAAAAATTTCCAAGTGTAAACAAATTTAATTTAATGGCTTAATATTTTATCAATATTCCTTTTCACCTATTAGACTATTCTAGCCATTCCTGTATCTACACATCTCATAAGTTATCAATATTAGCATCTCATACTCCAAAGTTCAATTATGCCATATGAAATCCTCTGCAACATAATTATTAACAGATCTCCTAAGATGATTTGGGGAGGAAATATCCAAAGCAGCCTGGAGAAGCATAATATAAATCCTTTTTGTGTATGTTCTTTCAAGGTCAAAATCCAGCATGTAAAAAAGATATCACATTAATTCTCTTCAAGGTCATGATTAGAACATAAAAGTTTGGGGAAAAACAGCAACATTTGCATTTCACATGAAGTGTGACCAATGACAGGTGCATCCCTTACATGGCTCATAAGACTAGCAAGGATTGCTGCAGAGTTACTACCCACTTGATAAAAAAAAAAAAAGAAATATTTACTGAAATGGAACACACAGTGATCCCATATCATGTTGCTAAACCAGGCAAACATAAGTAAATGAACCCTCCAAACAGAAAAGATGCTTTAACACAGTTAATAGGGTGGTATAATTCCAAAGAAATGTAAAATCATGTTATAGGCTAAGGAAACCTACTGGCCATATTCTCATTCGAGGGATGATGGTATTCATCCTGGCGAAGAAAAACAGCTAGTTAAGGGCACAGCCCCCCCAAAAAGATACTCAGCCCTTCAATGTCTAACTCATTGTTCTTTCCACATTGTTTATATATTTTAGAAATTTTATTCTGAGGATAAAATTTAAAACCAAAACAAGAATAAAAACCTCCCACTCAAGGGCTTTGAGGTAAGATCCTTAGCTGAATCTAAAGGAAAAAAAAAATCATTAGCCTGAGTTAGAAAAGGATAACCTTCCTCTTCCTGCTAACATTTCTTCACATTTTGCTTTTGATCATTGCTAACAGACCTCATTTGTACTGTTTCCTTTAATGTTCCTCTGCCTCACCCCATCACTCCTTCAACTAAGGGAGATTTTCGGGTTTTAAAATCAAGCCTTAAGCTAGCGAGGGCCAAGTAAATTGATAACTAAGCAGGAAGCCTTATTAGCAGACACTGAAAAAGCCCCAAACATTCCAGCAAAGATTTCAGTGTTCATTTCTTCTCCGAGTTACTAAGTTACCTCTACTTTGTGGCCTAAATTGCTCTCTTGCTAGCTGAAGACTCTCCTCATTAGCGTGAAGCTATAAAATATTAACAGAGGAATTATTCTTTCTCTGGAACACCTTGCACAATTTGCTCAATATATTTCTGATTTATACTTCCTGGTTCATTGAAGAAATTATCTATCCAAATAGCACTGGAGAGAAGGTGGAGAATCAGCCATGGCAACATAAAATAGCCAATCATCTATTGAAGAACAGGCCGTATTTCATCATGACAGCTATTTTTACTGATTCCCTTGTTCATAAACTTACCCAGGCACAATTATTCCCGAAACAGTTGGAAGACTTGCTGAAATGTTTACAAGGTTTACACAATATTATCAGTCTTGACAGATTGTTTTTCTCCTACTGAGCTGTCCAAATATGTTTTTGCATGTATAAATTATTCCAAATATTATGAAAATAAGACATATCATGTTGTTTGAAAATATAACATTTTATCCACCCCAAATGCCAAATCTGTAAGGAAATATTTTAAATAAAATTGAACACGGCTTTTTCCCCCCAATTTTTTTTTGCAGCTCCTGTCTTAAACATAGTAGAGATGCAAAGTTGGTCTCAGTAAATATATAATGTACAAAACAGAATTTGAAAGAATAGATTGAAATTCACTCCAATATTCATTTGAAGGTTGAAGCTCATCAGATTCTAAAATATTAACAAAAATGTTCTGCTACAGCGAGAGTATCAATTATGCATAAATATACTCTTTAGCTTCTCATTTTTAACAAGGAATGGAAATCTGTCCTGTAAAGTGTACAAAAGGCCTATAAATGCAGCCTCCCATGGGAGGAGATTACATACCAAGTAGATTGCTTAACCATGCTAGAAATCTGAATGAACATTATCACAAACTTCTTACTTTTTAGATTCTGTTTTCTATCAGACAATGCTGATGAGGTCTGTAAACATAGTCGGAGATGATTCTCCTTGAGAACCAACATCTTCCTTTCTATGAAAAGTTAGGCACAAAAATTCATGAGACTATTTACATTCTTAAGACTTAAACATACATCCTGGTCATGGAAATGTACCCGATATTTTATGCGGAGGTTAAACCCTCCCAATTTCAAGAAGATCACACCAGGATGCCATGTACTAGTCACAAAATTCACCACTCGAAACAGCCAGTGGAAGGCAGCTAATAAAACAGCCACACAGGAAGACCAAAAACCATGACCAACATCTCTTCTTTCAAACCCAACAGAGCAAGATTCCAAAGAAGTACGTCAAAGGAAATTCACTGTAATTAAAATTAAGTAAGCTGTTATAACTTCCACAGTCCTCCATGAATTCCTTTCGCAAAGAAAAAGTGTACTAGGCACAAAATAAATCACAGACGTTGTCTAACTTACCACGTCGTGGCGGTTCAGCGGGGGAAACTGAGGCTGAAAGCTGACACTTGTCCCCATGTTGTCATCAACCGAATCTGGTTTAGAAGGCCCAGTTCCTGAGCAAGAAAATTTCCATCTGCAAAAAAAAAAAAAAATTCAAACATTTACAATTATTTCTAACATGCATATATATTTCTAAGACATATGTACATAGATAATATATACATATGTACATATGTTATATATGTACACACATCAAGAATTATTCTACATGCAAGGGAAACAATGAAATGTAATAACAACTTTTATAACATGTCTTCACGTTTTCTTATAACCTGCTTAATTATAACCTGCTTATAACCTCCAAGTCTTAATTAAATGTATTAAGATTTATCTAGGGAAAGAAATTGTTGTTTTAAATGCACTATTTAGGAATGTTGAAAACACAAGGGTTTTAATAAAATACAAAAATATTAAGATAAATTACATCGTTTAATACTGTCTCAATGAGTCAGCCCAGAGCCACTCCCAGGACACTGATCTCGAAAGATTGCAACAAAATTTTACAGAGCAAGTCCTGACTTTGTACAATGGGGAGCCTCTTCTGTGCAGGTTCAATGCTTATGAATCATCCTAACGAGGGAGGAAGGGACCAAGACTCATCTTCCGTCCCGCCAAGAGAGCTCTCAAGTGGGTAGAGAACACACACATACACTCGCACACACGACAGAAAAATTGGGATGGAGAGAGAGTTAGAAGTAAGTCAAGGGGCACATCGTTCCCACATTTAAGAAGTAAAACAAGCCACCAGCCTGTTATTCTGTGTTTCAGAGAGAAGCAAAGTCCAAGGTAAAGTGAGCTTTGAACCACATTAGATTCAAATGCTAAGAACTGGACTCAAGTGAAAAACCCTTCCATCGCAGCTCTGGCAGCACAGGACCAAAAGGGCATCTACAGACCTGGGACAATTCTGAAGGCAGAAGGCTTCCAACCACAACTGAAACAGAAGCTCAACTCACTGAAGTGTGAGCCCAGCTTCTTGGAGAGGAGGAACCAGAAGTGGACACGAAAAGTCGATGACTGAGGACGTTCAAGCCTATGTTAACTATAAACTAGCTTCTAAAACGAGTTTTCATTTCACTGAGTTCAACTCTATTGTATACGTCATCTTATGCTTATGATTTGAGTTTTTAAATACCTTCCTCTCCTCCCCTTTCTTCCTCCCCATCCCCTCCCTCCCGGTCTATCCATCCCTACATACCTATTATTTCAGCATAGACTTTGCTGCTTAGAAGGTGCAAGGTAAATAAGGGATTCTTCCATGGAATATTTACCTTCTAGATGTCACACCCACGTAGGTATGCCGCTACCATGACATTAGTCATTAGGAGTCTTATTGTTTAAAGCCACACTGTGTGAATTCTTGAAAAGGGGTGGTGAGGGTCGCCCCACATTTGGGAGCACAGGCAGGGGAAGCAGGAGGGGGCAGGGCCGGCCGCCCTTAGATGCTGCACAGCCAAGGCCATGAACATGATGCTACCTGCCGCCGCCTCTGCCCTATAGGTTGATTATCCTTGACCTAGATACAGAATCATCCTGATCTGCAAAGCTTTTTTTTTTTTTTTAATTTTTTATCGGAGTATAGTTGATTTAAAATGTTGTGTTAGTTTCTGTTGTACAGCAGTGAATCAATTATACATATATCCACTCTTTTTTTAGATTCTTTTCCTATGTAGGTCATTACAGAGTATTGAGAAGAGTTCCCTGTGCTCTACAATAGGTCTTTATTAGTTATCTGGTTTATACAGAGTAGTGTGTAGATGTCAATCCCTATTTACATTAGGAATATTGAATCTCTGCAAAGAGCATAAGTACGATGTCATTAATAACACTGAATTATAAACAAAAGACCTCGTTCCACTTCACTCTGCCACGGTCCAGCCTTACGCCCTTGGGCTTATGACTTCAACCTAGAGGTTAAGAGCAAGGCCACAGAGGCAGCCGCGCCCTCTTCACACCTGCTTCACACCCTCCAACTATACAATTTATTTTCCTTAAACAAAGATCAGAACACGTTTCTCATAGATTTGTTGGGAAGTTTAAATGTAACCCGTGCACACGACACCAAGTGCCCCTTGCTCAGTAAATCAGGCCTATTATTACTAAAACAAGAAGCTGTGAATCTCTAATTCTTAAACTTGATGCAGATCAC
The DNA here is from genome assembly GCF_965194805.1 of Balaenoptera borealis. NCBI lineage: Eukaryota > Metazoa > Chordata > Mammalia > Artiodactyla > Balaenopteridae > Balaenoptera > Balaenoptera borealis. The sequence continues at coordinate 6,447,772 of NC_138875.1, forward strand.
TCAGGCGTCCCCAGCCTGGGAAAATTCCATGTATGTAAATGTAAATAAAGATGCTGGAGAAATGGCAGTTGTGTGTCCCAGAGGAGACACCAGAAGCCACAGTGGGATTGCTCTAAGCCTCTGCTCTCTGTCCGACAGAATCAGCCCCAGGGTGGCTCTGATTTAGCTCCTGTGTAGACCCTGCCATAGCGACGACCCAAGTCCTCACATTAAAGAGGAAGAAACATTTTAACAGATTTCTAAAAGCATTTCAGGTCAGTTGAAACTGAGTTCTTGTCTCCATTTTGTTAATAAAACGTACTGTCCTTGTAAGTGAATTATTTGTTCTAAGACAGTTTTAAAATTTGAGGGGAAGACTCCAAGATAAATAGTACAGGAGGGTGTGTATGCTATATATCAGGAAAGATTATCTCCCTCTGTAACTGCAAAGACGAATGCTATTGTACTCCTTTCAGGCACTTTTTTGGTATTTGTTAATGCTTAATTAAATATTAATCACAAGAAAAATAGAGGTTTGGGTCAGAAGAAGTTTTTTGTGCGCCATACTGAGCAGACCACGCAAATAATGCAAACAATTCGACACGACAGTCGCGAAGGCTCTACTCTTGTGAGTTGAACTCTTGTTTTACTGAACTAAACAAGGGCTTAGTTCCAAAGAAATTTTGACTCTGGTGAGCCTATTTAATCCCTGAGATATTTGCTTTTATTAATGTTAGTGACATCTTTCAAAGGGCATACTATCGCCAATTATATTTACCTTCCATTTTAAGGTTCCAATTTTAAAGACAAATCCAATAACAATACTTCTTCTTGATCATTAATTCTGCTCAGATACTTGACATAAGGTAATGCTTTGGGCTATTATAGTTAGACTTTGTGAAGTGTGGATAACTGAAAGAGTGCATTTAGTATTTTTATTTGTATTTTCAATTTCACACAGAGGGTAAGACTGCAGGCTTTAGAGCCAACTGCCTTGATGCCAACCTTGGCTCTCCAGCTTATTAGTTACGTGAGCGAGGGCAAGTTAACATTTTTTACACATCAATCTCCTTACCTATAAGATAAGGGTGATAACAAATTAGTACAAAATTCTATTTTCAGGCTAAATATGCATTAATGACATGGAATAGAACCTTGTACATAATCATTACTGTAAAAGTGATGTTTGTTATTCATATTAATACTCTGAATATCTGAGGACCACCTTTATGCCAGGATTTTTTTTTTAGGTTGGATAAAGCATTAAACAAAGTTCACACATCCCTGTCATTGTGAAGCTTTTATTTTAATGAGGCAGATAACCAATAAGCACTGGAAATAAGAAAAATACATGGTACTTAAACGAGCAGCACTAAGGAGGAAAATAAAGCATGACAGAGAACAGGAAATGTTGGAAGGTGGTGAAATTCTAGAAAGGGTAGGTGGTCAAGCATTAAACATTTGCCTCTCACTTTCAAAACCCACCCCACTCTTCTGCGTGGTACTGGGCGCCGCTGGGCCAGAACTTTGTAGAGCACATCGCTCCCCAGCTGGCCGGCTCCTTGCAAGGCCCTGCCTGTAGGGGGCGCTAGAGACAAGCTGAGGAGGAGGAGGAGGAGGAAGGGGCCCTTCTACTTCCTCTTCACTTCCTGCTGGCTTCCTGGTTCCACCGGGGGCCTTTGCAGCCTCCCTGTACTCCAGCATGCTGTCTCAAGCAGCCGAAGCCCGTTTTGATGTTTTCCCATCACTTTCAGAACCGACCTCAGAGAAGTACGTGCACCAACCTCCACCTCGGAGGTGGAGGTGCCCGAGCCCGTGGATCATCTCCTCCAAGCCCAGGGACACCAGCCAGTGGAGCAGCACCTCTCCTTGACGGCCGGGACCAAGCTTGGCAGGGCTCGTCCTCCAGGCTTCTAAACTGTCATCATCCCAGTCGTCTCCCCTTTTCTCCAGCCCCAGGGACGGCAGCTGCTTCCTGCAGCGGCGGCCTCCGTGATACCTTCGTGTTCTCACTGCCCCGCTTCCAGTTACCTGGTTAACGATTCTTCATACTTAGCTAATAGCTTTTCTATTAAATTTTCTCTTTTAAACCCTCATGTGAGTTCTCTCTCCTGGGAAGATTGTGACCGTAAGATGGACAGCAAAGGCTTCACTGAGTCAAAGCTTGCGAGAAGCGAGGGAGTGAACCACACAGTTATGGGGGGAGACCCATGCTGGGCAGAGTCAAGTGCAAAGGCCCTGGGGTCTGCGCCTGGTCTGCACGAGGGATCACCAGAAAGCCTGTGCTTCTGGAGAGTAAGCAAGGGTGGAGCAGGCGAAGCTTAGACCTGAGAGGTTCCAGGGGCCGGATTCCAGAACGTCTCACAAGTAGGGCGACCATGACTTACCCCTCAGAGCAGGACACTTCGGAAGGTGAAAGGGGTGCTGTAAACAAGCACGCTGAAATAACAGGCCTTGATGGGGAACGTTCTGGGCATATTGATTGGAATCGCCCTCCTCTGTGTAAGTCATTGCCACGACTTGGGTTTTTATTCAAAGTGAGGTATAAAGCTATTTGACCGTATTGCATAGAGAGAGGACTTGCTCTGATTTACATTTTAACTGCTCCCAAGAGGAAAACAGGTATGTATTTTCTACAAAACACTGTTTCTCAACTCAGTATGAATTATTTAACTACCATCTATAATAAATGTGGTAAAACATACATAGGTTTTTTAGCAAATTTAATATAAATGAAAACACACATGTACCAGTACATTTACCATGAAATCCAAATGTTATGAATAATTATTGAAGCAAACTTTGGCTTTCTTTTCTATTTTCAAGAAAATCCTTAGGAGTTGTGAAACTTTGAAGTTTAATATGTTAAAAATCCTTAGGCTTTTGTCTGTTCCACATTTTTCCTTCTGTTTTGAAATAGTATAAAGGGTGAATTAGCTTACCTTTATTTCCAGCTGATACTCATGACAGGAAAAAGTAAAGGTGAGAAGTAAAAAATTGTAGCTAAGGATTAACAGGGCTGGGATTTGAGCTCTTACCTGTTTTCAAAGCCAGAATTTTATGTGCCTCACCAAGCTCCATGTATTAAACATCCTTTCTGGCTAATTTTATGACCTTTTAATTTCATTTTAAACATTAAACATAAAACACAAAGAAAGGTACGTGCTGTTTTAATTTGTTGAGGAAAAATTGGAACTTTTTTAAATGAGAAAAATAATTCCTTTGAAAATGAAATTTCAATGATCTTAATTCTTTTCCTCTGCCAACAAAGGCCTATTTGTACTCATACCATTTCTTTTCTCTAACATTCCCATATGTGACAAGAACAGGAAGACGGGAAGCTTCATTTATCAGACTCCACGGTCAGCAGGGTTCCAGCTTGATTCTACCACTGAGATGCACTTAGACAAATTGTTCATTACATATGAATATCAGTTCTGTGCATTGTAGAGAATAAATACTCATCCCTTATCTGGGTTATTCTGTGTCCTACCCAGGCTAGAAAGAACCTCAATTCTGTAACGTTCTCTATATCATATGTATTGAGTAAAAGAGTTTTAACCAATTCAGAGTAATAAAACAGAGACATTTCAACTCCTGTCTTATTTTTGGAGACAGTAAAAAAAAAATCAGCCTCAAAGACAGAGAACATGTGTATCAAGTTCAGTCTGTGTTTCAAACAATAGCCTTAAGTATCTCCCTAGAAACAGGACTGATGACAAAAATAAAGGAATACAGAACTAAGTAAGACAATGGAGAGGGAAAATAATCATCAGCCAGAATTTTGCTTCTCTGATAATGTATTCAGAGTTAGTTTGTGAATTAAATGCCATTTCTCTTTTCTAAATTATATATTATTTATTTTCTTAGAAGCCATATATTCTGTTACAAGAAAAAAAATCTGTGCTTACTTAAAGAGCAGAACAATTAAATAGTTGAATTTGAGAGGAAGGTCTACTTTCCTATTTTGAAGCAAGTTTTCAATAGCGATGTTATTGGTTTGGCCAAAAAGTTTGTTCGGGTTTTTGGTACCATCGTACCAAAAACCCGAACGAACTTTTTGGCCAACCCAATAATTGTTTTTTTTCTAAAATCTATACAGGACATATGAAAACCATCTCTCTGAAAGATCTGAAGGATCAGTATTTGTGTCGATAGTAGATTGAATCTGTGCACCAGGCTCAGATTCTCATCATCCTCCTCTGATGCTGAAAATGCTTGAGGGCTCTCCAATGACATGTGAAATGATCTTCCAAACAACTGCTGCGATCCTGAAGGATCTTCTACCACATGACCCAACCTTTTAATCATCTGGCATTATTCGTCAACATGAGTATTTCTCTTTAACCAGTCTGGATTTCTTGCTATTGTCTGAAGAGGTTCTCAAATTCCCTACACTTTTTTTTTTTTTTTTTTTTAACATCTTTATTGGATTAATCTCCTACACTTTTTATCAGACCGATCTCCACACAGAACACACTTCACTCTTCTTTTCTGGGAATGATGCCAGGAGCTGCCCCTCCACCAGTGGCCAGCGGCGCACTAAGATTTTTGTTTTTTTCCAAACAGAGGGTTATTCTGTCCCAAGGGGGGGTATGGGTTTTACTTTAGAACTCTAGAGGAGTGAGCTGTGACTCACACACTGAGGAAGGCCACAGGTATCTCCAGCACTACTGGACCTCCCAGATCATACCACCTTTTCTCAGAATACCTTGGACCACAGCCTGAACCGGCTATAGTACTCATTCTCCCTCCCTCTGGCTCTAGGCCCTACGTAAGACGTGAAGGCATCTGTTAATCTAATAAAAGTATCCCAGGAGTACTTTTTTCTTCAAGTAGAGAGGGACTTTATTCCAGCATCATTACAGGTAATGCACTGCACACGAGCTAATTGTCAGACGGTACAAGCCCCACCAGGCTGTAAGCAGATAAATCAGCAGAGAGAATTGTACTGAAGTACAGCAAGAGGATCACCCTAAACTTCAAACACAAGACTGAAACTCACTTTACCAAAAACAAGCAAAGGAAAACAAGAAGTCACATTTATATTTTTAAAGTGTCAGCTCTTAAGTAGGAGAGCATCAAAAATATCAAATGATCTGCCCAATTATCTGTGTAATACTTGACTGTTTAGCTGTTCCTTCCCTCTGTGGCCCAGCCTGTCCTGTTTTATAAAGTTTAAAAGTTTCATATTTTCATCTTTGGGGATACTTTTAATATTTTCTTTCTATACTAATTTCTTAAACACACCAACATAACACTTAGCTAATATTCACCAGCTGTAAGAGTTAAGACCAAAAACTTTCCCTTCCTAAGGTTTAAGTCTGGGTAAAAAAAGAAACCAAACAGCTTAAAAAGTCAAATAGTGGAGCCAGTGTCAATTTTAAGAAAAGCACTCTTACCCTGCCTTAGAGTTCTATTTCGATAACTATTAACATTTAACCAGTTAGCAAATAGTTAACCCCGTTACCAAACTAACAGTGTCATTCCGATAGTCACTCTTCTGTGCATAGTATGTGTGGGAAAGATGAACTTCATATCTGATAAAGCAGAGTTGAAAGACAGTTTGCATGAAAGTGCGCCTCTCAACACCAGTTAAAGCTCAGAAAAATGAATATAGGCCTCTAGCAACTGATGTGAAATAGAAAATAGACTGAGGCTCAGGAAAAAAGGAAGAGAAAGAGCTGCAGACGTGGAACGTGAGTGGAAGGAGAGAAAGGAGGAGGACTGGGGACAGAAAAAGGGAGACAGCGAGTGCCAACGGCGGGAAAATCCCTCTCATAGAAGCATTCTTAAGTGAGACATGCGTGGCCCCCAAAATGCACAGCTATTAACTAACTGCTTACCTCTGTCTTCTCAGCAGGAGTTGCAAGGTGCGGCCACTTCCTCTTTCCCTTAGAGGGGAACGTCCCAGCATGACTGAGACCCTGTAATTTTTACTATACGTTTTACTGACGTGGCATTCTCCTGAATGTCCATGGAGTTCACTCCTACTTCCTGGAACATGGGCTTTGATAGAAGGCTTGGAATACTTGTAACTTCCTGATCACCGGGTCTAATTCGCATAATGTCACCCATAGAGTAAACCAGCGTGATGTTCTTTAGAATGTCACCTTGACTGTGGTCCCTATGTACTGTATTATGAAAGACAGCAGGCGAAGTAACACAGCTCTGGGGCAAGACAGGGAATGTGTGCTGCTGTTCTCACTATTTAGGGGCAAACTGTTCTTAACCTTCCCCAATGGTGGTTAGAAAGGAGAAAGCAGTTGCCAGATAAAAGGCCACATACAGAGTGCCAGAAGCTGTGTTGATGTGTTCTGTTAAAATAACAGCACATCCGACACAGCATCTGGGATGGGGCTACCACCACATTGAGAGAAGCAACCTGCCACTGGACCCGAGTGTGCCTGCCTGCCCTTGCTGAGCATGCCAAGGGGGCAAGGTCCTGACCACCCTCTCCCTGAGACATTTCTAGGGCTTGGGTTTTCAGTGAGCAACCTTGAGGGATGGGGTAATGTCTCCTTGTGGACATTATGTTCCCACACCTCTGAGTTCCTCAGCTGTGATGCAAACTCACTGTTCCTGCAGAGCGTAGTCATGTGATGGTTTCCTTGGCTGCGGATAATACATCCATTGTTACACATACAACAGCTTGAGTCCCCTTATCCTTTCTTTAATTCTATGTGAAGGAAATTCTGGCATCTTTACTTCGTTTGCTTACGCATAGCTGTGTCTGGATTTCAGGGCCTCTCCCAGAACACCATGTGGATGAGTTCCCACTGTCCTTGCAAAACAATGAATCCTAAATCATGGGTCAGTGTCCCGATGTTAATAATCCTCTCCTTTTGTGGTAAACAGAATGATGGCTCTCCAAAGATGGCCATGTCCTAATCCTTGAAACCTGTGAACGTGGTACCTTACATGGAAAAGAGACTTTTTAGATGAATTTTAGATGTTTGTGAAGGGGAGATTACCCAGGTGGGTGCAATGCTATCACAAGGTCCTTTTAAGAGGGAGGCAGGAGGGTCAGATTCAGAATAGGAGAGGCTGGTATGACACTAGGAAGAAACTGCAAGGCCAGGGAAGTGGTCAACCTCCAGAAGCTGGAAAGGCAAGTAAATAGATTTTTCCCTAAAACCTCCAGAATGAACACAGCCCTGCTGAGCCATTTTAGACTCCTGACCTACAGAACAGTCAGATAATACATACATATTTGTTATTTTGAAGCAAAGTATTTGTGGTTGTCATATCATCAGCAGTAAACTAACACACCTATTCAGCCTTCCATTTAATATTTCTCCTTCCCCTCTCAGCCTAATTCCCCGAGATCTACTGCCCCGTGTATTTTCCCACTTCCTGCCAGTAAACGTTGGCCAAATCTGAATTGCATTCTGGATAAGGCTTGAATTTCTCTGCTAGGGCTATACTACGACCTAGAGGCAATGAGGAGAGGTGAGAATGGTTCTGCAGGAAAGCAAGCATCATCTTGCTGGACGGTGGGATCACTGCACAGTCTCCATGTCAGGGGTAGGAGCTACTTCTGCTCAAGAGTTTAAAGCTATTTGGGGAGAAATATTGGGGGATTTACCCAAATATTCCTATCCTAAGTCTTAGGGTCCCATTGTCCCTTTGAGAACCCTGAGTTTGACAAAGAAAACATGCAAAGTTTCAAATGGAGCCAATTTTGTGTCGAGGCCACCATTATAACATGATCTTGAACTGATTTTTAGCACAAGAGGTAAGACTATTTACTACAGCTGCCATAGAGGCTCTCTGGTTTCCAAGTATGTCTTAAGTTGTCAATTATCTGCTCTGAACTCACGTATCTGAAAGATTTGCAGGATTTAATTTTTATTTCAGTGTCTTGTCTTTAAGCTATCGCCCTCACCACCTTTAATTAAATCAAAGCTAGACCACTGTCAACCAAAATAACACAATATTACAAGTGAAGGTCAAATATGAGCTGTGGAGCCTGTAGATGGTGTTCCAAGCCACACTTCTCACGAAGCTGAATGGCTAATATTGATTAGGTATCTGACCACTAGAATGCACCCAAAAGGCAAACCAGAGACCGGTAAGGGGACTTTTTGTGCTACTGTTTCTTCCTCAGCCACTCCAATGACTCATTTGGTTTAGGTCAGTCAGCTTTATAGTTTTTGCAGGACTGGAAGATTGCCATGTAAACTGCCCTAAATTTATCATTTTTTCACTCCAAATATATGCTATAATCTTTCTTCTGATGGCTAGCAACTTAGAAGCGTACGGTGACGTAATAAGCTTAAGGGTGTGACAATACAGGTATTTTTTTTTTTTCTAGAGTCCTCCTTATTATCAACATTGGAGTGTTTTTCAGGGTCAGCATAGGAAGAGTGGGGCTTCCGGGTGGAATCTGATGGCTAGGTAGGCTATGTAATGCTTTCTTGGGAAAGTAAGTCTGATGACTGGGGTAGACAGGCAAGTATTTTACCATCAAAGGTTGCTAAGTCATCTGGATGTCCTCAGGGTTGCCAGTTCCTCATATAGCACATTTATAAAAATTGCTAAAAAGCATCCCTACCTCCAGATACTTTACTTCCATCTACAGGAAAACTTTCGTAATGCATTGTTCTTCTTATGACACTTTAACACCATATTCCAGAAAAAATGTGATAATGAATATATACATCTCTAGTGTGTACAATATGAAAGACTCATACTTAGATGTGGTGCCCTGTGCACTAGACACCTGAAGAATTCAGCATGCGTGTCCTCACAGAGTCCTAACTATTGGCTATATATGTTCTTATAAAACTCTAGTCTTACATTGGTCTTAGGGGTTATGGTTTCAGTGATATAAGACCAAGTTGATTAGTAGTAAGGTTTAATCTAAAAGTTCACATAGTTTTCAGTTAATGAAATATAAGAGGCAAATCCAACGTTAAGTAAAATCCCTCTTCTTTCTTATAAAGTCAATTTATGGCACATTCACAGTGGATAAGTGATTGATGAATCACTAATAGTAAATGGATAATCTTAATAGAGAACCACTGAGACTGTCCAAGCATCCTCTTTCTAGTCATGCAAAAACTCCAAGAGTTAGCCTGGAATAAGTGCTATCACAGTAGATTTTACCCTCTTAGACCACGGGCTCCTGAATTTTAATCCAAGGGAATATATGAAGATTTCATGTAAGCACATGATGATATTTCAATTGAAGTAGTTATAAAGGACCTCAGTCATCAGTATTGAAAGATGATATTTATTCTGCATTACTGCCGTATTATTTCCAATGCTTTTAAATTTCTGCTTATTTTCATTGCCATAAAAATAATTTCAAAGTTCTTTACTTTCTTCTAGTGGATTCCTGGCATCTTCCATGGCACCTGCCGGTAAGCATGATAAATATTCCCCAAATTATCTGAGTACCCCTTTTATCTTTATTTTTAAATGATCCCTTAAACTCTCCGCCTCCAATATCTAACAAAAATACCAAAGTTACAAAAACCTAGCGTAGCAGTTACTAAAATGTATAGCATTATTTTTAAAAATACCAAAAGCATCAGTAAAACCCAAAGCTCAAAATCTATATCCACAGAAAATGCTGGATATTGGGAGGTATTATGACATGTAAGTCATATAATCTAATAGTCATGTTTTAGACTTCATCATATTTTCATGCTCAGTAGCATTCAGAACTACTTGTTCTTGTCTTTATCCCCATCCCTTTGTTCAAACACTCCCTTCCCTTGACTTTGGTGTTTTATTGCCCTCGCTCTGCCCAGCATTCTGTCCACTTTCAGGTTCATCATCCTCTACTTGGCCGTTAGATATTGGAATTTCTCAGGCTTTTTCTGCTCCCATTCTGCTACATTCACTCCAGGAAATATAATCCACTCTCAATGATTCACAAAAAATTACAATTTTTTTTCTCTAAGGTGAAACTTGACTACATGATATCTTTTTTATGTCTGAGTAGGTTAAATCATTGATCAACCACATTTACTCCCAACTCCATTGGAAAAGTATAATTACTTTCTGATACTGAACTTTCTCTGAGACTTTGGTCTCATGATTTTCAGTGTCACAAGATCAACTGAAACTAACCACATTCAAAACCAGAATGATGATTTCTCCTGTCTTCATCCACACCCATCTTAGTTGCCTAATTCTCATAATGATACCTTCACCTAAGAGAAAAATATCTTTTGGCATAAGCCAGAATCCTTTAGACCACACATGAAAGCCCTTCATGTGCATGTCAAATCCATGAACAAATCCTGTCAATTTCACTTTCAAAACATTTTATAAGAGAAATTATCTGTTATAAATATTTTAGTCCAGGCTATCATCATTTTTTACCTAAACTACTGCAAAAATACGGTAAAGTTTCTCCATCGTCACTAAAGCCAATTTACAATTTTAACCTCAACTATTACCCCAAGTATCCAGGACAAAACAGCTGAACAAATCCATTAATCATCACCGTCTACCTTAAAAAATTGGTGGTTTCTTAAGTTTCTGTATTGACCTACTCCTTGACACAGGGCAATAATCAAAGTACAGCAAGATGTATTAGTGATTATAGAGATTTCATCTTTGCCTGCAACCAGAAAGTCAAAGGGCAATTCTATCATCCCCAACAACCCTGGTGAAATCAGGCTCAACTGAAATTCTTCCCAGGGCCTACATAGTGTCATTGATCACTTAATCTTAGGGACAAATTTTGAATTTAAACACTTGTAAATAACATACCATTCAAAAGGAAAATTAGACAATATTTGGAAATAAAAACACAACATATCAAAATGTGTAGGATGCACATAAAGCAGTGCTTAGAGGAAATTTTATACTATTAAATGCTTATATTATCAAAGAAGAGTTCTCAAGACAATCGTCTAAGCTTTGCCGTCAAGATACTAGAAAAAGAAAATAAGTTCACAGCCAACCAAATGAAAGGTAATTGTAAAAATAAGATATACAATGTAATTGCAACCAGAAAAACCAATGGATAGCATCAATGAAACCAAAAGGAAGTTGTTTAAAATGAGTAATAAAACAGATAACTCTCCAGCTAGACAGATGAAGGGGGATGGGGGAGACACAAATTAACAACATCAGGAGTATAGGACATCACTAGCATCATTCTAGACCCTATAAACATAAAAAAAGGAATATAGTGCAGTTTATGCCTATAAATTAGACAATTTTGATAAAAACTGAGAGATTCATTGAATGACAGAAATTACCAAAGCTCTCTCAAGGAGAAATACATAAACTGCATAGTCTTATGACTACAAGAGAAATTGAATTTGTAGTTAAACTTTCCACAAAAAGCATTCCAGGCCTAGATGACATCTCTGTTGAATGAAATCAAACAATTAAAGAAGAAATAATGCCAATTCTACTCAAACTCTTCAACATAATAGAAGATGAAGGACCGTTTCATGAAAACACTATTACCCTGTTACTAAAACCAGACTCAGACATCAACAGATAATTTTCAGGCTGTATCTCTTATGAACATAGATCTAAAACCTTCAGTAAAATATTAAGAAACTGAATATTAAGAGACATACAGAGCAGTACAAAATGATTATGTATTCAAACTGTAGAAGTGTAAAACATATAAAGCAAAAACTGATTAAAAAATAAATTCACAAGCAAATTGGAGACATCAACTCCCCTACTTCAACAACAGAACAATTAGAAAATCAAGGATATAGAAGAACTCAACAAGACCATCAACCAACTGACATTTACAGAAAACTCAACAACAACAGAATACAATTTTTTCAAGCACCCATAGAATATTCACCAATATAAATTATACCATGAATCACAAAATAAACCTAAGATTTTAAATGACTGAAATCATAGGTTGTCTGACCACAATGGCATCAACCTAGAAATCATTAACAAGAAAGACAGCCAAAAAAAATCTCCAACACTTAGAAACTAAGAAACACACTTCTAAATAATCCATTGGTTAAAGAACACATCAATTCTATGAATAAGTCTCATTCCTTTGGAAATAAAAAAAAATCACAGTGAGTAGATAAAAATATAACATCTTAAAATGTGTGGAATGCAGCTAAAGCAATTCAGAGAAGAAAATGCATAGCACTAAATGCTTAAGGTAGAAAAGAAGGAATATAGCAAATCAATCTAATTTCCTGCCACAAAACACTAGGAAAAGAAAAACCCAAAGGATGTGCACGGAATAAAGATAAGATCAGAAATCAATGAAATTGTGAGCAGAAAAACAACAGAGAAGCCAATATAAGAAATAACTTTGCAGTAGTGGTTAACACAAATCTACACATGTGATAAAATGACATAGAACTATACACACGTTTTGCTAATGTCAATTTCTTGATTTTAATATGGTACTATAATTACTTAACCAATGGAGAAAAGTGGGCAAAGCATAAACAGAACCTCTCTGTATCATCTTCAACTTCCTATAAATTTATAATTATTTTAAAATAATAATGTAAAAAAAAGAATGCTCAGAAAATGACAAGACACTTCACTAAAACAGAAATATAGGTGACAATTAAGCACGTGAAATGGTTCAACATCACTAGGCATTAGGAAAATGCAAATTAAAATTACCATGACTTGCTTCTACATATCTTTCATAATAGCTAAAATTTTAAAAATACATATATACAAACTAACAATAATGGACTCTGGTCAGAAAACAGAGCAACTGAAGCTCTCATTCATTGCTGGTGCAAATGCAAAATGGTACAGTCACTTGGGAAAACAGTTTGGCAATTTCTTATAAATTTAATCATTCACTATCCTGAAACTCAGCAATCCCAATCCCAGGTGTTTACTCAGGTCAGCTGAAGATGTATGTTCCCACAGAGACACGTACTTGAATGTTTAATAGTATTTCTATGCATAATTACCAAAACTTGGAAACAAACCAAATACCTTTTAACTGGTGAATGGATAAACATACCAACAACCACCACTGCAATGGAGTGCTGGTCAGCAATAACAAGGAATGAGCTGGTGATTTATACAACAAAATGAATAAATCTCAGATTAATTATGCTAATTGTAAAAGCTCAAAATGCTACATACTGTATCCTATTTATATGACCTCTGAGGACAGAAAAAACTCTAGGGAGAAAAAAACAGTCACTGCAAGGGGTAGGGCATGTGTAGGAAATGACTACAAAAGGGAGACGGGAGTTTAAGATGAAGGAACGGCTCTACATTTTTGTTGTGTTGGTATTACAGGTCTTTATGTCAAATATGGTGGTTTATGTCAAAAATGTTGGTATTATAGGTCTTTATGACAAAACCCATAGAACTCTACACCTGAAAGGGTAAATTTTCCTGTATGTGAATTATACCTCAGTATTAAATAGGAACGAAAAGAGAATGGCTAATAGGAAACACAAATTAAGATGATAGATTTAAGTTTAAATATATCCCTTATCCCCAAAATACATATTTAACCTGATCTTTTAAAAGAAAATCTCAGATTGGATAAAATTATAAAGTCATCTAAATACTCTTAATCAGATACATATGTAAAAGATAATGGCTCAAAGAGTCTAAAAGGATGGAAATAATGTATCATACAAATACTTAGCAAGAAAAAAAAGGTTTAATAATATCAGAGTAATTAGATTATAATGCAAAAATTGAAAACAAAATGCAAAAGTATCATTTACTTTCACAGGGGACTTTTAAATGTATCTTAAAGTCTGGTAATAGAAAACAATAACATTTGTTGCATCTGATTTTATTGGCACATAGTAGTCTTCTATGTGTTAATTAACCAAGGAGGCCATTAGGCTGAGATGGTGCTAATGCCACAGCAGCCTATGGAAGCAAACCAAAATCTAAGCCTGTAAATGCCTCAAGGTTACAAAACCAAAACCTAAGGACAACCAATCACAAACAGCCAACTACACTTTAAGCTACAGCCAGTCGATAATGTCTTTACTTTGCTTCCCCCTTTTCTGTACGAAAGTCTGACCCTGAGCTCTTGTCCAGAGAGATCCTAACCACTTCCAGTTCGGCACTGCCCAATTCAAAACCATTTTTGCTCAAACTCTTAGAAATTTTAATATGCCTCAATGTATCTTTTAAAATATATTTGAAATATTTTAAATGAAATAAGCATAAAAAGCAAATCAATGCAAGATACAGTAAAGCTCTAGAAATTTTCAACCTGGAGAAATTTCCTAGGAAGTCAGCTCTACCCTTTCATTTCTTTGTCCACTTCTGGTCATCACAATCTCATTTGAGTATCCCCTTTTATGTCTGTGCACACCTTATACACACACACATCCCACACATCTAAAATTTATATTCACAATAACTAAGGTTTTATTGAGAAAGCTATCAGCAAAGACTGTGGATACTCAGGATCATACTTTTTTTTCTAGCAACAAGTTAACAGTCCCCTGGTATTAATTAATAGCAGCAAGGGATGGGTAGGGAATTTTAAAAGGCAAAATAAAAGTGATCACTGAATAATGAGTGATCGTTAGACACCTGGGGCCATAAGCAGCACTAAAATAGAACAAATAAAGACGGTCAACAGGAGATTCAGACAGTGATTTGAATTAGAAAAACTAACGGGTGTGTCCTTTGTAAAAGCATGAGATGTAGTCATTCAAGTCTGAAGGCTGAGCATATTTTTATGCCAGATCTGCATATCATGGACAAGTCTGTTTAGACAGTAAGTAGTAAGGTATCAACTGGAATTTATTGTACCTCTTGATATCTGGGAGCAACCCGTTTATTTGCCTGGCTGAAGTTTTGCTCCCACACACTAATTAAGGTAGGAAGACTTGCAATCTCCCAGAAGTATGGCCAGACGACTGCCACTGTATCCCCCTTGATGAGAAAGTACATAATAAAATTAAGGCAAGTAATTGGTGTGAAAACGTCTTAAAAAAAAAAAAAATCCATGCTTAGGAAATATTTTGAGAGGTGCGAGGAGAATAGGGTAGTATGTATGGAGCATTTCCTGAAAAGATTTCATGGAGGCAGAAATGTCATTTTGCTTTTTGCTGGGCCGCCAGCCTGTAGAGCAGCAGCTATGCATAATCGATGCTTAAGCAAAGTTTTTAAACGAAGGAGTGAAAAATGGGATTCCTTCCCCTGCCGAAGGCAGATAATGCCAGTATTTTCGAAACGCTGAGAAAAGCAAGTAGGTCCAAGTTGCCTTCTCTAACCATTGTCCCCTCAACGGCATCAGCCAAAGGGAGAACCCAGGCTGTCAGAGATATGTCATGAGGCTCTGAATACAAGAGATGAGCTAAGGTTTGGACCCCTGGTAAGAAACCAGTCCACTCTCGAAGGGTGATTTACCGGGTTTGTTTCTGGATTAGCTTGACTGAAAGACCCAGGAGTCCACAGTAGATAGTGAGGAGTGAGGGCTGGGGTCGAGGTAGGGAGTTTAATCGAAAGGCTCATTTAGGTTCCAGGCTGGAATTTCCTTGAGTAGCTGGTGATAATGTGCAGAAAGTAGCTGTGTAGACAGGAGCATGAGTACACATTCTGGGCAGAGAGTAGCAGAGCCGGGATGACACGTGGCCCGAGGGAGAAAGAAAGGGCAAATTTTTTCATAACTTTTCAACTCTAGTGCGACTCAAGATTATTTTCTGCACTTTGCTGTTGTTAAACGATAAGAGTTCGAGCAAAATTCAGTTTATAACGGGCAGCACCAAACAGGAAGTAGTTAGGAACGCTCCACCCACAGGAACTTGGAGAGACGTTTATAGAGAAAACAAAACAGGAAGCAAAGTAAGGACATTATTGATTGGCTGTAGCTTAAAGCCTAGTTGGCTGTTAGTGATGGGTTATCCTCTGGTTTCCATTTTGTAAGCTTGAGGCATTTTTAGGCTTAGATTTCAGTTTTCTTCCATAGCTGCCATGGCACTGAGTCTAAAGGCTTCCCTGAATTATTTTAACAACTATTATGATAGAACTTTTTATGCTTTCCATTGATTCATTACAAATAAATGTTGAACTCCTACTTTATGTTATGCACCACTCTTTATGCTAAGACATAAAACAATGGACAAAGAAAATCTGTGCTCTCAGGACTTATATTTGAATGGGGAAAGGAGGGGAAGCAGATAAAGGACAAGCAAATAAATTTTACATATATGTGTGTATATATATGTATATCAGTACAACACGGTAAGTAAAGGGGGACAAGGGGAAAAGAAAAGGTTAGCAATCGGATTTGATTGCAGTTTTATGACAAGTGATCAGAGAAGGACTCACCGATAAAGTAATTAAGAAGTCATTAGCAGAGGTATTTAGGTCATGAGACTGGATGAAATAACCCAAGAAGTGTATATAAAAAGAACAAATTTAATTTTTAATTTTTTTTTCTTTTTATACTTACTTCAAGAGATTTCTGCTCTTTGCAACCAAACAAGTTTGAATTAAAAGAAGAATTGTTACAGGAAGTAGCCAGAAGTCCCTGATGCCACTTTGTTCCCAATTCTGGATCTTAGAATGCCCAGCTATGTTTTGCCTCTCTCCTTTCATTAACTCCCCTTTATTTGAATTAGATTGGTTCGGTTTCCTTCAACTATCACCCTTTATGAAAGAAACTTAATAATAAATTTGGCTTCAAACAACACTGTACTTGTTTGGTCCTCTTAAAAACTCTCTGTATCCCTCTGCACAATTAGAACGAACATAAATATTGCCATTTGGCTAGGCCCCTAAAACTAGTTTTGCAGTAATTTAATTTTGATCTTCTTTAAAAACGATTAAGGCAGAGATGACAATAAGTCATTACAAGTAAATTATTTCCTTAAGTAGTGAAATATATAATAATGTCTACTTTCAGTCTGTAGAAAATAATGTTAAAGCAAGCAGGATGTCGGCCATACTTTTAACAACCTTCTGTACTGGCTGACTGAAGAATTCTCTGGAGACAGTCTGTCAAATATATCAAACAATGACACTCAGAAATTGTTGCCTGCTGTAGCTGAAGCCTTCTGATATATTTTTCCAGTACTTTGTAGAATCAGAGACCTTTCTGTATCCAACCAAATTTTTTTTCCCCCTTCATTAAAAAATTTAGTTCTGGTTTGTTTATTCTTGAAACAGACAAAATAATACTCCTTACTTTGTTGAAACCCTTAATGATTTTCCCCCGAAGGCTTAAAAGTAGATGGCCAGGATAATGAGCAAAAACCAACTTGAATACACTTCGATTTTTTTTTCTCTCTAAAATATTAGGCATATTTTTCACCTGTTCAATGTGATAATGTTGATTGTTATTTTGATGCAGCAAAAATCTGAATTCCAGGCTAATAATCAATAAGTTCTATTGACTTGTCACTTTAAATAGACCACTGTGCTGGAGAGTTATAAAGACTCTCGCGGGAGGGGAGGTTAACACTATACTAGCCACTGTGCCCTAGGTAAGCCTAAAATCTAATACTTGTGAAACTGTTAGATCACACTGAAGTACCAGAGATGTATCAATATAATGTTGACAGTTAGACTGTAGAAGGAGAGAGCCACGTGGCCTGGAGAATTCATGGAAAGCTTCTCAAAGGAGAAAAGTCTAATAGGGGCCTTTTTAGAGGTTATGAAAAAAAAAATTGTTCTGATTCCCTTTAATGTTCCACTTAACGAACAATTATTGAGTATCCACCATGCAGAAAGTATCTTGCAACATCACAGGAAAGCACAGACTTCATAAACTCGAATAAGACCTTGCCTCTGACCTCAAATGATGGCAGAACTCCTGGAAGTAGGAACCACTGTTTATGCAAAGACCAGGTAGATGAAGGAGGAGGGCATGAGCTTCAATGTGATTAGTCTCAGGTTTCCTTCCTAAAGCATTTTTATTAAGGGAACGCTTCCTTTAAAATCTGTTCTAATGATGCAGTTAATGAGAGAAAACTGTATGGCATTTACTAATAAGGCCAATGGGAGGGACCAGTTTTTAAGCCTATTTCCTCCCCACCTCCCCTAATTAGATAAAAAACCTTAGTGGTGAAATACAGAGAAAATGTTAAGTGAACTATTGTACATACAATGGATTATCACGCTTTCATTTTTTATTGTACTATGCCCATCCTATAGCAAGACAGGAGTATAAACACAGACAAATCAATATTGACTGTTATCAGTAGGGACAGGAAACCAGACAGACAACACTTGTGTAAACCAAACAAAATCTACTTATCTACATCATATAGAAATAGTCTGGTCCTGTAAAGATACCCAGCAGAAAGTTCTGCAGTATTTTTTAGGACGATGCAAACTTCCTGGGCCCCCAAATCTCACCAGTTGGGAACGGATGACAATATGTAGACTGAAAATGTTACATCAGAAATTCCCAGTGAGATATCATAATGCTAAAGATCTGTAGGATTTTGTAAAGTATTTTTCATAATCTCTTAAATTCTTCTAACTTCCCTAGATGTGAGAAATTAGGGAAACAAAGAATTGGGAGAATTTTGTCAACTTTGCATTTGTTTTTGGAGAAACGATCATTTAAACAGAACATGTCTGTTTCTAATGATCTGATAACACTGCCCCAAAGGACAAGAAAGACAATTTTCCAAAAGCAAGGGCATAATTCAGGTGGTTATGGTATCTGAAAAATACGGAAAAGCATTTTATCCTGTGATAACTATGGCTAATTTTGATATGACAAAAATAAAAGCATATAACATTTAATTTTTCAGCATCCATGTATGCTTAAGAAGGTAAAAAGACATCATTGATGTAGGTTTCTAAGAGACATCCAAAACATTTAGAACTGCTCAGAACGTTTCTGTGTAACATTCTGATACCCTATTAATGATATTTTTTTAAGTCTGAGATTTGTATAATCTCTCCTTTAGCTTTCTGTTTAGTTCATTTCCTAAGATTTTAAGTCCAGTGGGCAGGTTCCATTATATTTAGTTCCCAATGTACAAGAAAATTCTCTAATTCAAAAGGATTGGCAATGCTTGTTTCAAAGCTGGAAATCAAAATGTAATTTAATCATTTATTTTCAGATTGATTAGTTGTCTACTGGAACAGTCAACAAAAGATGGCTAATTACAAAAGATTGAGATAGAAAGGGTGCTATTTACACATAAATAGTGTTTCCAAAATGGGAAATCCAGGGGAAAAAAAATCACAGGGCTTAAAAGAGGATTGAGGAGGACTGAGTCAAGTCCTCCCCCCTTCACTGTGAAAGTTATGATTAAAAAAAAAAAAAATTGCTTGCTACCTCAGCTGGAAAAGGTACTTGGACACAGGTAAACAGCTGCCACACAGGGATTTTTATTCTGCTGAGCCTCCTGTAGTTTAAGGGTAGGAGGCAGAGACTTGAGTAAACCCTGTTTGTGTTTGGAATGCAGATACTAACAGCCTTTCTTGGTGTGCAAGGGCCAGGAGTATTTGGATTTCATGCTGATCCTGGGGAATCTTGAGAAAGAATTGAGGAAAAGGTATGAAGTCTGGTACTAAAGTAGAGTTGCAGGCAGACGGCCAGTGGATGGCGGGGGAAGATGGCTCCAGGCCAGGCACTTCCCTTGGAGGGAACTCAACCCTCACCTGCATCTCGGCAAGCAGGCTTGCACCTGGAGAGAAGGCAGGATCGTGTGGAAAAAAAGCTCTAGTTCAGATTCCACATATAAATGATATCATATGATATTTGTCTTTCTCTGACTTACTTGACTCAGTATGATAATTTCTAGGTCCATCCATGTTGCTGCAAATGGCATTATCTCATTCTTTTTAATGGCAGAGTAATATTCCATTGTATAACTAATAAGGACCCTACTGTATAGCACAGGGAACTCTACTCAATACTCTGTTATGGCCTATATGGGAAAAGAATCTAAAAAGAGTGGATATATGTATTCACTTTGCTGTTTACCTGAAACTAACACAACACTGTAAATCAACTATACTCCAATAAAAATTAAAAAAAAAAAAAAAAAAAAAGAAAGCTCTAGTTCATGACCTGGTCCCCACCCTGAGAAGCATGCTCTCTGCAACCCGACTTCATGTACAGCGATGTTCTCTGTCCACAGTGACAGAGCATGGCCACAGCTCTGCAGTGCTGGCACACGACCACAGTGCTGCAATTGCCATTACAACAAAAAGCAGATTTTCATCTCCATCAGGAATCACGGTGTGAACAGTGCAAAGAGCAGAGTTCCACCTGCTTGAGAGCAACTGAGTGCATCTGTCAGCGATGGGGCTGCAGAGCCTGGTGTACGTAGCCTCGGGGGCGAGGGAAGGAAGTGTGTCTGGTGTCATCGTCCAGTCTAACCTTTTGGAGTTGGGATGAACTTTGTGGGAGGTCCTACTCCATTTCTTCCCAGACAAGCGTATCACAGTGTTCTTCTTAATTTTCCAGAATTCTTTACAGTAGCGGTGCAGCTAGAGTTATCCTGTTGCACCGACTTTGGGTGGTTTGTCATCTCTTCATAACCCCCCATCCTAATTATTGGGCCCTAAGGGTCAGCCAGTCTAGATTGGCCCGAAAGGTAAAAATCATACAACCAAAGTTTTTAACAGATGGTGAATCTGCACAATTCTCCATGTTTTGTTTCCTTGTCAGTTTTTGTCACCTGTGCGCATAAAGCTTCATGCATAGATTTACACCAGAGAAATTCACAAGGCCCTTGTGTGTATAGATCAGTTTTTAAATCTGTATGGCTATTCAGCTATTCAAGGGCTATTTAGCCCTTTTAATGTAAATGTGGTTAGTGAAATTGAGGAATGAAATTATTTTATTTAATATAAATTTAAATAGCCCCATGTGACTATTGGCTACTGTTTAGACAACATAGGTCTATAAGATAATAGGAAAAATGATTATTTTATTTAAATCTGTAACTTAAGATTCTCATTTTTGTCAGTATAAAATGTCTTCCCCACCAAGCTACCAATGAGAGGCTAGCTTACAGTTACAGCAAACTGCTAAGTGTTGTTATACACAAAATTCTCCACTAGGTGCTGGTATCTCCTCTCCTACTGAGCGACTGGTAAAAAAGGAAAAAAGAATGGACCCTGATGCGGGCAAAAGAAGAATAAGCAAACAGTAATGATTAAAGGCCATTTTATCTGGAAAACATTAGCCTCTGATTAATTGTGAGTTGGCTAAGTCACAACCCAAGACCCCCAAAAGGGTCATTTAGCCACTTTGAAGCAATTTATTGCTTATCCAAGTGGTGAAATATTTTTATCAAATACTGGAAATGATGGGGAGTTAGATAATATTGATAGACTGTTTTGTTCTTTTCCTGTACTTTAACTTTTGCTCACATAAATTAAAGTTATCATCTACAACTATTCGCAGTCTTCTAGTCTCTAATAAATGCTGATGGAGACAGATGTGTCAATAATATGTACATTCTACCATTTTGATGAGCAACGTTCTTCTCCATGACAGCTAATGTTGACCACTTTAAAAATTATGACTCTACATTTTAAATTTATGTTTGCATTGTTCTTTGCAGAATGCAAAATGTGATCTCCACTTTTAGCATCAGGACCATTTTTGATGGATGTAAATGGTGGCCAACAGAATGCGACTCAGAAGGAAAGACTGACAGTCGACATCAGTTCCCTGATTTACGGAGTCTTTCACTCTCCTGAATCAACTTGAAGAAAAAGAAGTACTTAGCACTTAAGATATTATCAATGACAACTTGCCATTTTCTATGTGGATTAAAATAGTGCGAAGGTAGTTTCATGCCTGACTCATACTCTGATTATCACATACTCCTGACATCCTATTGGCAGGCATAGGTAAGAATGTATATTACATTTCAGGATTTGTTCAACTTTAGTTGATGAACAACAGATTATGAGACTAGCTTTAACAAGTACTGTTATGCCCTATCCACATCACCCAATTTGGAAACAGTAGTCTAAAATATGACATTTCGAGGGCACAAGAATTATTGGCACTCTTGCATGTAAGACGGTAAAGAGCTTTCTCCCTCTCTACGCAGTAAAAAAAGAATGTATTGGTTAAAAATCCAGGATAAATCACATGTACTTGCCTTTTACCTTCAGTGCTTCTTATATTTGTAATGGGCAGTAGCAACATTATAAAAAATTTGTGAAAAGACCCTGGATGACTTCTGAATGATATCACCTGTGAAATCAATCTTTACACGCACCAGTCCCCAATCCTATTTAGTTGCACTTAAACCTACATCTTATAGTTACTTAAAAATGTATTTTTTTAAAGAAAAAAAAATGCTGCTACTTTCTACTGATATAAAATTGTAGTAAATTTTCCAAGAGTTTGTTTCAAATATGTACATATTTAGAAATAATGTTTATGAGCACTAAAATGTATGATTCTTATCAGATCTGTTTTACTCTTCAATGGTAAGTTATAGCTGTGATATTCACTCATCTTTCTAAAAACTCCACTATGTGAGGACAATCACTTCCCCATTGCTGTGGACAGAACTGTGTCTCCCAAGATTCATGTTGAATCCTTAATCCCTAGTGTGACTGTATTTGGAGACGGGACTTTTAAAAAGGAAATTAAAGTTAAATGAAGTCATAAGGGTGAAGGGCCCTAATGCAATAGGACTGGTGTCCTCATAAGAAGAGAGCACAAGTACACACCTCCTACAAGCCGGGAAAAGAGGCTTCACCAGAATCCGACCACACTGGCAACTTGATCTTGGATTTCCAGCCTCCAGATCAACCACGACAATATTTTGTAAAAATAAAGCGACTTATTGCTCATAAGAGCGAGATAAAACATGTCAGATGTCCTCAGTATACATGCATATGAGTGAATGGTGCCCTATATAGTTATATAGCATACAGTGTAAAACGGCAAGCCAAGATGGGGTTATCCTTCTAGAAACAAAGACTGGTAGAAGACATTAAACAAATGCAGGATCATGAACGAAATAGATTCTATAAGTATCAGGCTCTAGCATTACACATTGAACAGACTGAGTATATGTAACACCAATAACCAATTGAGTGCAAAATTTGTTACTCAAATAGTAAAGTAAATTTTTACTAAAGTAAAAATTAGTTATTCAGTGAATGAAAATCATATATACCATATTGTTAGTGTACATGAAAGTCAAATTTGTAGATCTACAATGTTCATGTATCTAAACATCTAGAAAATCCAAAACATTCATCTGGCAAGAATATCACCTAAGGGTTTCACGTTACCATATTTCACTTAGAAATTTAACAACACTATCACTTACTTGGAAGATAAATATAAAACAAATGATTTTTACCTCGGTATTCAATAACTTCTAAAGATCCTTAATCTTAATTGATGAATTCATTTTTTAGTTAAATAAATTCCCTTTAACAGCAACTGTGTGACATTATTTATTAGTACAGTACATACTGTAAATCTTATCCTCAATCACTGTCAAACAGATAAGATTAAAGACGTACGAAAAAAATCTGTCTGTGACCTGAGGGAGCTGCTGTTCCAGACTGAAAGCATCACTGACACAGGGTCCTGTGAGAGGCTCGTCCCCCCTGCTCTGCCCTGGAATATTGGTGGCCACATGGTTCCAGCCTCCCCTGTATCTTCTCACTCCCCCCCTTCCCATATCACCATGACCTAGAGACTCCCCTATCGGCATCGCTAAGTTTCCTCTTCCTCCCAGGATCCAGAAGGCCAGTTCTCATGCTGACCAAAAATGCAGCATTTCATAGAAATATTAATTCCAAACTGTTCCATATCAAACTCATTAACTTCCTCTTGTCTCAAAACAGTGTTCTGTTTTTTCCAGTAGAGGAGACCTGACAACCAAACAATATAAATGACTTTGTCAGCATCGTCTTTGGTTTTCTGCTCTTTATTCTTCCACAATTCAGTTCTGAAAACTCTCTCCTTTTCATTCCCTTTGTTGCATCCCTGAGTACACTTGACCAACTTTAAACTTTTATCTTCAGTAAATCTTCCTACCTGTAACCAACTGTCCTGTTAAACAACTGAGTGTTTTCCAAGTTTTTGCAGTATTACCTTTTCACTTTCAAATGCTCAATGCCAGAAGCTTACAACTTTTTAGCGTGGCATTTAACGAATTCTTCCATCCAACATTATTCCAAGGTTTTAATATTGTCTCCTGTTTCCACCTACTCCATTCCTTCCCAATAAACCTGGTGCTTGTTCATTCCAAATATGTGCCTATGTTTGCACTGTTTTAGAAATGCCTGTCCCCTTCACTGTGAAACCTCTTCTCTAGCCCCCAAACACATGTGATTCCAGGGCACAAAAGAGTTGACAGACATCACATGCTCTCAGATCACAGTAGCTGGTATGTGTAGCTGGTACTCTAACCGGATTGGGAATTTTTAAGAATCGTATTTAGTCTCTTTCCCCCAATTCCTAATGCATGACTTAACGCAAGGTAAATACTTTTTAAGTATGTGTTAAAACGATTTTATTTTAATTGAATATCAAACAATTTGAGTTCTAAAAAAGGACAATACATGTATTTGCAACCACTCCCTAACTTCCCAAATTCTGTATAAATATTTTTGGCTTTATTTTTGCATCTCACTGCACTGGCCTAATCGTTAAGCCTTTTGAGTTAAATATTCACAGAGACTGGCCATGGATATGGGTTGCTATGGTAACGTGGTCCTGCCAATATCTAGTGCTCTTAAAACTTCATGAGTTTTCTGAATGTAAGAACCCTGGAATAAGCATAACCTTTACACTTTAGGTGCAACTATATAATTTTGAAAGTTATGCCTAAAGGAAAAAATAAAGATAAACTCATATTCATGTAAGAATAATATTCTATGTAAGAAGCTTAGGGCCCATAGGTATCATGGGAATAGGATCTGAACCTACTGACTCTATGTACCTATTTTGAAAATACGTATATGTTTGTCTGAAAATTTCTCACTGGAAAGATGCTAAGCAATGCAAAATCATTATCACTAACAAATAAGATCTTCTGAGGTTTATATACCTACTGTGTTACATCACAGCAAAATTATATATTATCAAAGTGTCATCTTCCATTTAATACTATCTGTAGGCCGAGAACTATGCTTTCATACAGCTAATTACTAAATCACAGTACTTTTGTGGTTTACCACTTATAAACCTCATTTGATATAAGCAATCGCTAAATAAAAAATAAAGATCTAACTTAAGAAATCTAATGTTGTAAATTTCAAAGGTCTTTAACATAATTACACCTGATTATTCATACTTTTATTTAGTTGAGTGTATCTCTGTAACTATGTTTTTTAAGTTAGTGAATTCACCCAAAATATGTCTCATGAATGCTTTATTTCAAGGCTATTTTATTCTCAGGGACATACAATTTTAAGCTGCTATATATCTATGCCTCCAGATAACAAGATAAAGAATTAACAAGCTATTTAAATAAAGATTGTGCTTATGAGTGGTTAAAGATAGTTATTCATAAACATGCTAAAATTTGGATTTTTTCTTACACTTTAGAGTTTTGTTTAGATTATATTAACAGTAAAAGAACTCAATATATCTTGAAAAATGCAACAGATTTTTCCCATAGACATAATACCTCACATAAAATTATGAAGTGAATAACAATATAAACTCAAAGAATAAAAGATGTTTCTTTGTATTCATTCATTCTAATGAGAGAGTGGCAGTCATACATTGCTTTGTTTCTCATTACCCTATGGCTTTGGTCATAAACTCCTATTTTCAAGTGCAGAAGACAGTAGCAACTGACCACATCAATCTATATGTAATTCAATTATTGCTCATTTTTCCCTAAGTAGTTGTTACAGGAAACTGCCGGTTTCATGAAGAAAGCTCAGAAGTTGCATAAGCTAAGAGAAATAATGATTTTGTGCTGTCTGTTACAAGCTGGTTTGCAATGGTCAACAAGCTGACCAGTTAGAGAGCAAAGAAAAGATATCTGTCCCATCTGCACGAAAGTTACTCAGCTTCTTCCCTAAGGACAAATCACTGTGTAGCCAAGTTATAGGATCTACACCCAAAATGGTTTTTTATCAATAAAAAGTATACTACTAAGTCACTAATTCAAATTTTCATACACTCCTTCCTTGAAAAATGTAAAGAAAACATACTTCATAATTACAGATTATTTAGAATTCTGAATGAGCACCTTCACTGAGTACCAAAGGCTTGAAATTTATTCTTACAAAACTACATTTGGACAAATCTCAACTCTCCTCAAATTGTTTTTCCCCTTATAGGGATCATTAATGTCTCACTTTGCTGTCCACACCTGTATCTATATCTCTGTCTTTATACCTATACCTATGTGTGTATCTACATCTAAATCCATACCATCTCTCTGCGTACATGCATATGTATTTATTTGAAAACATGGTTTGAAATATATATGATCTGAAAATACATTTAATAAACCATGTCAGAAGCTTCTCATGAATAGTTTATGAAATAGTTTATAAACAATAGTTTATGAAACATTATTATAAAGGTTTATAAAGTTATAAAATGAAGACTTTTAAAATATAATGCTTTTTAAACACACATGCGTGATGTAATAGTTTAACACTAACAATCCATTTAGCTAGAACTCAGTCTCTCAAATAAGGCCAAGCTGGAAAATATTCATGAAGAGAAGGTGTTCAGTTCATAACGGTTGCTGTTGTGGAACAGCAAAAGCTAAAATAAGACCACAATCCAGCGCTGAGATGACCAAAACTAAAGCAGATGTATAAGAGGCAAAGTACTTAGGGAAGTGGAAGGAGGCTACCCTGCAATCCTTCTCAAACCAACCAGGCATATTTAGAGATTCAGTCGGGTAGTCATCTGGCTAGAAGTTAAATTACTCATCTTACAGCATCCTCCCAGCTCATTCACTACATTACATGTTGGAGATCAATATCTACTAGCTAACATCATCCAGACTTAGTCTAGTCCTCTGATTCAGGCATCTTTGGCATTTTTTTTCAGTTGTTCTCTAAAGAATGCTCCTTTTATCAGGGTCAGAGAACATGGAACAGATTTTCTGTAACAGCAACTAAGCAGATTCTAAACCAAGACACTTTGGCAATTATTACTAAGTATTTACCATTAGCTAATACCAACACAAAGGTATTTCACAGGAAGATCATTAAATGGAATGAACCTACAGCTTTCTATACTCTCTGCTTTCACTTTCAACTTTTCGAAGCAGGTAAGCAAACCAAAAGCCAGAGTATCACCCTACCTCCATGAGCTCAAGCCCAGTTATAAATAAATATTGAAAATATACTTTGGCTTAGTGTAGATTTATTCATTGACCCTTGTAAAGACTCATCCATATAAAATGATGGTATCACTGGCTGATGTGTGTAGATATCAGCAAGTTATCTTTCTACTAAGGAATCCTTCAAGACAACACTGCCACTACAATCAAGAGCTTATAACATCAGTGAAATCACTGCTTGGTTTTGACAAAATCACCTGCTTAAATTTTTCAACACCTAATTAACACCCTTGATCAATGCCATTTTACTATATTAGTGCATCATTCCGCAAATGCTAATGGTATATTAAATGTGTCTGATCGATATTAATGTAGTGAGTTGTAATCTATTTTTACTAAAAGTAATGGGTATTATTTTAAGTCTTTGCAGCTCTATATCCACTGCTTCATGGATTGCACTGTGTGATCTGCGAGATTCTCTGTCTTTCACAAACACTGCAAAGAATTCTCCTCAGAGAACAAAACTGCATTATATCAGCAAAAATACGTGGTTTAAAAATGCCAATACTTTTACCCTTAAAAATCAACATTTGGAAGACAAAGCAGAGTATCTGAAGAAGAAGTGTGACCTGTGACTTAAGGATACTTTGTCTTTTTTTAAAGGAGAAGGTTTTGGTACTGGATGAGAAAGATCACAGAGGAGTGAGCAGGTCTATTTGAACAAGGAATCTCAGATTCCCTGGGAAGGGAAATTATGAATCCCTTATTTCTGAGATTCAAAGTCAGCGAAACCTTTCAGAATAGACCTGGTGGCACCAATCATGGACCAATGGCTAAGAAGAAATGGGGTTGACATGATAAAATCACCATGAGAAGAAAAGTGATGGATCCGAAGAGCTTGCCTGCCCTGTAATGAATGAGAATGGGTGAAAGAGCACAGTGGTTTGGGGAGATCTGATAAAGCAAACGTTGCAACCTGCTTCCACTGGATCACTGCAATGGCAGGCTTGCTTCCCACCCCGGCTCCACCTTTGCTCATAGACTGAAGCATGGTGGGCTGGTGGGAAACACGGAAAGGTCATCTTCCCTTGCGTTTAAAAACAAATGCTGCTTTGGGATGGCTGCATACCAGTAAGAGACAAAGCCCTAGTCATCATTTTGCTGGAACAAGTTGTGAACCATCTTTTCAGTATTTCCAGGTTTCCAGGAAACCACAGCAAAGTGGCAACAAGAAGTTTTTGTCACTTTTGATAGATTCTCCCAACCTCAAAGACGGCTGGCTTATCAGAGCTCTAATTTCAGTGGTTCAAATGGAAACAGGACTGCCCTTAAAAAAACAGAAGAAAACAACGCATTCCTAGGGGAAATACGCTGGACTCCCTTCTAATACAGTAGGGAGGGCCTAAATTGTTCTTGAATTATTGACTGGCCACTTTTTGCAAATGTAAATTATAAAGTAATGTGCTCCAGCTAAATTGATAAATCTACTGCCTGACCTAAACCCTAGCCCAGGGAGTAATTAAGATGTGCCATAGTGAGTCCCATCTAAGATATAGACCGACTTCTCTTTCCTTGCCTGTATACCAGTAACCCAATGTCCTCCAATAATTAAGATCAATTATCCCAGGCAGTAGAATGACTTCCTTCTCTGTTTGTTTGGTCAGCCACGTGAGGAGCCCAAAATGGCTGGGAAGCTGTTTCAACTTCCAGTTCAGCAGAACCATGGCTCTGTTCTTGGGTAAAAGCATGTGTCCCTTGAGCAACAGGACCTTCAAGCTGCTGAGGCCAGAGTTCCTACTACAAGGAGGAAAAGGTCCTCCTGATTTAATAGTGAGAAGGGCCACTTCCACTTCCGCTACTTCCCCCCGCATCTGTGAGTTCTGATTACGGGAAGGGAAAGCGGGAGGGAGATGGGGAAGGGGGGAAGGGAGAAAGAGGGAGAGAAGCAATAAAATCCAGTCTTTTTGTAGCCTAATCCCATGATTTATGCTGTGCAAACCCACCATGCAAATCCAATAGTTAGGAGGAATTTACCATGTCCAGCCCACTCTGTAGAAGAGAGGTATACAAGGCATGAATTCGCAGAGGAAAGGATCCTTAGGAGCCGTTTTGGAGGCTGCCTACCACAGAAGGAATCAAAGCAATGCAACTGCCATCTACAGACTGGTCTGCTCACAGCGAGACTTGGGATAAGCTTCTTTGCCAGGTAGGGTACCCATCAGTAGCAGCTGCCAGACCAGCTTTGATAAAAGGAAATGTTCAAGGGCCCATTGAAAAACACCTGAATGGCCAGGGAAGGAAGTTGACAAATGGCCAGGGAAGGGAGTTGACTGGTATGTACAATGGGTCATCTTGTCTACCTAATATGTGAAAGCTTATTGTTACTGTCAATATCCTCTGGTAGACATTTTTGTGGGATGCAAATAGTTGCATACTCTATTTCCATTTCAAAATATATACCTTTCTCTTAGAGGTCTGTCATGAACTTTTGTCTTTTTTTTTTTTCCTAAGTCTTTGTCCAGACAGCCAATCATTGCTCAAGGATGGATGTATATTCTTGCCTCAGGCCATTTCTCATTCCACCCAAGGTGGACCAACGTACTACCCAAAGTTCTACTCATGGCAATTCTCTTCATCAATGTGGTACTGGGTCAATCTGAGTGAGACTAATTCTATAGCATTCCAATTTTAACTGGTACCAACTTACCCTGTAAATACTTAAACTGACCATTATCAGGTTATAGAAACCTCCTTAAAGGTTCATCTCTGTAGACAGAGAGAAGCAGTAAAATAGGGTGAGCAAGTACCATGAATGTCTGAGCCACCTGCCCTTTACGTTGTTTACAAGCACCTTCCAGACCTGCCAGGAGCCAGTCTCATATACAGCATTTCCAATTTACAATGGGACGCGAATGTCTCGATATGTCACATAACTACCAGTCCTGATAGGAAGTTTGGGTGGAGGCATGGCCCTCAGACCTCTGAGAGAGGTGCTAACATGGGGTGTGCTGTTAGCTCACAGCTTTCCACACGCATGCCTTGGGATCTGCTACAGCGTTCACACCAAAGCCATGCTCTCCCTGGGCTGCTCCCAGCCACTACTGAGCACAGCAGGAGTTCTACAGCTGAGCCATTTCAGTCCCATGCTGACCTCCTCTAATGAAATCTTTGCCCTGGGCCTCCTTCAGCCTGGACAACACTTTCTCAAAACTGCCCTGCTACTCTGGGGCTATTCCTGCTGCCGTCTATGCCTCCTTCCAGAGCTATCATCACACTGTTACCGTGGTCTAAAAGTTCTCCCTGCTTACTCCTGCACCCTCTTCCCTCTGTTCTTTGTAAATCCTTTCCCCAGTAAATCATCTGTGTTTCTAATTTTGTCTTGACCTCTGCTTCTCAGAGGACCTGAACTGACATTAGCAGCATAGTTACTTGGTTTCCCATGGTCAGAGCTGCTCAATCTCTACCGGTGCTCAGTAGCAAGTCAAGAGAGCTTTTCAAACAGGAGGGTGTGGCCTTACTTCAAAACCCTAGGGACCTGTACCTAATATGCTTCTACTGAGAAAACTGGGATTTGCCACGTGTTCCATACTGCTTCTCTTTCACAGTCACACCCAATAGCATCGGTACACTGTGCCATCTGGGCCACTGTACCTACACTCCAATAGCTTTGTGCCTACACTTCAGGCTGTGCGGTCTTTTCCTAATCAGCCTACTGGGTTATCTGGTAATTGGGTTATGCTGGGTGTGAATGAGCAGAATTTGCCTCTTGCCTTACAGAGGTATAACTGATGTGTCCAAGACCAGTGGACCCCTAGAAACTTCACTAATAAAGCAACATCTCAGGATGTAACTTGCACCTATCGGCATGCATGTGTCTTTTTAAGGCAACCACAGTACTTGTTGTTTCCTGCTCGCTAGGCCCAAGTAGCCTAATCTTATTATATAAAAAACTATAATGTTCAGAGGGATTTCAAAATCATGAAGATATCTCTGGACTTTACGACGGCAGCGAGTAGAAGGGTGGGCTCACCTCTGCAGCTGTTAAGATAAAGCCTTGTCCCTTTCAGAAGCAAACTGCTTCTGCTTTCTTTACTGAAAACAATGGCAGAAAAGAATTTGCTAGATCAAGAGCTGAATACCAGGTGCCAGAGGCTCTATTGATTTGCTAGCACACAGACAGCACGTCCAGAAATCCGGCTACAATTGATAACACCATGATTAAGTCTGCAATAATTTCCTGTCATTCTCCCTCATCCATCTGGCTTTTGCTGTGTCCAAACAAGCAATTTAAAACTGGGACTGCGGTGGGAACGTGGTAGGAAGTGAAACCCTGCATCTCAGCAGCCTTTGACAATGACACCAATCTCTTCCTTTGCCTCAGAAACATGGCATTACTTTTGGCTTATCGCCTTGATGGAACACGGAAGGAAACACGCCCAAGGACTCCTTGTCCATTTCTATCAGAATAGCTCCTATTCCAGGGGTCAGAGAACCAAGGAGGGTTTCTGTTGGTTTCTAAGTATCTTTACACAAGATACTACAGAGTCATCATGACAACACATAATGGCAATATCTTTTCTGGTTGTACAGGTGTTCTATTCTTGGAGCAAGACTTGTACTAACTGTCCATGATCCCTACACTGGGAATTAATCCTAGTTAAGGACCTGGAGGCTATGAACGGTAGTGGAACAGGTAGCACAGACACCTGCCACCCCTTGTGAGGAATCTGCCCCAGGTACAGCCATTACAGGAGATGTGATGTAAAAGACGGTTCCCCAGGCAGGACGTGGGGGACCTGCCTCTGCCACCAGGGGAGATGCAGGGGGTTTAGGGGAAGAGAGTCCTCAGCCTCTGTCTGTGTTCTTGACATCTGTCAGCATCCCACTTCTCCCCACCTGTGTGGGGTGCGACCATTTACTTGACTCCGACTCTGCCACTCTCACTCTCAGGTCTCTAGTTTGATGCTGGGGTGTGTGTCCTGCAGTTACAGGAGATGAAGGACTTCTCAGCAGCCATCATCCTTTCCAACAGTTGACCTGCTTCCTTCAACCCTCACAGCTCTCATTTTCTCTCTTCCCCTGTCTGTGCGTGCTCTATGCTCTATGACCCACTAGAAGTCAGGTCACTCTCCAATCTTTCCCATCAACATGGTCACCATAGCGACCAAGCGTCACTGGTTCTCTGGACACCTGGCTCTCCAGCTGCATCAATACACCAACCTCAGGCCAGGACAGTGAGAATTTGAGAAATAGAGATGTCACTATGCTGGGTAATACCCTGGCTCTTTTATTCCAGTTAGAAGGTCATCCATGAGCTCTTCAAGTACGTGAAAAACCCAATCCCAGCATTCAACTTTGAGAGTCAGTTTCATGGTTTGTTCTGGCATTAATTACTGTATCAGTCAGTAGAAAAGCAGGAACACTACATGTGCTAATATAAGTCACTATTAATAAATGCACTATATTCACGGGTGTGGGTGGGATGTAGAGAACTGAAAATGGGTAATAATGCCAAAATCTATTACTCTACTGGGCCTGATGTAGTGAGGGCAGGTAGTCCTTCAGGCTACCTCGGGCCCAGGCTTCCTCATGTATAAAACAGGAATAGTGACAACTAACGGCTCATAATTAGTTTGAAGAGTAAATGAGATGTTATTTTTAAAGTGTCTGGAAAGTACGTAATAAACAATATATTTTAAGGCCTCTGATAATAGTACAAATTTTAATGATTCCACTTCCTAAGGACCCAGCACTGCACTAAGGCATATAATCTCTGCTACAACCCTACGAGGTAGGTATTATTTAGAACC
Source organism: Balaenoptera borealis (assembly GCF_965194805.1). Lineage (NCBI taxonomy): Eukaryota > Metazoa > Chordata > Mammalia > Artiodactyla > Balaenopteridae > Balaenoptera > Balaenoptera borealis. The sequence continues at coordinate 6,480,695 of NC_138875.1, forward strand.
CCATTTTTCAGAAGAAGAAACAGGCTCTAAGAGGTTAAGAAACTTGCCCAAGATCACACAGTGAGTTAACTGTCAGAGCTCGGATTTGAATCCAGGCTGTCTGCCTCCAGAACCCTTGTACCAATATGCTATATTACCTCTGATTCGGGTGAAGGACTCCCTTGCAAATTGTCTTGAGAGCCCATCGTCTTTCCAGCGTATTCTCTTTGTGGATGATGGAGCACATGTAATAGCTGAATAGAGGCCAGAGGGTAAGTGTGAGCTCACAGAACCAAACAGCTTGGAATCATTCGACTCATTTCTCCCACAACTTCATCTAATCCATTTTTAAAATTCTGTTTTACAGCTGTGATATATCCAGAATTTTATCTATTCTTTTTTTTTTTTTTTTTGACTTGTAACATTACTTAATTTTACTTGGCTTTTCTGTTACATACTTGCTTTAAATGAATCCATCGCATTGTCCTGTGATGAGACAGACAATTCTAGAAGAAAGGCTATTGCATTTCTTGGAATTGCTGACTTGATACACAACCAAAGCCGCCTGCCTGTGAACAAACCTAGGAAAATAACAGATTTCCGTACCCACATGAGCAGGAGCAGGCAGGTTATTGCTTCTGTGTATCATTCAAGCCACACAAAGGGGAGCGAGGGGCCCAAGAACTCAATGGAGATACAGCAAGTTATTTAAAACACATAGAATCTTATCTATTCTTAACCCCTACCTCAACTACTACCTCATTCCACCTGAACCAGTCTCCCAAATAATCTCCCTGTAGTTTATTCTTCAGGTAGTACTAGTATCTCTCCTAAACTCTTAGACAAATCGTGTCACTGCTCTCTACAAAATCTTTAAATAGCTCCCTATCTCATTCTCATTACCGTTCAGAAACCTCTAGTATACATCCCTCATCACCCTCACCCTTCTCTCACTCCCTGCAAACACACTGCCTACCTTACGGTTCATCAGACACACCAAGCATATGACCACCTTGGGATCCCTCACTGGAGTATCCCCCTGAGATGTCCATATGGTTTCCTCCTAGACGTCCCTCAGATCTGTGCTCAATTGTTGCTTTACCTGATCAACCTATCAATACTATGATGAAAATTTTCCTCCTAATTTTTACAAACTTACGGATAAGAAATTGTATTATATTAATCTTTAGCCAGGTTAAAGAATGTGTTTGGATTTATGGCTTCAGTTCCAAAAGTTAATGTGCTTGGAAATCATCACTCCTGTCCTTACAACAAGAAAACACTAGACAAGTGATAATCAGTGACTCTTTTGGACCCATTCAAGAAGGTTACAGAGCAATCTGCCTCCCTAAATCTGCAGAGAAAGGAACATCCAGAGAAACACAGCTGATATCCATGTACCTGGACTTGAAGCCACCAGAACTAAAAGCCACTAGGTATGCTTAAATGGTACTTTTGACTAATTTGTGTACCAGCATGAAAGTGAAAAACTCCAGGGGTCGCCTTGGGGTGGTGGGGTGCTCCCACACTTTTATGGGCTTTACCTCCTGGTTTTCATGATGAATATTCAAGAAAAATTCCCTCATGGTTCTGATGGAAAGAGGAGAAGAGTAATCATTATTAAATAAACCCAGCACTTTGTCCACAACAAAGACCTACTTTCCAGTGGAAAGGACTTTCCCAGATCCTTATCTAGTTGGGGGAAGCTGTATAAGGCTCCCACTCCAGCCCCCTCTAGCCTTCTTGTCTAACCTAAGAGGGGGAAATAGAGTCAACAGGGTTTAGGGTTTCAAGAAAATAGATTAGGAATGTTGCAACCAGGAAAGGGAGTAGGGGGCAAGGTGGAAAACAGCTATACCATTGTAGAAATATCTCTTAGGACCACAGATCTAAAGACACAGAGCTACTAAAAGCCTAAAGACTGGAAAAATTCACAGCACTCCTCCTCTTGTACACCTTATGACCATACCAACAAGGCTTCAGCACAGTAAAAGTGAATTCCAGCTAAAAAGCTTCATTACACTGATTCTCTCTGAGGAGCAGTATTTAGGGAAACTCAGAGTCAAGAGAAGAAACAAAAACAAGGACACCACCAGAATTTGAAGGCTCTGTCATCTACAGCTACAGAAACATTAAACGGGCCAACTTCTAGACAGATTAACATAAATCCTCACACCGAAGAACTATTTAAGTTCATATTACCCAATGCAAAATGTACACCTTTCAACAAAAAAATTACAAGCCATGCCAAAAGAAAAACAGTCTGAAGAGACAAAGCAATCATCAAAACCAGAACCAGATATGACACATGTGTTGGAATTATCTTTCAGGGACAAATATCCTATGTATATGCAAAAGACCAATGGAAAAAGTAGCAAAAGCAGGCAGATAATGTCTTCAGAAAGATGGAAATTATATGAAAGACTCAAAAGGAAATGCTCCAAGTCAAAACACTATAACAGAAATGAAGAATGCCTTTGAAAGGCTCATCCTTGCTCTTGCCATGGCCAAGAATCAGAAAATGCCACAAGAAATGGGAGGGAGAAATTGGGAACATGCTAAGATTCTTGTACTACACACGAAGAAGCACAATTGAAGTTGGATTCGTATCAGTTTAAAATGTATATTTTAAACACTAAGGGAATCACTATTCTTTTCAAATAGGCATAACTTGGTACAGTAAGAGAGGAGATAAAATGGAATCACACTAACGCTCAATTAAAACCAGATAAGGTAGAAAATGGGGTTTAAGGAAAGTAGGAGACAAATAATAGAAAGATTTACAAATATGGTAGATATTAAACCAAGTATTTCAATAATCACTTCAAATGTGCATGGTCTAAGTGTGCCAATTAAAATATAGATTCAAAATGGACCCCAAAAGTTATGCAACAAAATGTTGTCTACAAGAAACCCACTTTATAAAAAGACTCCAATAGGTTAGCAGTTAAGAAATGGAGAAAGATATACCATCCTAACACTAATAAAAAGAAAGGTGGAGTATCTATATTAGTGTAAGACAAAGTAGTCTTCAGAGCAAGAAATATAAGCAGTGAGAAAGAGGGGGGCATTGTTGTATTAGTTTGCTAGAACTGTGTATGTCTTCTAAGGCTGCCATAACACGACATAGGGTGGTTTAAACCACAGAAATTTTCTCATAGTTCTGGAGGCTGGGAAGTTCAAGATCAAGGTGCTGGTAGATTTAGTTCCGGGTAGGAGCTCTCTTCCCAGCTTGCAGGTAGACACCTTCTTGCTGTGTCCTCGCATGGTGAGGGTAGAAAGCTTGCTTGCCGCTGTCTCTTCTTATAAGGACACCAACCCTATTGGCTCAGGAGTCCACCCTTACAACTTCATCTAACCTTCGTCATCTCCTTATAGCCCTATTTTCAACTACAGCCATGCTGAGGGTTTGAGTTTCAACATACACATTTTGGAAGACACAATTCAGTCCATAGCATATTAAGCATAACAAAATAGCACAGACAGGGCGGCTTAAACAGCAGAAATTCTGGAGGCTGGAAGACTAAGATAAAGATGTTGGCAGGTTTAGTTTCTCCTGAGGCTTTCTCTATTTGGGCCATCTTCCCACTGTATCCTCATATGGTCTTTCCTCTGTGTGTCTGCATCCCTCATTCCTCTCTTTGGGTCCAAATTTCCTCTTCTTACAAGGACAGCAGTCAGATTGGATTAGGATCCACCTAACAGACCCCTTATGCATTAATCATCTCTTTAAAGGCCCTATCCCCCAATATAGTAACATTCTGGGGGTACTGGAGGTTAGAGCTTCAACATGTGACCAAAATTACATAAGGAAAAAGGGGTCAATTCTCCAAGAAGACACAATCCTAAACTTGTATAGCCCTAACAACAGACCACCAAAATAAATGTGGCAAATAAAGAACTAAAAGGAATTTTGGTTCCCTGTGACCTAAAATAATAGATTTCTTATTTTTCCTAATAATCAAATTTAAAAATTGGGTTCTGATATCAGGGCATGTTGGTGTAACATATTAACACCTAGAAGTATACAGGTGTACCTCAGAGACATTGCAGGTTCAGTTCAAGACCACCACAATAAAGTGAGCCACACAAACGTTTTGGTTTCCCAGTGTGTATAAAAGTTATGTTTACACTATATTGTAGTCTGTGAAGTATGCAATAGCATTATGTCTACAGAAATAATGTATATAACTTACTTAAAAACACTTTATTGTTAGAAAAACGCTAACCATCATCTGAGGTTTCAGCAAGTCCTAGTAGTAACAAAGATCACTGATCACAGATCACCATAGCAAGAACAATGAAAAAGTTTGAAATATTGTGAGAATTACCGAAATGTGATACTGAGATTCAAAGTGAGCAAACACTGTTGGAAAATTGGCACCAATAGACTTGCTCGTTGCAAGATTGTCACAAACCTTCAATTTGTAAAAAATTAGAATCTTCTAAGTGCAATAAAGTAAAATACAATAAAAAACAGGTATGCCTGTACTACAACCACATTTCTGTTATTAGCGGCATAAAGGATCTATATATGCCTCAACCCTTTAGCCTCTTGAACCAAAGGAGGGTACTCCTTCAGCTTTTCTAAATAATCCCACTCCTTGTCTCACCAAAACGACACCTCCAAATCTGGACACAGTCTGTGCTATTATGCTCAATAACACCTTCTCCCACCTCCCATCTGATCACTCTCTATCCCCTAATGCTGATTTATTTTTCTTTGATTAGACTTATCCCATGTGACACACTGCTATTTATTTTTAGTAACCCACTCTAAAAGTTAAGCTTCATGAGAACAGGCACTTGATCTATTTATTGTTATATCTGAGACCAAAATAGTGTGTGGGATAATTAAAACTGAATGAATGACTCATGAATTTTCTACACTGTTTGGGGATATGCTTTGGTGATAGTGTTTTTCTTTTTATGTCATATGAAGACCAGCATGCTATCTGTAATTCTATTATGTAATTGTGCTACAGGGGATTTAAAACATCACAATCTGGAAAAATCACTTCCTTGTTTGTCTTTTTAATTTTTATTTATTTATTTATTTATGGCTGTGTTGGGTCTTCGTTTCTGTGCGAGGGCTTTCTCCAGTTGTGGCAAGTGGGGGCCACTCTTCATCGCGGTGCGCGGGCCTCTCACTATCGCGGCCTCTCTTGTCGCGGAGCACAGGCTCCAGACGCGCAGGCTCAGTAGTTGTGGCTCACGGGCCGAGTTGCTCTGCGGCATGTGGGATCTTCCCAGACCAGGGCTCGAACCCGTGTTCCCCGCATTGGCAGGCAGATTCTCAACCACTGCGCCACCAGGGAAGCCCTTGTTTGTCTTTTTAGGTAGAAAAAAATTTTTCTACTCCTGAGAATCTTCCAAAGAAAATTCATGGATGAGGTAGCGCATCATCAAATCCCCACTGATGACTTTTTATGCCTTTTTGAGAGCAAATTTTGGCACTGAATTTGTTGGAGTGGGGAAAATGTGGAAAATGAAAGCCACAGCGCCAAAGACCTAGAACAGGCTTTGAGCATCACTACACGGAGAGCTTGTTCCAGCATATGCAGAATAACTTCTAAATTTGCTTCTTAGTCCTAATTTTCTGCTGTATCTAGATTATGTAGAAGGTTTAAAGTCTCCTTTCGTTACTTCAGCAAGAACGAAATGTGCACCATGTTATTCAATTACTCACCTTCATAGCAACACAGACCGCATACCGCATACGGTAATTCGGCAGACATTAAACATTTACTGCCGCCAGGCACTGGATTAGACTTTGGGCATATAGAAATAGAATGATGATACGCTTGACCTTAAGGAGTTAAAGTCTAGTATTAATAGTCATGAACACAAATATAATATGTTATTGTTATAATTGAGGTATGCTTGTATATAGGACATGCTACAATGATATTACATAGAGATTAAATGAGAATGCACAAGAGGGCATAACTATCCCTAATCGAACCAGAGACACCTCTCCAAAAAATCACTGGAGCTCAGCTTTGAAAGCAATAGAAGTTTGCCAGGACATCAAGGCATAGTAGAGCAGAGCAAACTATGTCACTAAGCAAATTTTTTCCTTATACCAGTAGGGAAAAAATATATTTAATATCCAAATTCAACAAAATATTATTTTGCATTTTATTTCTACTGATTTTCTGTAGATGCAAATGCTGATTTGCCTTCGGCATTTGTTACTAATTGTCTACATTATTGATATTGTAATTTTATTATGTCTTTGACATACTTTCTAGAAAGCAATGAGAAAAATAAGCTTTTAAGTTATTTCAAGCTCTGTATTAGTGTTACATCTAGAGATTTTTTTCCCAGCCATTTAATTTACAGAATGAATAGTTGCTTGTTATATGATTCAGAAACTCTGAAGAGTCTAAAATATAATTAATGGCCTCCCCACTGCCTTCTCCAATTCACTTTCTTGTGTTACACATTGCAAACTAGTAACTAGTAATACATCTTTGCTTCCCCTATAAAAACACGTTAAACAAATGTGAAGATATAGGATGCTTTCTGGTTTCCAATTTTATTGTATAAGAGTTTCATCATATAATGCATAACATTCTGTAACTCTTACTTTACATAACATACATCATTAATTATTCCAGAATATTTTAACAAAATTTTGTCATTTACTAAGAAATATTAAGGACCTAAAATGTGCCCAGCTTTTTGATAAGCACTGGTGATAGTGTGGGGTGTGCAGCTATGGCCTCTAGCCACATGGACCTCACATCCCACCAGGATAGTAGGCAGAAGAGTGGTTGTCATGCTTACTGTAGATGCAAGGGAGCTCTGCATTCTCCTAGTGCTGAGAAAACCTAGAAAAACTAGCTCTTGGAGAGTGAAAATAAAAGTTTAACAAAGCCAGAGGAAAAAAGAGGAACAATTTCACGTTGTTTTCATTCACTCAGAAGATTTCAACAAGTATTTACTGCACACCTACTATTTACCAGGAATAAAATCCTCCTGCCATGTGGAAAGGGAATAAAATTAATATCAATATATATGTAGTTTAGTTTATTAGGAGGGAATGAATGCACAAGAGAAAAATAAAACACACAAAGATACAGGAAGAGCCAGGTTAGAGATGGGAAATTGTGTTTGTTTCTTATTGTTGTTGTTTTATATCGAGTGGGTGAGTGAAGTCCTCACTCATACGGAGATATTTAAGCAGAAAAAAGAAGAAAGTAAACAAACAAGTCAACAGGATACTTGTGAAGAGGTGTTTGAAGGCAGAGGAATGGTCAATGCGAAAATCCCGAAGCCACAGGAGGTGAGCGTCTCGGGGGAAGTACAAAGAACACCGTGGCTATATCCAGAAGAGAGTTAGATGAATTCACAGGTCACAGAGAGACAGGAAACCACCAAGGGCTTTGACCAGAGAAACGCTCTGGCTGCTAAGTGGAGCACTGATATTACAGAGCAAGCAGGGAAGCTGGAAGACCACCAGCCTGCAGGCGATAGAGGTTGGCGATTGGACCAGACTGGCAACAGGGCAGCACGCAAAGATCACTGGTACTTCGGCTAAAGATAGTTGCAAGAACCTCTCAAGGATTTTATGTAACGATTTTCATAAAGACTCTGGTTGGGAGAGAACAAGCATAAATTTGAATATAAGGAGTCTACTTAGGAAGTCATTACGTAAATTTGGAAATTTTCTGTTTTCCTTCTTAAACAAACTTCTAAAGAAGGAAGAGAATTCATATTCATGATAGAGGCTAAGCAGATGCACATGTTGGGAAAGGATGGAGCAGGAAGCTTCCCAGGCAGTCTAGAGAACTGATCAAGGGCGATAATGATTTTGAATATATGGGATTTTACACCATAAAAAAATCGACTATGCCATATTGCAAAACCCACAAATAAACATTAAGAATATTTTAAAAATCAAACCACCTTAATACCAAAGTTGTGTTTACGGATAAAAATGCCATGATTCAGCTTTATAATTTCTTTTTGACGTAAGAATTTCAAGGGTTGTTGAAGTTACTTGTGGAAATACAAAGTCATGCTTTTTTAACCCATCACAACCATGAAGCTCTATTCATTGTAATTATTTATAATTGCTGCCTTAGTTATTTTAAAGACTGGACTTTGTTAATTAGCTCTTTGTGAATGCTCTGATCCTGGGATTCTTACTTCCTCTTCATCCAGGCTTTGTTTAATGTCGCTTCTATTTGTATTGACCTTTGACGTCCCAATTTTCTGTTTGCTTTTAAAATCCTAGCTAATTAGAGGATTTCAAATTCTTCATGATAAAGAAGTTCTTGTACAGAGCATGTAATTAGAATATCTGATGACAAGAATCGGGATTTTAGCACCACAGGGTTAAAAGATCATACCTCCAAGCAGCATTTTCCCACAGGATGCTTTGCATTTCAGCAATTAACCTCCTGCTCAGGACATGGTCTGCTATTCATCTCCTAAAATTCCTTAGTCGGGATTATTTCAAAGTCTGCCCTTTTATTGCCTCTTATCAGATGCAGTGAACCCTGAGGTCAAAGTAAAAAGGCCTAGAGAGAACGTCTCATCATCTTGTAGAAATGATCACAGTACCTTTTATTAGAAATGTATCATCGAAACCTTGCAAATTGCCTTTTGCCCTACATAAAACTGCTACACTTACAATTGGTTGTAACATTACAGCTACTGATATTTCCTTGGTGAATTACAGACCTTGCTGCACCACCTATGCATTTGGATGTGCACACACACGTGCACGCTTCCTATGGAGTCACAGAAATTGTTGGAATGAGAATTAGTATCTGAGTAGGCAATGAGCTAGGACAGAAAGGATCTAGGCGCTCCTATTGCCATGAAATTGGATTTTCATTCCTCCTTCATTCTGTGTATGCTTAACAAGTGCCTACTCTGTGTTGGGTGCTGTAATTTATGCTCTAGACACAGATGTGATAAAACCATGTCCCTGTCTCCCAGAAGTAGAGAGAATAAATGAGCCAACTTAAAAGTGTTAATACCACCAGATGTGGTCTTAAGTGATGGTACATAAATACTTAGTGGTTAACAGAAGAAACATCCACACCTGCTTGAGGACCTAGGGAAAACTTCAGGGAAGAGGACACATTTGCCCTGAGATTTGACAGAGAAGTAGAAGCTCTGTGGAGAGACGGTGGGAGTGGGAGGGTGTGTGTGGTGGGGCGGTACTGGTAGAGAGAGGGGATTCCAAGTATGTGGAAACGCACAGAGCCCAGACAGAACATGTTCAAAACTCAGCTTAACCCCACATGGTCAGACTAAAGTACAAGAAGAGCAGGGAGAGATGACGATCTGGACAGTTAGGTAGTTAACAAGTCAAAAATATACGGCTCCTCTTCTAAAGCAGTAATAAACCAGCAAAAGCCTTGGCACAGACGCCGACGCCAAAAAAGACGCTTCAAATTTTATCCGACAGACGATGAAGAGCCACAGGAAATGTGTGTGACTGGACATGTGTTGGTATAAGATTACTTTGCTAGTAGTAGGAAGGCTATACCAGTAGGGTTGTCACCAGAGACAGGGAAGCCAGTAAGATGACCAATAAGAGTCCAGAAAACAGGAGACAAGGACTTGAAATTGGACAATGGCAGTGGAAAAGTAGAGGTGGCAAAAAATACAAGGGAGACTCTAGAAGTACTTGTTGACTGATTAAGTGTACCTGGTTTAGTCCCCCCCCATCGACCCCATTTCCTGACCTGGGAGAGCACACAAATGATGATGCAGAGGCTCAAAAGGATGCTCCATCAACCCATGGATCACGCAATGTGATGGAACATTCGAGAATGTTCCGTGGCTCCTTGAAACCCATTTCTAAACGGAGATAATACTGGCACCTGCCTCAAAGGGATGTTATGAGAATGAATGAATGAAGATTCTCTAATTCAACTGTATGGACTCAGAACAAGCACTAAGTATTAACTAGTATTTTATAGGTATCTGGAATTTATCATGACTTTGAGGCAATCAAGTTGAAAGGTCTATATTTGGATAAGTAATAGACTATAGAGAATTTTGATTTTCAGCATAAACGTAATAGATTAAGCTCACAGACAAATCTAGAAATTTCCAGAATGAAAACAGAACAGGTGAGTACACGGTTTTGAAGGATGTCAACATGTAGGGGGAGAACACAAAAAATGAAGCCCACAAAAATAGCTGAGGGTAAATGGGGGTCCAGGAACAGACTGAATGCAGAAATCAGGCAACGTAAGATAGACTCAGTGGACTGGAGTTAAGGGCAGGTATCCAGGCTCTGAGAGGCTCCTGAGAAGAGAAGGATGCCAGTCAAACCTGTTTCAAAGGGCACATGGACATTCACTTATGCATTCCTATTAAAATGCACATAATATTATAATTCATGTGCTTGTTTTTCAAGTCTGCCTTCCATTTTGAAAAAGTAATCTTCTGTATCAGTTATATATTGATCATAAGAAACTGTCCCCAAACTTGGTAACTGGAAAAAAAAAAAAAAAAGCATTTTATTTGCTTACAAATAACGTGCCACGTTTAAGGCTGGGCTCGGCTGAGCAGTTCCCCTGCTGGTCTCTCCTGAGACGGCTCGTTGCATTCATGCAAGGGGGTGCGCGTGTGGTCAGAACACGGAAGATCTACCCTCTCGGCCAATGTCAAGTATACAACATAGTATTGTTAACTACAGTCACCACGTGATATAGATCTTCGGAACTTATTCATCTTGCGTAACTGAATCTTTGTGCCTTGACCAATATCTCCCCATTTCCTCCACCCTCCAGCCCCTGGCAACCACCATCCTACTCTCTGCGTCTATGAATTGGACTATTTTAGTTTCCACATACAAGTGAGATCATGCAGTATCTGTCACTCTGTGTTTGGCTTATTTCACTTAGGATAACGTCTTCCAGATTCATCCATGTGGGCTGCCAATGTCAGAATTGCCTTCTTTAAGGCTGAATAAAAGTCCACTGTGTCTATGCTTTGCTTGTCTAGCAGCTCCACTGGGGCTGTAATAGCTAAGGCGGCTACATGTACACTGCTGGCAGTAGAGGCTGGTAGTGGTCTTGGCCACGTGTATCCCAAAGGCAACTGCCACCTGAGAGAGGGAGACACACACAACACGGAAGCTCAAGGCCTCAAGGCTCAGAACTCCCACATGATTTTCACTACCTTCTTTTTTTTTTTCTTTTTTTTTTTTTCACTACCTTCTGTTGGTCAAAGCAAGTCATTAGGCAGGCCCAAAATCAAGGGGTTGCAAAATAGACTCCACTTCTCTATGAGACAAGTTGCAAATAATTCTTGGCCATTTTCAATCTACCATGTCACCTCAGGGCAAGAGCCACAGGGTTTGGATTTTGTATTCCCAATTCCTGATACACTATTATTCTTAAAGCTATATTGAATAGCAGCATGGTTCTTTGGGGGGCATACTTCCTTTCCAAACATCTGAGGTTAAGAGTTTAAAAGAAAACACAAAACTTCTGCAATAAAACAGAATGAGATTTACAAAGATTGGTGTCAAAAAAATAAACCTATGTGAGGAATGAAGCCATACCTCAAAACCGTGACTTTTCTTTTGAATTTTACCATCCCCCTGAGAGATTACTTTTCATGGCTGCCAACACCACGTACTCAAAATGACGACCCAGAAACCTTTCCTTGATATGCCCTATCTTAGATGAAACAAATCTGAAACATTACACGAGACTTAACTATGGCAATAAAGGTCAAGAGTAACATAAAACCACATATGGCTTCCTCCCAAAGGATTTAGACCCCATTCCATTTTCATCCTTCAAGCATCCACCTTGACTCTGGAAGAGCCATCACTGCGTATCTCCATGGCTACCCTCCTCACTGTCTCAACTCAGGCAAGGTTGCCTTGGAGAATAGCAGGAACTCCTTCTCCCATCTCCTTCAGCATCTTTCTCCCTGCCTGAGGATCAAGGTCTTTTTCAGGTATTGACTCAAGGACTGTGGTCACGGAGACTCCACACCCTGCTCACAGGGGTGTGACCTTAACCTACGGTCACTGTTGCTAGAACCGTAACTGAAGAGAACTCATCACAGCACCCATAAACGACATAACATCAGGAGTACCCATTTTAGGTGAGGGTGCTTTATCACACAGACTTAAGAAATGTTAAAGGTAAAGTGATCCAACACTTTTTTTTTTCATTCACGCAAATAGTTTTCCTGATGTGTCAGAGCAAGAAAGGAGGATAAGAAAGGTAGGAAGAAATGTCCAACCTAATTTAAAATCTGCAAAAACGTAATAGAGTTGTCCCCTATGTTAATACATTGCATGAAGCTACTTACTTCTTGACATCCGTGGAGTAAAATTTCTGAATGTTCTAACATCATTTAATTTTCCAATAACAATTTTCACTTTTTCATAGCACTAAGGTTACTCCTAGATTCACTCAATCAATGTTAGGCAAGATTCAAAGCCTCAGACAAATGATCATTTAGTCTCAAAATACTCCCAAGACCATTTAATTGTCAAAGAATACAGATGCTAAATAAATCTGGCTATACCATACAGTAAATAAATCTGAAATATATTCCCACCATTTTCCCCCTTAGTTTTTCAGTACTAACCATTGTGTCACTTTTGCCTGGAGTTGTAAAACTTTTCATTGCATTCTCCAAACTAGAGATAACTTACATAATACAAAAGAAAATGGTGAAGAGAGGACATATAGCTGCATATAGGAAAAGAATCTCCTTTCATCTACCACAAGGCTACCTTGGGGCCAAGGTTACAAGAATGCAGGAGAACCAAGTATCTTCAAATAGAAGAACTTGAATTGAAAGGAATTCTATATTTCAAACAGAAAATGTCCCAAGGGGGAAAAAATAGACGCAAGTTTGAATTTTTCTAAATGAGCAAATAACAAGAAAATATCAGAAATATTACTTTCACACGAAGAACGAAAATAAATGCAAAATTTCAGAGGCAAAGCAACAAAGCCTACTTATGGTAATAGTGGTACATAGTATTTGCATAGAGCATTACAAGTTGATTCTCTATTAAAAAAATAAGTGAACTAATGTTTCAATGGGATTATCAAATTTTTCTGATTGAAGATGTGCATCACTCGGTGTGAGAATTATTTAGCTTGAACTCAGTAATGTGGCTCATCATAGCCAACAGCAAACTCTTTCGCAAAGCAATACAATCAGGTGTTGTTAGAGTCAATATCCAGATAAAGACAGAGGTGACTGCTCGGAGGTCTCACGTTCACACTAGCATTAGGTACCATAAACCTTTGAGAGCTGCTACTGCACAGTGAATGGCTCTTACATAAATTGAATATAAAAGAGTAAGTCGCCCTTTTTTCTAAATTGAATATCCCAACATACGTGTTGGTACACCAGCAGGAAGAGCTAATGCCAGAAGCAACCCAAAACCCGTAATGCATAGATGCAGGTGCTTGAAACTTCAGAGAATGGGAGGATGACGTGATCATTTTGGTCCCCGAAGACCCATTGTTAGTGCATCTGTTCTTGCCAGCCTGATTCCAAGTGGGTGGGCTGCTGAAGTCACTCCCAGCATTAGTTATAAATAAACTCCGGACAAAAACAGTGAAACAGGACTGCTTCTTTCCCACGTACTTGCTCCCTTTTCCTGCCAATGCCTCTACACCCCCGCCCAAGTCTCTGACGCTCTAGGAAGGCATTCTGCTTTCAGGGCTGCACAAAGTGACACCAGACGCAGGTTGGATCTTCCCCCATCATCATAATCCAATTGCTTCATCATCTCACTCGTCATCAAATTTATCCTTCACCTCAGGACTCTACTAGTTAATCTAATTGATTTCAACAAAACATTCATGGTTTATTTGGGTTTAATTTGTTATCATTGCCAGTTACCATGTTCGCATTCAGTGAGGGACTTACTGGCTGGACCCAGTGAATGAACAGTGTGACAATTTCACGGACTGCAGGATAACCAGAGGGAAAACAACTTGGGAAGCAGGTGGGACTCTGGTTTCCACTGAAGTCACACTGCATTCGTGGCTGCCGGTCTGCATGGGTTTACAAAGAACCCAGAACTGGTATGTCTTGCTGTAAGAGCTACACCTGATTGAGATGGAATCCTCCAACTGACAGCCCTGTATTGCTCAGCTCCCGTCTTCGATTTGAAATTCAGCAGAGAACAACACATAAGCTCATAGGGTTTTTTTAAATCTCTTGATGGGAATTATTGAGTTGTAGACTTTTTTTTTTTAATACTGGGAAAAGGCCAGGTGAAAGTGACTGAAGTGTAAATTATAAGTAAAAATGGTACTACAGAAAAGGGTTTATTTTAGATTTCGTAACAATCCAACGTGCAGTTATGAATTTTCAAGGGAAAGCAGAAGCTCCCTATTACCTGATGCTCCTGGAGGGTGGACCAAGCACAGATGATTGCTTTATTATCACCCTCCTGGGAATTCGCCAGATGTTCCAGACAACGCAACAGAAAAGTGCGCGTTTGGATTGCTGCCACTGAGTTAATAGGAAACAGCAAGTGGATAGACTAAGAAGAAATGACTTCAACATTTTTCAGGACAGTAAAAGTTTAGCTTTCCATTACTTGCTGTTTTTTTTTTTATTATTATTATTATTACGTTTGTAAGCCTATCAGGTATTTTAAAACTTTTTTTTTTTAAATATCCAAAACATAAAAAGTACTTTTCCCTGGTCTGATCATCTCACACGGAGGAGATCTCTATTAGGCATTTACATTTTTGCTACACTGAAATACATTCTCTATTAGAAGTCAGTGCACTTTTTCTGTAAAGGGCAGATAAATATTTTAGTTTTTATGGGCGATATGGTCTTTGTCACAATTACTCAACTCTGTCATTGTACTGTTAAAATGTCACAGAGGACACATAAGTGAATGAGCATGCATGTGTTGCAATAAAATGTTATTTACAAAAGAGGCAATGAGCTGGATTTGGCCCATAAGCAAGAAATCTAGCGACCACTCTTCTATATGATGTTTGTGTGTATTTTTTCCACTATCGCCTAATTGCTGTATACACAGGTGGTACTCAGTGTTTGTTGTAGACTGGATGACTAACTGGCCTAAAGCAAATTATTTAGTGTTGATGATAAATGTAAATACATTTCTGCAAAGTCTTATTAGAAAAAAAAAAAGCTTCCTACCCACTTTCTCTCTTCTCTCATAAAGCTCATGTCAAAATGTGCTTCCCAAGATAATCCCTTAAAAATAACTTTGCATTTTTAGGAGGAACACAAAGAACAGTGCAAGCTTTCACTCAAGAACTACTTAAAATTTATACCACAAGATCCTTAGGAATTAAGGCCTCATTTAAGTCTTTTGCTGTGCTGTTTTTCATAGAATATTAAATGACAGACGTACAAGAAAAGGATACTTTAAAAATATTGGGGAAATCATGGTTTTAAAAATAATTAATTACAAATAATGAAATCTGGCTTCGCAATTAACGTAAAATCCTTTCAAATGAAATTATAATTTAGGCTTTTTTTTTTTTTTTTTTTACTTGTAGACTAAAATTTTTTTGATTCACGTTGGATGACAATTTCACTTCATTACATGGCCAACGAACTACACTCGTAAAATTTATCCCATACCTACCATGTTATGACATTGTAATCCTAATGACAGAAAGAATATCTAAGTCTTTGATACCCCACAGAATATGTAAGACAGTTAAGAAAATAAGATGTTCTTGAGGTTCAAGGGAGACATGACACCTCATTAAACTGGTAGAATCAGGGAAAGATTCCTGGAGTCCCATCTTTTTTGTAAGGCACATCGACCCATACATCATAATCTGGACTTGAACGATTTTTCACATTTAATTTCTTGTTTCTACCATGTTTCATAAATGTCTTGTGCATTTATATCTCCTCGTGTGGTTTCCAGTTAGGTATACCAGTCTTAAACTTGGCCATCCTGGCGACCTTTCAAAGCCTACTTCAAATATCTTAACATGAAGCCTTATTAATTTTTACTTCTTCCATGCCTATCAAAATTTCTTTCTCTCTCACTCAGAGCTGTAAAGCATTTTTGATTCCTAAAAAAGTACTTACCACATGGTGAGGCTTTTCCTTGCATTGGTGTATCAAGTCTGAAGGGTCTGAGATTGTACTTACACTTATAAGCTAACAAGGTAACCTGCCACAGTTTCAGAGCTGGCAGAAGACACAAGATGCCTGTGTCAGAAACGACTTTACTATTCACAGCAATAGGAGCCAGAGTGACAATACTGCAAGCCCCAGTTTCCTCAGGTAAAGTCAAGAGGACCAGGTGATGCCTGCACACACAAGAGACTCATCACAGGAAAGGAACCCTAAGTTCAGGGGCCTGAATCTTTTCTAATGGGCCATAAACATGCCTGACCTTCACCTCAAGGAAGGTATCTTAATTGTACTAGACGTGAAACACATCTTCCCTCTGCCCCAGGGCAGTCACTAGGCCTATCTTCCTCAAGGTCCCCTCCACAAATAGAGTTGAAATTGTAGTCCAGAACAAAGCAGTCAGTGTTTCTACTCAGACTCGCTACAATGTGAGAACCGTGGAGAATCTGGAGAATTGTCTCCCAATAAGTGACCTTCCCTGCTTTTCCCTTCAGAGCAGTCTTATTTTGTGCTCCCTCTGAGAAAGATCCTGAGATGCGGATTCAAGCAGACATGGTGTGGAGACAGATGCCAGAAAACATCAGTAGGGGAGCGAGAGTGAGAAAAGGAATAGAAGGAAGCCAGTGAAGGGCAAGTCATCCATCTGGGTACCATTGCCGATAACTAGAGGCTCATCCTTCTGGGAACTCAGGGAGACCATGTAGAAGAAGTAAGAACTCTGAATTAGCCCCCTTAAGGAGAGGGTGCTGACGTATCTATACACCAACTGTCCTTGGTTATTGTTTGAGAATTGTTCCTGGGAGGTGGCAATATATCTAGTGGCTCTGCCTACTGTTTTCAGAAACAGAATAAGCTCAGGTACAAAAAAAGAAAGAAAGAAAAAGAAAATCCTCTGGCCAAAGAAAATAGGTGCATCGCATGTTAACACGAAAATGGTAAGACCCGTAGGGATGTGAACAAGGCATGGCCAGTAACTGCTCCAAGGGCAGAATTTTTTTTTTTTCTTTAACAATTAGCAAAACTGAGTTTACTGTTGGCACTTAATCTTTTGTTATTGAATGGAAAAGAAAACTTGACATAGGTCTTGAAAAAAGAGTATCGATAGGCCTAAGTGGAGGAAAAAATACAGGTTTGATCTGTGAAGAAAAATTTACTTTAACAAGTAAATGTCTCATCTAATGTTGCACCAAATCAGACATAACTAAAATATTTAATTCTGCTAATTTATTTCTGGGCCATAGTAAAAAAATGGCCCTATAACTCATGAGATCGTAAGTTAAGTGTGATAAACTCTAGTGCAAATTGACTCTTCTTTCAAAATGTATTCATCTTCATTGTATAAGTGAAGACAAGAGCTCAATGAAGCATGTTTTAGATAAGGCTTAATTCATTTCCAAACATCTAAATTCTGTCAATTAGACAGTTTGAAATAAAATTTTCTTAAAGAAACTAAACTTCTAAATACAATTATGTATTCTAAGTAAAAGAATTGTATTCTAAATGTGTGCTTATATCATCTCACACCCGTCAGAATGGCCATCATCAAAAAATCTGCAAACAATAAATGCTGGAGAGGGTGTGGAGAGAAGGGAATCCTCCTGCACTGTTGGTGGGAATGTAAATTGATACAGCCACTATGGAGAACAGTATGGAGGTTCCTTTAAAAAAAACTAAAAATAGAGCTACCATATGATCCAGCAATCCCACTCTTGGGCATACTTCTGGAGAAAAAACACAGTTCAAAAAGCTACATGCACCCCAATGTTCATTGCAGTGCTGTTTACAATAGCCAATACATGGAAGCAACCTAAATATCCACTGAGAGATGAATGGCTAAAGAAGATGTGGTACATATATATATGATGGAATATTACACAGCCATTAAAAAGAATGGAATAATGTCATTTGCAGCAACATTCAGGACCTGGAGACTATCATACTAAGTAAGTCAGACAGAGAAAGACAAATATGGTATCTCTAATATGCAGAATCTAAAAAAAAAAATGATACAAATGAACTTAGTTACAAAACAGAAGCAGACTCACAGACTTACAGAATGAATTTATAGTTACCAGAGGGCAAGGGTGGAGGGGAAGGATAGATTGGGAGTTTGGGATTGACATGTACACACTGCTACATTTAAAATAAAATGCCTAAAAAAGTTAAAAAAAAATAAAGTCATTCTTACTATTCACCTTCAAAAGAAAGAAATAAAAATAAATAAATGTGTGCCTTCCCATACGCTAGACTGAGGCTCGTAGGGAGATTGAAACTATCTCTGATCATAAAGATACAAAACTGACTAAGGATGCCATTATTCTTCCTGGCATACAAGAGTCTGTTTCTGGGCAGGTTTTGTCAAATGCATGCAGAGCTTCATGTACTAAAGAGTTCCTTACAGTTTAGACATTGATCAACTATTGGCTCCATAAGAGCTCCCTTTGATTTTTCTTCGAGATGCTGCAGAAATTTTCTCGAATCCTGGCTCTTGCCAGTGAGTCTTTCTTCTGCCTGCCTTTGTCAAAAACAACAGTAAGATGAAACGTTCAGCTGGGGTGGCACATCTTCACCCAAATTCACTTCCTATTATACACAAACTATTTCAATTTGCTTCTTGGCCAAGTAGCCTCACCCAAGACAACAGAAAAACTCTCTGAAGAAGCCCAGTTATGCTTAAATATCCCAGTATCTGATGGTTAGAAAGGATACCAGGGCCATCTGATGTTATTATCCCAAGACTTTATCCTCTCTAGAGAGCGTCTGGCTGAGCATCCTTCAGTCTCTGCTCTCCTGTCCCATAAGGTAGTGATACGGGAGGTGATAAACTTTCTTATTGTGAGCCAAAGGGTATCTTTCTTCAGCTTTTTCCATTAGCCAAGTTTAACCTCATGCAACAAAAAATAAATATCATTAAGAACCATTATATACTGGAAGACCAAGTCTTTCCTCTCTTCCCACGTTAGTTCCTTAAATCATCTGTCACATGGCATTTATCCTAAAGTTCCTCCAGACCCATCGCCAACCTTTTCAGACTCCACACAGCATTCTCTACTTTTTCAGTTATCTCTTAAAAATACTCAGTTTTTAAATTCTTATATGGTAAGATGATTTACCTCAAGTATTTTTAAAGACACAAGAAATTCAACTTACATACTTCACACATATAATTACTGGTTACAAATTTAGATTTCATTAATAGGAAAAATCCATGTCTAATTATTTTAACTATTTCAGACACCAGGGTTAAGGGCATGTTTATAGATATATCAACTAAACTATTAAATATTTATTGGTATTCCCCTTTGCACATAAACAACACAATTACCAATAAACTAAATCAGTATTTCTGACCAGTATTAAGCACTAATGAGAGTGAATCTATTATCTCTATAAATGTTTTAACTTTAAAATTCATAATCAAAAACCAAAAATATTTTAAAGATGAAAGGGACACAAAAGAATAGGCTATAAAATTATCATAAGTATTAATTTTCAGGGAAGAATAAGCAGCAGCGTATGGTGAAAGGCATTTTTATGGGCTTCCTTCCATAGGTTAAAAAAAAACCCAAACATTTAGAACTTCAGACCACAACACACTAGCTGTGGAATCTAGTATCTTTAGCTAATGAACACCAAAGCAGACACCAAATTCTAAAATGCTTAATATATTCAAGGAATTATCAGGAAAAAAAGGCAACAGTTTCCTAAAAACTCACATAATCTCTATGCTTTTTTATACACAATGACTGCATCAATAAAAAAAAATCTAAGTACTCGCCAGCACAATGATTGGACGTGGTGTGCACCTTCTACATCATCAGCTTAATAGGAAATGTCTCACTCAGCTTTCCAATTCCTTTAGATCCGAACCCGCAAATGGCAGAAAACCAACCTCAACCTTGCACACTAGGGATGGCAGAGCAGCAAGATGTGGCGACTCTGGGTCCTTGAATAACTTCAAGTGTCAGAAATACCTCTGCCTGCCCTCTCTTCAGGCCACCACTTCTAGACAGTTACCTTACTTAAGCCATCAAGTATTTTTCTACGCTATAGCAGCCTAGACTTGACCCTTCCTAATTGACCAAGTATCTGGAGCCCTGAACTTCCATCACTAATTTTTCCTTTGGTGGTGGTTGTTCAGTTTGCTTCTATTAATGTCGTGGTAAGAGGTGGAGCTTTTAACATCCAATCTCATTGTCTTTGTTTCAACACATTTTCTAGGTTCTGCTGTCTGAGTATTCCTGGAAATGCAGAAATGCAAGAGCATTTTAAGAAGACCAACTCTTACTTTTTACATTTCACAAAGGGACACACCATACCTGATGTATGTTCTTTGAGTATAAATTTATGGCACATTTTTCAAGGCATTCACTGTAAATTCAGCTACATTGCTATTTTGAACTGTTTTATGATGTCCATTTTTCTCAGTCTGACATTTCAGTAGGTCCTAACACACACATTCACTGGGCAAGTCTAAACACTAAAGAAATACAGGGTTATCAATCAAGCAGCAAACAGTTACTGAGAGCCTACTAGGGCAAGTTCTCTGCTGGGTGAGTGATTGAGAGGCAAAACATGGTCCCGATATAAAGGAGCCTGTGATCTTGTTGGGAAGACAGAATACACACAGTGTGAACCAAATCACTAGCAAGCACATGATAAATGCCACTAAGTTCCAACGAAGGGTTGAAGAGGAATATTTTAAGGTAAAATTGATGCAAAAAACTTAAAGCTACCTAAATACGCTGTCAGCACTCTTGGCACATTTTTAGCATTTTCACTCAGTTTGGGACAACTCAGCATTGCTACCAGACTCGTCTAAGGTCTTTTTTTTTTAATTGGGGTATAGTTGTTTTACAGTGTTGTGCTAGTTTCTACTGTACAGCGAAGTGAAGTAGAGTTCCCTGGGCTATACAGCAGGTTCTCATTAGTTATCTATTTTATACATATTAGTATATATATGTCAATCCCAATCCGCAATCCATCCCACCCCCGCCTTGGTATCCACATGTTTGTTCTCTACATCTGTGTCTCTATTTCTGCCTTGCAAACCGGTTCATCTGTACCATTTTTCTAGATTCCACATATATGTGTTAATATACGATACTTGCTTTTCTCTTTCTGACTTACTTCGCTCTGTACGAGTCTCTAGGTCCATCCACATCTCTACAAATGACCCAATTTCATTCCTTTTTATGGCTATGTAATATTCCATTGTATATACGTACCACATAAGGTCTTTTTTCATCCCAGGAATTGCAAACACATCTTCCAGAATTAATTTCTCTATATGGGACTTGAGTTTGCCCATGAGAAGCATGTGTACGAGGTTTGGAAAGCATGGCCCTGGGGCCATTTTCTCTAGAGGGAGTTGCAGCCAGATGTGCAGACAGAAATGAGGCATCCCGGTGGGCTCCTGGAGGGCTCTTGAGAATCACCTGCTGTCCTGTTGCAGACTGACATCGTTGGTGGTAGCTTCCCAGAGATGCTTCACAATTGCCACCATTCCTCAGGAAGTACTTGAGAACCACCTGCTGGGGAGTTTCTGGCTGAGGTCTCTACAAGCACCTTCCTGAACTTCAACGTCATCTTCCCTGACCTTTACTCTTCCAGTTCTTGCTATCTTTGTGTAAGCCTCTATTCCTTCATGAAACCCTTTATCCTCAGAGTATGTACAGTGGCTTGTATTTTCCTGTCTGAACCCTGACGGCCATAGGTGGGAATCCTTATAAAGTGAGAAGATGATAGGAGGGAGGTGCTTGTACTCCCAGACACTCTTTCTTCACCAAAACAAAACCAGACCAAACCATACACAGTGAAAAATGCTTGGGGGCAGTGGCAAAGATAAATTCTAAATCTGGTAACTCATTCACTTAAACTGAGTGAAATCGGAAGGTGGGCTGAGAGTCAAACAGGAGGCTGGACATAAACCCTGGCTCTGCAGAGTCAAGAGGAAATGCCTAAGAGGAAGGCAAACCAGGGTGGAGCTCACCTGGAATGAAGACACGAGATCCAGGAAGAAGAGAACAAGGCAGGAGGACACAGGGAAGTCAGTCCAGCTAAGGAAATCAGATGATTTTTCAGAAATCAGAGTGAAAATAATTTCAATTTCAAATACAAACGATGTTGATAGGATTTGACAAATGTTCTATTTGAGGAATTGGAGTTTCTTTTCTCCACACTCCCCATCCTAGAGGCTCGGCTCCTGCACAGCTCATGAATGCCATGGATGTCAATATAAGTCCCGTTCTTCCTTTCTTATTTCTATATGTATTTTTTTTTAAATAGCAAAACCTAAGTTGTACTGTCATCCACTTTAAGTACTGCAGTGAGCTGAACTTTAGAGAGCTTCAGGGAAGGCGAGAGTAGCCGACTATAGTCACAGCACCTGATGCAGCACAACAAAGGAGCTACAGCACATCTGAACAGTCATGGCTCCCAGCCAAAGACCAGTCTGCTAAAATACCTACGGTGCATACATTTTCAGGAAACTTAAGATTTGTGTTTAATAGTATCAAAATTATTTTTCATTGAAAAGTCAACCTATGGAATAGGAGAAGATTGTGTACATCATATATCTGATATGGAGTTAATATCCAGAATATGTAAGGAACTCCTACAACTCAACAGAAAAATCAAACAATCTGTTTTTAAAATGGTCAAATGACCTAAATAGACATTTCTCCATAGATAACATACCAATAACCAACAAGGATATGAAAAGATGTTCAATATTGATAGTTAGAGAAATTAAATGCAAATTAAAACCACAGTGAGATATCACCTCACAGCCATTAAAATTGCTACTATCAAAAAAAAAAAAAAAACCCCAGAAAATAAATGATAGCAAGGATATGGAGCAACTGGAAACTTTACGTACTGTTGATGGAATTATAAACTAGTGCAACCACCAGAGAAAAGAGTATGGAGCTTCCTTAAAAATTTTTAAAGCTACCATATGATCCAGCAATGCCACTTCTAGGTAATTTCAAAGAATTGAAAGCAGGGTCTCAAAGAAGTATTTGCACACCCATGTTCACAGCGGCACTATTCACAACAGGCAAGAGGTAGAATCAACTCAAATGTCCAAATGAATAAATAGACAAAGTGTGATACTATGCACATAATAGAAGAATATTCAGCCTAAAAAAAAAAAAAAAAAAAAAGGAAATCCAGTCAAATGCTACAAACTGGATGAACCTTGAGTACGTTATGCTATATGGAATAAGCCAGTCACAAAAAGACAAATACTATATGATCCCATTTATATGGGGTATCTAGAATAGTGACATTTATAGAAACACCAACTAGAATGGTGGTTGCCAGGGACCCGGTGGAAGTGGAAAAGGTGAGTGGTTCTTTAATGGGTAAATAGTAAGTTTCACAAAATGAAAAAGTTCTGGAGATCTGTTTCACAATAATGCGAATATACTTAGCACTACCACTAAAATTTTTAAAATAGCTTAAAAATTAGCTTTAAAAACATTCCAAGAAATATTTTTCACAGAAAATGTGCATCGTTCCCACCAGAGTAGGAACATGTGTCTCTTCAGTTAGTCACATTTGCTGATGCCTTTTATTTCCTCGTGAAGGCTTCCTCACTGGAATGTACTTACTAAACATAAGAATTTCCAGGCACACACGTAGGGCACATAGTACTTCCATTGTGCCCCTTTGTTAGTAGTTTAGTACATTTGTGAAACTTCACTTTCACAAAGTCTCTAACTAGCTTAAGACCCCATTAGTTTACCTTTTACATGTCACACCAAAATACCAGAGACCATTAGCTCAAATGCTTACCGCATTTGCTGAGATTCTAAATTATGCTTGGTGCTCAGTACATTACTACATTCAGGACCTCACAATCCACTAAGTGAACAGATACTTAGAACACCATAAATGCAAAGCAAATGAACACATACGAGGTGAGAAGTTCAAAGATAAAAGTACATAGGCAATATGAACAGGAGATGATTAATTGTCAGAGCACACAGTGAAAGCTTTAGAGAGGACTTAAAGCCGAGAGAATTTACCAGGCCAGATGGGCAAGAGAGAAGAGAGAAAGGGATTCTAACAGAAAGAAGAGCATCAATACATAAATGATAGGTATGGTGTTCAAGGAACTACAGGTCTTCCAGTATTGCTGGAACTTGTAGTGCAAGAGGTAGAAAGAAAAAAAAGATAAATTTACAGCAAAAGGCAGGAACCAGGTAATGGAGGGCCTTGTAACTCATACTAAGAAACTTGGACTCACCATGTGTAGCAACATAGATGCTACTACAGATTATCATACTAGGTAAGTCAGAAAGAGAAAGACAAATACCATATGATATCATTTATATGTGGTCTCTAAAATATGACACAAATGAACCTATCTATGAAACAAAAACAGAATCAGGGACATAGAGACCAGACTGGTGGTTGCCAAGGGGGAGGGGGTTGGGGGAGGGATGCAGTGGGAGGTTGGGATTAGCAGGTGAAAACTAGTATATATAGAATGTATAAACAGCAAGGTCCTACTGTACAGCCCAGGGAATTATATTCAATATCCTGTGATAACCCATAATGGAAAAGAATATGAAAAAGAATGTATATATATGTATGTAACTGAGTCACTTTGCCATACAGCAGTAACTAACACTGTAATTCAACTATACTTCAATAAAAAAAAAAATTTTTAAAAATAAGAAAATAAATGAAATATCTTGAAAAGAGGAGACATTTGGATTCGTTTTAAGGGAAATCCTTTGAGGGCTCAGTGGGATACAGAATATAAGATTAGATTTTTACTTTAGAAAAATCACACAAGCAATGGTGTCAATTATAGTTTTGGGACGGTAGGACTATGAAACAGAAGGGCATCAATTAGAAAACTCTTGAAACATCTGGATTAAGATACTAAAACACCAATTTAAGGCAAATGGGCATGTAGCACAGGCAGGAAATTTTGAGAAGTATTTACAAAGTTTGCAGACTGTGATGTTTAGTTCGGTATGCTGGATAAGGAGAAATCTAGGATGCATCAATGGCTCTCAACTTTTGAACCTTCTACACACAAGAGTAAGCTAAGAGAGAAGTAACTTTGGAGAATAAGGAAGAAGAAAAAATTGGGGGTTGAGGAATAATCAAATAATATATTGAGTTGGGGCATCCTGGATCTAGATTCTTGTGGGGCATGGAGACAAAGACAGGCACAGAGCAGTTGAATATATGGCTCTAGACCTCAAGGGCGAGAAAGGGACTGGGGTAGAGGTTAAAGAGTCATCACATAAGTCATAATAATGGATGACATTCATAGGGAATAGAGGTAGCACAAGATCAAGTACAGAGAAATATACATCCCTGGATTTAAAATAATAATAATAATAAATGAGTCAAGGAAGAGAAGCCCCCGGCAAAACAGACTATAGTAATATATGGACAACATAATGCAAAGTTCCCATTATAAAAATTTCTTAATAAATGCAAGTATAATTAATTTTGCAGCACTCATCTGAATCTCTTCTCATAATTTACCTCCTCACTCAGAATGTTAAGTACATGCATAGATATAGTAGAGATATAAAGTGCTACATAATCTTGACACCATGGTATCTTCACACCATCATTTCACGTCACTCTGATGATCTTCAGCATCATCCAACCTGACCCCCATGTATGTATCTACTTACATCTGAACAGAACTTCCCTGAACCTTAGTTATCATCCACTCTTTCAACGTATTTTTTCCAGTCTTCCGATATCACCACAATTACGCTCTCTCCACAGTCCTCGTCATCTGTTGACTAGCTACCCTGAAAACTATTTAAAGCTAAGGCATCCTTAGATGGCAGTGGTTTAAAACCACGTGTGTTGCATTTTTTTTTACAGGAATTTTCCATCTCTTGACTGAAAGCAACGATTGATGTTGTATTGGAAATTAGCAACATGCTATGTTAGCCTCCAAGTATGCTAACTGGCAAGCTATTCCACAAGTCACAAAACAGAAAGGCTCACCCATCACATTAAGATGCTTAAATCATACACAGTGAAAACAGGAGGAAAAGTATGGGCCAAGTTAACACACTCAATAGAGGATGCAAGCCGGTTAGCAGAACCACACCACTGAATTCCTGGGTCATGTAATGTTCCTGCATGCAAATGTTCTGTTCTTTCAACCACATCTGCCTTCTCTGCTGATGATGTGGTTATGAAGACCAGAGTTGGGATTTGAGTAAGAGGGCTTAGTAGATGGAAAGTCCTGGAACCACACACCCTTGCTCTTTTGCAAAGTATAGTGACCATTATGCCAGGTCACAGCTGTAGCTTGAAGAGGAGCTTTTGATAAGTTTCCTGTGCAGAAGACAGGTGGAGCCAGGAGAGAGTCTTAATGCTTCTCTTAATGCTTAGTGGGTGGTCAATTTAAGATTTCATGAGGGCTGAGGGCTTCGCATGCATCACGTATATTTGTTTATCTTGAATATTAGCTACCTCTGGGTCCTTCCACCTCCGATCTGCATTCAGCATATAGATTTATTTTGTCCTATCTAACATGCCATATAAGTAATTAACTTCCTTATAAACAGAACTCATAATATGAGTTAAGTTTATATTTCACATACTACTTACATATTCAGTATATATACCTGCCATAGCTTATGAGGTTCAACTATGTTTACAATCGATTCATCATCCATGTTTAACATAAATAATGAAGCTTTTATTTTTTAGTAGTTTTCACACCACATATTTTCTCTTTCCTTACAAATGCACAATTGCAGATTCGTAATTAAGGTAACAAAAATACATTACAACTTAATACTGGTAAAATATTCAGGCATGTGACATGTCATGGGAAGAGACTGATTTTAAAAAATGAAAACTTTAGATTTCCATGAAATCACATTTCATAGACAACTGCTTACTGTAAATTTTTAATACCCCACATACTCTGATACAATGCCTCTCAAAGATATAGCTTGAATTCATGATGCTGAGAACCCTCAAGGTTGCTAGTAGTTTATTCAATGGTAACTTCTGAATAATATTGTCAGAGAGTTACTCCAAATTTCTGAAGAACATGAAGAATGAGTAGAAATGGAGAATGATGTTTTTCTTTACTAAAATGATTTTTCAACTAACCTTTTCCATTGCTATGAGAATAAGTATCTTAATTCAGAAAAGTTGAAGTAATTAAGATGTTTCTAGAAGTTCTTATTCAAAACAATAATCACCCATTGCAGTTGTGTGTAAAAGTCTACTTTGTGTCATTATTTTGCTTTGTGAATAACCATTATTTCTTTATAAAATAAAAACACATCCCCTGAAAGTCTTAAAATTCTAATAATTTATTAATTTATTATAAGAGCCCCAAAGTGAAATAGTCAAGTACTTTGAGTCAAAGGATGTCACTTCATTAGAGAAAGAAATGTAGTAAAGTATAAACAATCCATGGCGCTCACATTGATACCATTTACTGTAAAAGGTTTTGGCCTAATTAATAAAAATTTCAAGATAACAAATTTAAAACAGTATCATAACATATCCACAATATATTTATTTAGTGGGATTAGCTAATAGTTATTTTTTACTGTGACTCTGTTGATTCCAAATAAAGTAGGAATTTTTTGCCTGTGTTTTTCAACAACTATTTCATCAAACTGAAAATAAATTGAAGATCCTGCAGTTAAAACTACTAGAAGGAAGCATAGAAAAAAAAGCTTTTTGACACTGGTTTTGGCAATGACTTTTTTGTTTTGGGATATGACACCAAAAGCACAGGCAACAAAAGCAAAAAATAGACAAGTGGGAATATATCAAACTAAAAAGTTTCTTCACAGCAAAGGAAACTATCAACAAAAAGGCAACAAAAGGAATGGGAGAAAATATTTGCAAACCATATGTGTGATGCAGAATTAATATCCAAAGTATATAAGGAACTCATACAATTTAATACCAAAAATAACACAATTTTTAAAAATGGGTAAAGGGCTTGAAAAGATATTTCTCAAAATACAAAATGATCAAAAGGTATATGAAAAAACGCTCAATATTATTAATCAGGGAAATGCAAATCAAAACCAAAATGAGGGCTTCCCTGGTGGCGCAGTGGTTGAGAATCTGCCTGCCAATGCAGGGGACACGGGTTCGAGCCCGGGTCTGGGAAGATCCCACATGCCGTGGAGCAACTAGGCCCGTGAGCCACAATTACTGAGCCTGCGCGTCTGGAGCCTGTGCTCCGCAACAAGAGAGGCCGCGATGGTGAGAGGCCCACGCACCGCGATGAAGAGTGGCCCCCACTTGCCGCAACTAGAGAAAGCCCTTGCACAGAAACGAAGACCCAACACAGCCATAAATAAATAAATAAAATTAAAAAAAAAAAAAAAAACCAAAATGAAATATCCCCTCACACTTATTAAGATGGCTATTATCAAAGAGACCAAAGGTAGCAAGTATTGGAAAGGATGTGGAAAAAAGGGAAGACTTGTGCACTGTTGGTGGGGATGAAAATTGGTACAGCTACTACAGAAAACACGGTGGAGGTTTCTCAAAAAATTAAAAGTAGAATTACTTTATGATCCAACTTCCCATTTATGGGTTTATATCCAAAGGGAATGAAATCAGTATTTCAAAGAGATTTGCACTCCCATGTTCATTGCAGTATCATTCACAATAGCCAAGATATGGAAGTGACTTAAGTGTCCATAAACAGATAAATGAGTAAAAAATATGTGGTGTACACGGTGGAATATTATTTAGTCATGAAAAAGAAAGAAATCCTGATATTTGCAACAATGTGCATAAGCTTAGAGGACATTACAGTCAATGAAATAAGCGACAGAAAGACAGAGACGGAAAGACAAATACTGCATCATCTCACATGTGGCATTTACAATAGTCAAAGTCATTGAAGCAGAGTAGAATGGTGTTTTCCAGGCTGGGGGTTGAGCGCAATAGGGAGATGTTGGTTAAACAGCACAAAGTTTCAGTTATGCTGGATGGATATTGGAGGTACAGCATGGTGACTGTAGTTAATACTTCACTGTATGCTTGAAATTTACAGAGGGCAGATCTAAAGTGTCCTCACCACAAAATAAAAAGAAAATGGTAACTGTGTAGTGATGGATGTGTTAATCAGCTTGGCTGCGGTGATCATTTCACTATTTCACTATGTATACATTTATCAAAACATCAAATTGTACACCTTACATATATATAATTTTTGTCAATTATAGCTGAATTAAGCTATTTTTTAGAAAAGAAAAATATATCTGAGATGCATTAAGTGGAAGAAGCAATTTCTGGCCAATATCTAAAATGTTATCCTTTTTTCATTAAAATAAAAAACCAAGTGTCCTATTGTATGTGTTTATCAATACCCATAGAACTGTACCTTAGAAAAAGCAAGTTTTACTGTACAGAGACAAAAAAGTGAATTAAAAACATTATGTGACCTCCTAAAGGTAAATTCTACAAACTTAAAAAAATAATAATCTATCAAAGCTGTATCAAATATGGTAATACAAAAAAAAAAAAAAAAGAGAGTATTTGGTTTAAGTAATTTTGTCCCTGCCATAAATAAACATATTGATAATGGTTCATTTGGGGGTCAGAGATGATTTACAGCATTAAGAAATCTGGAAGAGTGCTCAAGGAGAAAGCCCAGGGGCAGCCCAGTGAGGTCAATGAGACGTGACAACTGTAGATTGTGGACATGTCATCATAAAATCAAAATGACAAGGGGAGACGAGCAATAGATGCAAACTGATAGTCATACTGCCCCAAAGCCATGTGGACATCAAGTACTGATAGGGCAAAGGTGAAAGTTCACAGGTCATCACCATCATTAACCTTACCAGTCAGTCTTTAACCCCAGTCCCAAGAAAGTCTAGAAACCAAGATTTAGGCAGGAAAAGGAAAGTACTGTGAACAATCCTCCCAACGTCACATACAACATATCAGACAGCAGTAAAGCCATATAAACCCTTCTTCTATGACCTAGAATCAATTGTCAGTACTGTATACTCTTAATGAACACTATCCGAGGTGGATGTGTGGTGAGGTGAACTTCATCCTCCAGTCACCATGTTACCTAGAAAGTGTAAAATAAAGCATGAAAGTATAATACAGTTTTCCAGTTCACATTTCAAAATTTACGTTTCAAAGTGGTAAGGTGTAATTTCATCCTATAACATGTGTTGAAGATGGAAAAAATATCACACACACGACTATTTAAAGAACTTATTAATGTTGCATCTAGTGTTAGGAAAGAAGTAGGCCAGGCACAGGTGAATGCAAAGATGAGTACAGCCCTCAGAGTTTCTTATAATCCCACAGAGAAGTAGAAACATCCATGAACAGCACAAGGACATGAGAACACGCTGTCTGGATGTAGCTCTAACATCAGTGCTCTCGGCCTCCCACTTCCAAGACGGAGCATTGATGTTTTAGACATTTTCTAAGTGAAAGGCTCATCCCAAAAGTCAGGTCTGCTAAGAGTCCTAGGAGGTGAGTAAAGAAGTAGCTGAAAGTTGTGGACTAAGAATAAAGTCCAGTCTAAGTTCAGCTAAATAAAGAACAGTCTAAGTTCAACTAAATGTTTGGTTATAGGGACTTATTCCACCAGGGATATGGGCAAAACAGCAGGATAGACAGTGCATATCCAGGCACCTAAAGATTTCCTTAAGTTATGAATGTCTTGAAAATAATTTCTACCAAAAACCTAAAAAACAACTTTCTGATATGCTAGAGACTCAACAGCAAATACTCTAAATCATGGACGTGGTAGGTGCTATTTTGATGGTGAGACAAAGGAACATCTGAACATAACCCTAAATTTGTTCTAAAGAAATATTGGGTTGGCCAAAAAGTTGGCTCAGATTTTCCCATACCATCTTACGGAAAACCCGAGCGAACTATTTGGCCAACCCAATAGAAATCACCAGGAGTAGAGTTAGAGAGGAATACCAGAAGTAATGAGGTGACTTCCTTATAATACAGTGCACTCTCCTATAATTTGAATCAATTAAGAGCTAAAGTGGAAATTGGAGGCTTTGTGGCCAGCAGGGAAATGTGGGAAAATGTCTTACTGATCCAACAAATGCATCTCATCCAGATGACATTAATGCGTTGATACAGAGGGGAGGATATTGTGTTTCGTTTTGGTTTGGTTTTCCCTCCATACCTCCTGTGATAAGACTGAAATGTAAAAGCTTGTTGGCAGTAGTAGTGATCAACTGTCTGTCCTCTGTTTTCTTTCAGAGTTGAGTAAAAAAAAAGAAAGAAAGGTTTATGAACAGTAACATGTATACAACTAGTCTAACCACCACATACACAAAAGGTAAATGCTACATTCTGACATACACCTGTGTAAGGCTTTAATTTCTTCAAGAACAAGGTTAAGAATACAGATGTTTACCACCAATTTACAGTTATCTGCCTGTTCGGGTAAATGGCTTCAGTTTCCTTAGGAGAAAACGAAGCAAGGCATAGACTAGGTACACAGTCTTGGAAGCCACTTCTAATTCATGCAAGAAGAAAATGCCTCCTTTTCCACTATTTCACTTGAAGAGAATTTGTTCTGAAGTAATGATGCAGTCATTAGACTTAATTCTTTCATGCTGCAGATTACCAAATCTTTCATCTACCAGCCATCAGGACTCATATCCTATTTAATACAATTTGCATTATCCAATCTCAAAATTTCCTAGTCAAATGGTATCAAAACCTAACATAAGAAAACTTTCTAGAGTGAAAGTCAAGTAGCAACCACATGAGAACTGATTTCTGCCTACAACAAAGCAAAGCCAATACAACAGAGAAGGTACTTGAATCCAGCTAGCAGGGCAGAGAAATCTTCCTAAGTGATTTAGTGAGTCAGGATGAAAAGCTATATATCAAATGTTACTTTTTATCTAATTACATCTTTTACATAATTTGTTTTGCCATTTGATGCAGAAAAATAATTTTACATACATTTGGAATTTTTTCTTCTGTTATTTATTTTAAAAGAATTTTATTGTTATACGCAAATAGATATTAAGCTCAAAGACTCAAGGGAAAAAAAATGGTCCTCTAACAGTAGAAAAAAATCAGGGGTGTGTTCCCACAGAATATCTTAGCTCAGGAAAAAGGCAAATCAATATAAATCTGATATGCATACCTAGGGATATGGTACATAATCCATAATAATTTTGATTTGGGAAAATACATAGATCATACCACATTCTGTCTTAAAATAACTAGCTTCTTGTGATGAAAATTTCTTCATATTCTATGAACCACTAGGATGATTAACTCAGTCTTTGATGGGAAGACAGCTGTGTGAATCCATCGCTGATGACCCCTGCTTTACCAGGGGTCATATTTAGGCTATTAAGTACATCAGGGGTTCCTAGCTGTGAGCTCAGGACGTCATTGGGATTCATAGTTAGGATGGACCTTTGAAATCAGTCCTGGTGTTATCCCCTTATCTGGGGGGAGACTAAGAAAGAAATTGATTTTGCCTCTTTCCCAGGGAACCTGGCCCAGAAAGAAGCTCTGAGGAAACTAGAGAGCCCTAAAGCAGCTCTGTTTTCAGAATAAACATTGGGAAAGATAAAGTGGGGTGACAATATGGGGACAGATCAGGCGCTGCCCCAAGCAAGCACAGGGGACAGACATTCAGTTAACACTCCTCTCTGGGAAATAGAAAGGCCCTAGATTATAACTGTTTCCCATGACACAATTATTTCACTTTAGGTGTCAAAATATTAGCGATAGTCATTGAATTATATTCGAAATTTACCATTTCTTAGCTTGACACTTGGAATCATTACTTGAATCCAGATTTTAGTCGCATGTCTTTCTTTGCATATTATTTAAAGTCAAAGCCTTCTATACGAACTCCATCCACAAGGGAGGGGGCAAGATTTCATCAGTGAAATACGTGTAAGTTTTATCGAGGTTCTCCCAGGTAATGTGTTGCATGTTATTAAGCATAATGCTGAAGTTATGAGGTCTTAGCAAATAGCATAATTAACTATCTATGTTTAAATAGGAGACAAGTGAGAATTTATAAACTAAGATAAAATATGCATTATGCAATTAAGGTATGTAACATTCTTTTCTGTAAACAAAAGCAAACAGCTTTTTTTTCACAGTGCTAATGTCATTTTGAAAGTCCCATGTTTCTCAAGGGCCATCAATAAAGGCACTGCATCCATCTTTGTCAATTTCTTGGAGGAGTCATTAGCGAAATGTCACCTTCTGAGTTCCTCACACCTCGAGGACAGAAAGTTTTCACTTTAAAACAGCAACAATAAAAGCAACACCTGATGATGCCATCATGCCTTAGAATTTTGCAACTAGAAACATTGCACAGTTGGAAGAAAATCTCAAATGATAACAGGATCCTTGCTGTAATTATCATTAATCAGTTATTATTATCACAAAGTTTACCTGTTTTCTTCCCCCACTTAAAACTATCTCTGAAATATTAAACCACAAGACATGTAACTTAGAGGAAAACTGTCACTAGAGTGAGATAATGCCACATTACTTTTTAAACTTTCCCTATTTAGGAATCGTTTTGTCACTGACTAAAATCTGGAATCTGGGAAATGAAAAAAGGTATTACAATCGTATCATTCCCCATAATTCTAAACAGTTGGAGTGTAAGGATCAAGAGCGGGTATTAAATTACTTTGTCCGAGGCAACCTTAGAAAAGCCCAGATGTCTGGATTTTCAAACATGTTGGTGGCTGAATCACATCACCTGCCAAAGTTAATGTTAAAGAGACTATTACACGTAACGGATAGCAGAGCTGATGCCTGACATCACTTCCAAATACAGGATGCCAAGAGTATAACAATTACAGATAATAATCAAATTTAATTCTCACATTTCAAAACTCTGTACTTTCAAAATATTTAACAACGTTGCCAAATTCCAAATATTTGTTTTTAAAAAAGGTATACAACATAGAAGAGCAAAACTGAATCTGCTCATATTCCGGATGAAAATTTATTTATATTAAATGTTTTCCTAGTCCCTTGTAAACACCAAGTTATGATATAGCTAACTAGAAGCCCTATCACCTGTCTATTGCTTGCCTGTCTCTAGGAAATTCAGAACACATAGAAGCAGCCACTTAGCTCAGTTAGCAGGGTCCAGCCATGAGTTCTTCAAGGATGTCCTGAGTCCTACTAGGTGACAGGAACCTTGGACACAGATAATAGTCCTCAAGACTATTATAATCTCATTGGAGGAGACAGGATGAAAACAAAGTGATAAATGCTAGGATGGATGTAAGCACTGTATTTTCTAATCGTGTAATCTAGTCTCCCTTTGAATTCTATTCCTTTCCTATCTCTGCTTTAACAAATCACTGCAAATTTAGTGGCCTAAAACAACATGAGTTCATTCTCTCACAGTCTTGAGGTCATAAATCTGAAATCAGTTTCACTAGGTTAAAATCAAAGTGTCTTCTAGGCTGGTTCTTAACGGAGGCTCTCAGGAAAATTCTGCTTCCATGCCTTTCCCAGCTTCTAGAGGCTACCTACATCCTGTTGGCTCATGGCCTCTCCCTCCACACTGAAAGCCAGCTGAGCAATCATTTCCCTCCTCTCTGGGTTCTGCTTTCCTCCTTACATCTTCTGCATCGGATCCTCCTACCTCCTTCCTCTACGGATCCTTGTGATTACATTGGTCTGATCCAGATGACCCAAGATAATCTCATCTCAACCTTAATCACCTTTGCAAAACCCCTTTTTCCATGTGAAGCAACACATTCATAGATTTCAAGAATTAGGACACAGACATCCTGGGGGAAGGAGTGCATTATTCAGCCTACCACGTATACTATGGACAATTTCTAGCATATCAAAATTCATGCAGTTTCAATCATCTTTTGGAATTCTACAAAGTCATGTATTTTTTTTGTATGCCAGTCCTGTGCCGTTTATGTAGCAGAGTAAATTATGCTAGTTAGATAAGGATGCAAAATTTCTGCACAAACTTGATATATTTCAATACATATAATGGACTGTACAAATTGATAACAGCATAGCTGGGGCTTAAATGACCCATATTAACTTTTTTTAAATTATACCAATAAGTTGGCTGATTCTGTTTCTATATTCCTTCTGGCTTTGAAGAGCAATTGCAGATTATTTGATTTCCAGTTGCAATTTTTTTAAAGTGTGTGTGCATAGATATATTTATATATCTTTTCCATCAAGAATATCTTTTGATGGAAGTATATGTAAAGATACATTTTATATATATATATATATATAACATATTTATTTGTGCTTGGGCTGAAATGTCTAGTTTTAACTAGTTTATAAGATTCATAATTACTGTACCGATGAGATTCAGGGTTATGAGTTTACAGTTTCTATAATTCCTTTATTATTAAGGGTGAGTAATGCAATTCTCTTGATAGTGTAAATTAATGAAATACTGTAGAGCTCT
This sequence comes from Balaenoptera borealis, assembly GCF_965194805.1. Classification (NCBI taxonomy): domain Eukaryota; kingdom Metazoa; phylum Chordata; class Mammalia; order Artiodactyla; family Balaenopteridae; genus Balaenoptera; species Balaenoptera borealis. The sequence continues at coordinate 6,516,216 of NC_138875.1, forward strand.
AATGGATGGCTTTCTCAAATTTCTTCATAAACCATTATTACTATCTGTCTGTGGAGGCTTGTAAACTTTGGGAGTTCCATGCCATCTTCACATCTTGAGACAGATATTCTGAAATCATTTCCAATTACATGTCCAATTTTGTGAGTCTAAGGTAGACTGGAAAGAAAGAATGGAAATCAAATTCCAACCTACTGTCTTCCTTTTAGCAGATGTCTCAGTTTGGAAGAAGGATTCTTGAGGACTTTTTTATCCATCCCCCTACCCTACCCCACTGGATGCCAGCTTGTATCACATGAGCATCTTCTTTTACCAGAAAGAGAAAAGAGTTAATATATGTGGTGTATCTACTACCACAAGGCACTGAATTAGGCATTTTGCACATTCATTTATTCATTTAACAAACACTGTATTCATCTGTGAAAAATTGTATGCAAGTTGCTAAGGATACAGAGTGAAGTAAAACAATCTTTCCTTAGAAAAATTAAGCTCTAGTGAGAAAGGATAATTCACCTGTGACTGCATTACAGTATAGTTCCTGGCTCACCAAAACTTAGTATCTAAATCCAACTTTAAATAAGCGAACTTTTTCTTGGGAACTGAATTTTGAGCAAGGAGGAATTAGCTAAATGACACAACAGAGAAAAAGGCATTCTAGGAAGAGGATACAGCACAGATAAAGCAAGGTTGGTGGAAAAGCATGACAGGACACGGTGGCTGAAGGAGTCAAGGATCGTTCCACAGCTGGAGATAGGGAACTTTAGGGAGGCAAGAGTTGGGCAATAAATGATCTTGTTCTAAATTAAGAATTATGAGTTTTATCCTGAGCACTAAAGATCTGTAGCACAGCGCTTGCATGATCCAATTTATACGTTACAAGGATACACGTGGCACCAGTGTGGGGGACATGTTATTTGATCATCAGCTCTGTTCTGACTTCTCCAGACTCCGAGCTGTCCCTGCAAGCCAAAGAGCTTTCTGGGATCTACTGTCAGTTGGGTTCCACCAGTGGGTGGTCCCCAAAAAGGAAGAGAGGAAGGAGATTAAGGTCAGTATCTTCATTCTTCTGACTCCTGGTCTGATTGTCTCAGATTAGATGCCTCCTTCATTCAAAGTCAGGGCTCCTGTAGGAGGCTGTCTCCAGGTGGTATGTCCTGGCGGCCCTGGACTAGCGCCGGGATACAGCGCTATCTCTTGGTTTCCATACACTCTGCCTGCCCCTGTTTAAATGGTTCCCTAATTAAACTCTGCTGCAGTTCTCCAACATGAATGGACCACCTTTTATTCTACCCAAATCCTCACTGATACCATTTTTATCCTCATAACACAGCGAGGTCAAAATCATTTTCCAACTCTTCACAGGTGAAGAAACTTAAATTCTGAGAACCTAGGAATCAATGTTCTTCTCTGCCTAGAAAACCGGCTTTTATCCACCCCCAACCCGGCCCGTGCACTGGCACAAGCTCCTTAGCCACTAGGGGAAGGCTGGCAGGTCCTGGGGTTTGAATCTGAAAGACCCTACCCCAGTAGTTTGTGCATTCTCACCCTTTACCTTGGTAACATGGTGGATTTGCAGAAAATAGGATGCGATTTTCCATGCATTTTGTCTTGCTTCAAAAGAACCATTCAAAAAACCAAAAAAACCCATTAAATCAGCCATTACCTCCTTACCTCCAGAATGAATGAATCTTCAGTTGTGCCCTTGCCAAAGCAAGATTGTCTGTGAAAATCACTCCAATTTTCCAAGACCTATGTTTTATATACTATATTTTTATATTAAAACATACTACTATATTTTTGGTATATAGTACATAAATTTCTTCTGTAACTATTATTCCTCCAAAGGAATGGTCAACTGCACTGAAGGAAAAGAATGTAACTTTCTCTGTTTTAATATATGAATTTTAACACAGTATCTAATGTGGACATCTTCTAATAGGAAGTATTTAACAAACGCTAAAAATATAAACAAGCCCAATGACACTGTTTAACCAAAATTCATACGGTGAGGTTTTATTTTTTTTTAACCAAAATGTTTAAGACAATTAGCTTGTCTACATAATGATTTACTCTTATAATACCATCATATGCAATAAGGCATTGATATCTTACTAAAGGAACAGATGTAAAATGCCAAAACTTTTATTTTACCATCTTACGTATTAATATACTAATACTACTGTCCTTTTTTTTTTTTCCAGGGCCTAATATGCTCTTTCTCATTGTATCACAGCTCCTTCCTTCCCTATTTTTGTCTTCTATTCTGAACTACTGATAAATCACTGATAAAGTCTTCAAAAACATGATGTGTCAAAATCACTGGCATATACTAAAAACCAACACAATGACACCTAGTGGTAACAAGAAAATGCATTTGCTTGAAACTAAGTAAATTCAACAAATGTGCATAGAAAACTGAGACTATTGAAGGATTTCCAGCTTAAACACTAAACCACATGCATTTGGTGTATGAATATGTATGTCCTTCACTTCTTTGACTTACAGTCCAGAAGGTACAAGTCAAATTAATTCCAAAGTGATCTGTCTTCTTACAAGTCCTTTGTTTGCTGACAGAATACACTTGAAAGTTAAATATAAACAAGTAGACAAGACATGCTACAAAAAGATTAGTCTGAGTTAATGAAACTTTATTTAATAGGTCATTCGGTGTTGATTTATAACTCCAGCAAAATTTCAAAGAGGTTCTACACATTTTTCTTTTTTTTTTTAAATTCACAGCTAACACAGAACTAAATGAAGTGCTGCACAACTTTTCACTGTAATATTTACAACTAAACAAATACCCATCTTTCCCCATTCCTCAGAGAATTTAAAATGACAACAGGGGACTTCCCTGGTGGCGCAGTGGTTAAGAATCTGCCTGCCAACACAGAGGACACGGGTTCAAGCCCTGGTCTGGGAAGATCCCACATGCCGCGGAGCAACTAAGCCCATGCGCCACAACTACTGAGCCTGCGCTCTAGAGCCCGTGAGCCACAGCTACTGAGCCCATGTGCTTAGAGCCCCTGCTCCGCAACAAGAGAAGCCACCGCAGTGAGAAGCCCACGCACCAAAATAAATAGTCCCCGCTCACCGCAACTAAAGAAAGCCCGCACGGAGCAACGAAGACCCAAGGCAGCCATAAATAAATAAGTCAATAAATAAATTTATAAAATGACAACAGATTTGAAATGCCAAAGTCTTCAGGATAATAATTTAGATGGTGTCTGTTATTTAAATTATCAGAGTGCCATCATAAAAAGGACTTTATGTTTAATTTCCTACCTGCCATATGAAAATGTAAAAGTATATTATAATAGCTGTTAAGGATGACCCCAAAATGTGATTCTGCCTTCTGTCCCAGGAGTTTGGTTCAAGGCACATGTAACATCTACCTTACTGAACTCTAAAGAAAGAATGTAAGTACAATAGCAACTCTCAGTTTTATCACATAATCATCATATCAAATAGAGAAGACGTCCCTGCCTTTTGCTATAATATATTATTGAAATAGTAAAGCAAAGCATGGATTTAACTTGAAAACTGCCTGACCATCCGAGCTTCAGATTCCTCACCGGTAATACTAGAGTGTGTGCCTAGATTATGTTTAGAGTTTCTGTTACTATGATAACACACTGTTATGTCTGTCAAACCCACAGCTAACAAGATGTACCTGATTTGCTCCACAATTATAAAGTTTCCGAAAGTAATTTTCTTTTCACTTTGTAAGCCTATTGTGTCCATTAATCACATTTTCTCCTCCAGATATGTAAACTCACCAGAAATAAAAAATCCTGCTGATTCCAGAAAACACTAAAATAAATTCATTAAATTTAAATATGCAACCCTAAAGCAATGAAACTGATTTCTGTAAGACTCTCTATATAGAAAAAATTATTTCATTCACTTCTAAATTTTTTTTGTGAATGACATCACATTACAGTTAATTATGCCACAAAAGGCTTTACTGCCTACACTGATTTATTTAGGGGAAGGGAGAGAAAAACACAAGAAAACCTTCAGTACATTTGATTTCTTCTAAGAGTGAGCTGTGAACCCCACTGCGTAACATTTACAGAGTCTGATTAATAATATACCTCTATTAAGTTTCTGGCTTCCCGTGGGAATTATAATATATATTAAACATGACCTAACTTCCTGTTTCTATATTATTATTAATTAAGATCATCTTGGGGGGGAAGCTAGTTCTGCATTCTAACGCATGCGCTGTAGGAAGAAGGTATAAACACATTCTCCGGGAAGGGCAATCAATTCTCTAATTATCTAATAAAAGCAAGGGTTCCTCCTTGAGTTCGTATCATTCTCACCCTCAATCAACAGCAATATCACAGAACCTGGACCAAAATATGTGCCAGTTTCATTTTGGAGCAGAAAGACCTTGGAAGAAATTATTAAAACCTCCACATACAGCCATAACATGATACCCTTAGATCAAGAGTTTGCACTTTGTTTTTTATAAGCTCACATCTCAGTATAAACAATATAAGCAACCTTCCATATTTCATTATAATTCAAATATAAATATTTACAAGAATGAAATTTGGTTTTTTTCTCAAATATTATATTAAACCTCAAAGAGTAAATCCATACAGTCTACACATATTCATGGGTTTCAAACAAGGTATCTGTTTCAATTTAATGAACATTAATATCTGCTTAAGTGTATGAACACAAAACATACAAATATGTATGAATTTCAAAGCATGATGTTAAAAGGCTCTATTTCATTGAGATGTTAATGACAATATAAATAAGATGAACAAGGCCAGAGTATATTACATGTGGACTAAAATGCCAAAATGTGAATATCTAATAAGTTAAAATGGGAACTAGTTTATTACTTGTAATAAAGTTGCTGACAAACCTATTTACCCTACAGTAATGTTAATGAACAATACTTTGGACTATATATTATTCAATCCATGATTTTTTCCTATATACTTTCAAAATTTTTCTTTGAAACACATACCATGATGTCCATTTTCCAGTGAGCTCAAGCAAGACTACAGTATATCAATCAGAAATCAGAGTCACTTTTTCATTTTGTTTAACTGGAAGTACAGTAACATTTATTCAATATATTTGATCCATCTGTATTCCTCATGAACCTTTGTCTGAATCTACACAGACTTCTTATAAACTACTGCTAGGAATCTGAGTTTATTGAATAAGCTGTAAAAAGTGTGACATTAGAACTACTGTAGGAAAAGGGTAGAAAAAATAAACTAAATTAAAAAGCGTAGAATGAATAAGTAATTACTGTATTATTCTACATCTGAACCCAAAACAATTTGAGAAAGTTTAAGTTACATAAAGGAACTACTTATTTTATAAAAGCCTAATAAATTATTTGATGTTAACACAACTGTGACACAGTCATTGGTGGCTTTGCTATCAAAACAGGAGACGCAGATGCTCTAACTTTAGTTTCCAGAAATGACTTAAAACCACTCAACTGTAAATTAATCCCAACCACAGAGTATTAGGATTACAAATATCCTCCCATTCATTCCTGGTCTGAAAGCTTCTGTCCCATGTAACCACTCCAAGAACTCTACTGTGCTTCTTCCACTGATCAGCTATTGGGCCAAGAAAGCACTCTCTCTCCGGGACTAGGTATTATGCGTAGCGTGAGAATAATCTCACACAGAGTTATTTAGAAGAGTTATTGGTGATTAATTCATGACTATAAAGCAATTTTCAGCTATTCTACATTCTTCCTAGGGAATGCAGCCAGAGGCAATTTTACCTTTTCAAATAGTCTTACATAAAGCCTAAAGGATTCTGAACATAGTATTTTTCTAACAGTTTTGTTCCTTCCAAACATCTGTAATGACTGGTTGTTTTACATTTCTAAAATGCAAAATATCATACCATCAAAACTTTCTCCTGGTTTCATCAGGGCAGAAGGTTTCCAGAAACTGAGGTTGTTAAAAATCATGTGAGATCATTTTTAGTTAAATATTAAGAGCTAACTTTATTGAAACTAAAATAACACTGCCCTATGCAAGTTCGGCTTTTGCACTTTCTTTTGATGTCTGGCTCTCTGCTGATGCTTCCTTATTATAACTTATTCTCTGCTGAAAAAGCCTGAAGAGAAGAATGCTATAGCAAAAGCCAGGTTGAACTGCATGGCCTATAACTTGTGGGACTTGGATATCAAATATCCTGAAGCTAGTAATTTTTAAGCAACGACCTCTGCATATTTTTTTTCATTAGCAGTATGTCTCAAGATTGCCTGCTTTAAAACTTTTTACAAGTCCACCTGAAGTAGAAATACACTAAAAAAGATAAAAAAATCTTGCATAGATCATTCAGTAAGGCTTTCTCTATTTCATTTAAAAAAAAGAAAAAAGAAAAGAAAATGAAAACACTCATCATTTGACAATAATAGAGGTGAAATTGGGGCAAAAAATTTAAAAATAGCTGAATTTATCTGCAGGATATGTATCCTATGCAATATATTTGGCTTAATAATAAATTTATATTTATATGTGGATATGGGGATGTCTGAGATTTTCAGAATTCAGAAAAGATATTAAGAATGTAAAAAGAGAGACTGAGAATTTAAAGTCCAGTTTCTGCAGGGCAGAGATTCTGCATAACTTCTTTCTGTTTCTATTGAAGGTATTTCTATTAATAGTAGACTTGAAATGTACAGAGGTTTAAATAAGGACCGAGAAGCAAGTTTATAATTTGTAAAACTAAACATTTCTTAGATATTACTTTTGCATTAAAGGGATGATGGTATTGCCCACATGTCAAACTGGGAAAAGGGAGAAAAACAACACTAATACTCATTGAAGATCTATTCCATTGCAGACTGTTTTAGGTAGTTCAATACACATGATCACATATTGTTCTCCCTCATTTCTTTGCCCCCCTGGAGACAGAGGATTTTCTTTCTCAGGTGGATTCTCGGAATGCTTCTCAAAATTTTCCAGAATATTCTATCCCTCTCCTAAGTATGGCCCTTTTTGCTTAAGCAAACCATCCCCTTTATTTCTAGGCTCTAATATTGCAGGCTACCTTGTAGGAAAAGGAATAAGCAGAGGGGGAGATGATGTCAAAAACAACAATAAAAATATTCTGTAACTTGAGTAAGCATCAATACCTGCAAATTGTGGAAATAGTTAAGGCACAGAAATGTATATATCTTCCCACCGACGCATCAGCAAGACTGATGGCTTTCACAGCCGAATTGTGGTAAAACTGCCACGTGAACGAGATGTGGTGGGCATGGGTTGAGGGAGCCCTAGGCATGATCCCAGACTCACTTTTTCATAAACACACACTTCTCAGTATACAGCTTGCCGCTGGTTGATTTTGAGTGTGGAAATAGTTGTTTTCACAATTTTACCTCGTTTAACACTTATTTGGGGGGAGTGAAGATTCACCCACTTCTTCATACAATCATAACCAGAGGTTCAACTTCTCTCTTTATCTTTGCTATATACTTTTCCTTGCCATTAAATAATCAAAATCCATAAATAAAGAAAGCTTTTTTCCCCCAAAGTTTAGGTACTCAGTAAGTTATCAAATAATGTTTATAATTTGTAAAGCATTTACCTTGTCAAAACAGTACTTTATAAACAGAATAAGCATAATAAACTAATGATTTAATGGCTGTGCAAAAGAGTAATCAGTGGCTTATTTACACAATAAGATTATTCATGCAGTTTATTTCTACTGAGTATTTATGCACATTTGATGAATATGAATCCATAAGGCCAAAGCCAGAAATTGCCCTGAATTATCTGTATTGGTTGTCTACAAACTTCTTTGTTTACACGTTATCAAAAAAATTCTATTATAATATTCTCTGTTATACAATTTGGTTGTCTCTAAAAATCCTTCACTAAATTTAAATAGCTGAAATGAACAGAATTTCAATTTTATTTCAACTATTAAACTTTTTAAATAAAAATTATAAATCCTTTCTATATGTATCCAATGGAGATTTAAATACTCACATATAAAAAATTTTAAGGACAAAATCTTTAAAATTTGAAATTGTCCATCATTTCTTTTTCTCCTTGAACTCTTAATTCCCCACTACTTACTCCTGAGAATTTTATCCTGATATACATACATATATATCTCCTATGCTTATTTTTAGCAGATAATATCTCTAACAAAATTTTGGATTTTGCATCTCTTATTGCACTCTTTCCCTAACCACCTACAATCAATGTCTTGAGTGAAAAAAAATTGTAATTTTATGTAATTATTACAATATTATTACAGTAATTATACAATATTGTATATAATTACAATTTTATATAATTTATCAAAACTAAATATGAAAAATAACTATTAAACAAATGTTAAAATCTTATTAAAATTATATGTCTCAATAGATGGCTGAGGCTTTTTAAAATCTGTTTGATATGTTTTTGCAAAGCATTTAAGACTCCCTCAGTGAACACAATTTATAACTAAAGCCAGGCACAGTTACGCATCAATTCTACTAATTCCTATGTAAATAGATGTAAGCATTAAGGTATCTTTTTTATAGAAATTAAGACATAAAGGGCTTTATTATAAGAAAAATACACAATATTTTTATTCCTTCTGAGTTAAATGTCAAAAATTACATTACAACTCATTATAATTTTTTTTTCTATTTTGATCTTGTACTAGATAGCTGTTAGGTGCTTGTAAAATTGTTGAAAATAAAGAATTTCTTAGGATTTACTCATAAAAGTACTTAGTGCCCAGTCATTAATCTCATTCTCAATATTGAAAACAGTGGTTTCCATTACAATTGCTTTGGCATTGTCAGAATAAGGCACCAGAGGGAGATTCAGGATATGCTAGAAGGATGGTTCTCTTTTGTAGGCTGGGTGAAAAGCAACGGCAAAACGAGAGGTGGAAAACTAAAACTAACGTGATGACTTGACTAAGGGACTCAGCTCAGACATACCAGTATAGAGAACAAGTATGTATGAAGTTTTAGGCTCTTGAAATTAATTCTCCCAACTACTAATTCCCAGGTCACTGTGTCATGTACACTCGGTGATAAGGGTAACTCAGTTTTAAGATCACTGATCTACATCAAGCTCTAATTGTAAATCAATTAAACATGCCTAACCCGAAGCTCCACGTGAAGGATGGATGAGCATATGCCATCCAATATATGGTGGATCTAAAAATTGTAGGCTTAATTCATTAGCATAAGGTAAACATGATTCTGTGTCAGGTGATTTGCAAACTCCAATACCCAATTTCAGTGCATGTGAAATCACTGTGACTAAGATGATCCACTGAGATGCTTTCAGACTCCTCTTCCTCTCAAATCCTGAAGAATGTATTTTACGATACATCAGTTCTTCTTGAAAACTAAAATAAAATTTAGAGCAGGGAGGCAATACAGGGCAAGCAGAAACATCTAGGTTATTTTGTTCCAGGACATACTTGCTCCCAGAAAAAAGAATGTGAGCCAAGTAAAATAGCTAACTTACCAAGATTAACAACTCGTTTACCAATACTTGCCTTCCAAAACTTCAGCTAAGTGAGACTAGTCAGACAAAGAAAGGCAAACACTGCATGATCGCTTATTAGTGGAATCTAACAAACCCAAACTCGTAAAAACAGAGTAAAATTGTGGTTTCCAAGGGCTGGGGTGTGGGTAGGGAGAGGGTAACAGGAAAGATGATGTTTAAAGGTACAAATTTACAGCTAATAGGTGGAGATGATGTATAATATAGTGAATACAGACAAAAATGTATAATATTATAATCAAACTTGCTAAGAAACTAGATCTTAATTACCCCTACTACAAAAAAGAAATGATGTGACATGACAGAGGTGGCACTATCACTACAATGGTACTAGTATTTCAATACATAAATGTATCAAATCAGCATGTTGTATACTTTAATTTATAAAATGTTACATGGCAAATATATTTCAAATGAAAAATAAAAATTAAAAACCTTGGTTCACTCTGTATACCCATCGTGAGCCTTGATGAAAAGGAGCAAATCAGAAGGAGCTGTTAATCCTAGTATAACATTAATCTCTCAGACCTTTAGATACACATCTCTCAATTAAAGCAACATAAGCCATCCTTGAATTACTGAAAAAAGTCCAGATGCGGGGCCTGAAGTCAGCTGAGAACTTTTAGAAATCCACCAGAAACAGAACATCTTGGAGGAGGATATAGATTTTTGAGCTAGACCTTAGGATCAGGACAATGAGTGTATGAATTAAATACACATCTTCCATCTAAGACCCAAGAGTAAGATCCAGAAAACTGGAACCTCTGCCTGTCACATTTTAACCTCAAAGTTCTCACCTTTATCTACCCAATTACGCTCACTCAACTTTGCTGGTCTAAAACAGTAAGTCCCCTACATACAAACAAGTTCCATTCTGAAAGTGCATTCGTAAGTCCAATTTGTTTGTAAGTTAAACAAAGTTAGCCTAGGTACCCAACTAACACAATTGGCTATATAGTACTGTACTGTAATAGGTTTGTAATACTTTTCACACAAATAATACATAAAACACACACACACACACAAAATAAAACATTTTTAATCTTACAGTACAGTACCTTGAAAAGTACAGTAGTACCAGCTACATCACCGTTGCTTTTACACTTGCTTCTGGACACACTGGGCTTGAAATAAAGATACTGTACTACTGTACTCTATACAGTACTGGACAGTAAGTACACAAAAGCACAACCACTTGTAGAGGATGGAGGCACGTAACAATGTATGCCAACATGTGAACTAACTTAACGTGATTGGACATGTGAACTCACGTTCGCATCTTTGAAAGTTTGCAACTTAAAGGTTTGTACATAGAGGACTTACTGTACGCTGCATTGTCTTAGGCACTTGGAACTATAAAATTACTGACCTTTTGTATTTGACTTTCTTCTTTTTTACTAGCTCTAGTTCTGAGAGCTCCTGATTCTGTTATGGGATCTGTTCCCTTGGTTTAATTTGGGCAATTACAGCTCCATCGCTACAGACTTAAAATAGTCATCAAGTCATTCCTTTAATATTCATGTAGCCGTGCTCAACTGTATGCTCTCTGGAGCCTTAAATGCTGTCCAGCAGCCACTGTACCATCAAACGAGCTGACAAATAATGTTCCATCTATAGAAAAACAAAATCTGACCCTTGTAAAGACTGGAACAACTACAATCAAAAACTCTGCATGCAACCACGACACAGTAGACAGTGATGAATATCTGGATGGATCATGTTCCCTGACAATAATATTCTGTCCTCCAGCTGAGGCTGAAGAATGCAAAACTGGAGGGCTGAAAACGGAAACCAACAAATTTCCCTGCTCCTTTGTTAAATAATACTGGAATCATATGAGCTTTTCGTCTTTAAGTAAAACAGTATTGAGAATGAGTAGAAATAATTTGGCGATTTACTCTAAGAAATACTTGCTCCTGGAAAATAATACTGTCAGTGAAACAAAATAGCTGACCAGTCGACATGAACTCTTTGCTCATCTACATTTGTGTCAAAAACCTTGCCTCGGGCTTCCCTGGTGGTGCAGTGGTTGAGAATCTGCCTGCCAATGCAGGGGACGCGGGTTCAAGCCCTGGTCTGAGAGGATCCCACATGCCGCGGAGCAACTGGGCCCGTGAGCCACAACTACTGAGCCTGCGCGTCTGGAGCCTGTGCTCCGCAACAAGAGAGGCCGCGATAGTGAGAGGCCCGCGCACCGCGATGAAGAGTGGCCCCCGCTCGCCACAACTAGAGAAAGCCCTCGCACAGAAACGAAGACCCAACACAGCCATAAATAAATTAATAAATTAATTAATAAACAAATTAAAAAAAAAAACCTTGCCTCCCTCTGCCCACTAATCTAAAGCTATTCCAAAATTCTCCCCAATTCAGTCCTTCCCCCTGCCTTAAAATCACTCAATTCAGGTTCTAAAACTGTACTAATATCCTCCCTTGAATTCCTCCTCTGAGACACGACTAAGATTCTGCCAACACCATATTCCCTGTACACTGAATTAAGTCTAACAAACTTACATTTGCTTAAGAGTTTTTCATTAAAAAAAAAAAAAACTTATTTTTTAAATCAATGGTTTGCAATATGTACTGATACTAATGCTTTTTTATGTATAGAAGTGTAATTTACTTTGATATCATTATTCAACTATTCATATGATTTATTTTTATTTCCCAGATTTTGAATGTTATTAGCAGGGCTTATACCTCATTTGGCTGTTTATACTACACATAGCACTAGATCTTAAGCATCTAATAGTCTGAGCAAATAATTATTCAATAAATAAATGCATATACAAATATGATTAAGGCTTTTTAATATATTATTAAATTCCCACTGTGTAAATGTCCAAATTGTATACACACACAGAAATACATGTACGTGTATACAGTTAATACACATTAAGTATTAATTAGTAAATATAACATAATACCTAACACTGAAATATATTTTTACATGTGTTTGTGAATACACCCATATGTAACTTTGAGACTACATATACCTTATTTGTAAGACAGCGTATATTTTCCAATTTGTACTTTTGTTTTCTACCATTGTATTGATAGATATTACATACAAAAGAGTATTTATTCAAATAAACATCTGAAAAATTCTAGGCACCCGCAGTCTCACAAGACATCATTTTAATACCTAACTTACATAAAAGTAAACTTATGTATAAAAATGAGACAGCAAAATCATAATTAGTGCTTTACTCCAAAGCTTGAGTATGTGATATTAGCCACTGACAGTGAAAATGCTATTGATAACTCGTCTGATCCCTCAAAATAAAACCTGAGATCGTGTACATTCACAATTATCTTTCAAATATAAACATGTTTTCTTTTCACTATTTACCCCCATACTCAAAGCTATAAATCATTTGCTTTATAGCTTCTTGTGATGTTCTGTGCTATGAGACTGGTATAACAAGCCAATGACTCACATTTATATGCCCAGATTTAAGTTGGAATTTTGTTTGTTGTTCTGCACCTGTGTTTCAAGCCAGTTAACTTTTTCCCCTGAAAAAATAAAATATTCAATTTAAGATATTTGTGGGAAAAAAATCAGTTGAAGCCATAAGAAATTCCTGAGAGTTCTAAATATTCCGGGACCATATTTCATAGTCCCTAAGCTATGAACACAAATTAAGATATAGCAGCTTGGTAGAGGCAACATGCAAACCTTATTCACATCTGTCAGCTAATGGAAAACTAAAATGCTACAGCTGCCAGGGTAAATATTAATCACTCGAAAAAGGAAAATTATATTAATCTCTTGTGCATGATATGCTTATATGTGAGTGCTATTTATGCACCGTATGCTACACTTTTGCTAAAATAACCCTGCCCTTGATAAGCCATAGGGAAGTTTTGTGACTGGAAACAAATCATGCATTTAAGTGAGTTAAAGCATCAGCATACACTAGAGATAAGAAAAGCCAGGTTTAATATTGAATGCAGAGAATCAAACATAATTGGAAATCAAAACTGTGGCTGTCCTTAAACAGGATACTAGAAAGGAACAAATATAAAACCTAGTTTTCTCAAATAACTAACCTTTATTTTTCACTACAAACCATATGAAGTCCATTTTTGGATATTCCAGTTTTGGATATTCCAATTTCTTTTTTAAAAGGCATATAATTGGGGTACAGATTGCTTAATTTTAATTTCAGCTTGAAGTCCTGAATTACAATCTGTTTAGACAATCTTTTCAAACAAAAGTAAACAAGATCTGGTATCTTATAAATAGCATAGGCACTGCTTCTTGTTGTGACATGATTGGCAGCTGTTCCTCAAAGCACAACACAGAGAGGAAGCTGGTCTATCAGCGCAGCCCTCTGTGAATCTTCTAAGTCAATGCTATCTAGGTCCCAGATCATCTTTTCCTGCCCCTGCAGACCTAAACACAACCAGCTGCCAAGGGCCCATAAACTCTATGAGAGCAATGTTAGAAGTGCTTCTATTATGTGGGCTTCAGCATTTGGAACCAAAGTCTACTGTTTCTTCTGATGGATTCAAAGTACCAGAAGCTAATTTATTTTTTTCCTTCTCAACACTGAAACACATGGGGAAGGGGCTGAGTTCTAGTTAACAAAGAATGATCTCATGATTGTCAACTCATTTTCCTACAACCTAAGAAATAAATTGCAAAGAATAAAAGCAATGATAAGACACAGTGTAAAGGTCATAAATTGAGAAGAAATTTTAATGAACAGCTGATGCAGAGAGGTAAGGAAGGATTAAGATGGGTAAAAATACTTGCATAGTGGAAGCAAATAGAGGTTGTACTGACGGAGCATTTGGCTTGAAAATGCCAGAGAATGAGGGTGAAATTTGGGACTGAAAACATGATAAATTGAAAGTCCTATACGTGGATTTTTAATAACTTCCAGTATCATACTTCCATCTCAACAAGCAGCAAGAGAACCCAGGTTTCTAAGTCCAAGTTAAAAAGTTCAGTGAAGGACTCTTCTTTGGAGAGTCTGAAAGCTATTAGAGAAAAGAAATGCTTTAGACATTTTGTTATCTTCCTAAGTGATGGGTGGTTTTTATCTGATTACCTTAAAATACAGTAGAAGATTCATCAAGCCCTCCATGACCATATGCTCCTAATTCCCAGTGAGCTCTTTTGTACCTCTGTCTTAAAAGAAACAAGGACCACGGACCTCATTGGAAATGACAAATATAAACAAAAATGACCTCTGAAAAAGATATAAATTCTAAATTATGAAATATCCCCAATTAGATTCCTCAGAGGCATGTACCATTACATCACAGGCAGAAAACAAGATCAATGCTTTTAAAAAACAAGTAGAGGATAATACTGCTTAGAAAGCAAAATAATATTAAAATTAAAAAGTCAATGAAAGGTTTGGAAGATCATATTGAAAACACTTCCCAGACTTGAACAAAGGTCAGAGATGGATATACAGAAGACAACATATATAAACAATCAAACTAGGAAGTTCAACATCTAATTAATAAAAGTTCCCAAGGGAAAAAAAGAAGGGAAGATAGAAGAGATAGGTATAAAAGTCATACAACAAAAATTTCCCGAGCTTAAGTACAGAAGTCTCCAGATTAACAAGTGACATCAAGTGTACAAACTAATGAACAAAAGAAAGGCCAATAAAAAAGGGTGGCCAAGACGGTCTAATGGTCCCCTCAGCTTGACTAAACTTTGACAGGTTTCTTCCTGGCTATAGCTCCCTGACTTCCCTTTCTTTACAGCACCTACTGTAGAAAACGTCTAATTGTAAACCCTTTCTTTGCTTAATTGAGATAAAAATCTCCCAGGCTCTTGCCAATTTTACAACCCTGGAATGTCCTTCACTACTTCTTCACTAGCTTGCCCCAGCATTTAAAGATTCTCCCAATTCTTATTTCAGCAGAATTGAGTTCAATCTCTCAACTTGCTCTCAACTTAAGTTGTGTTTGCCTGTTTGCAATTTTTCTTTGGCAAGTTCATCATCAACAATTTTCAGAACATCAAGGATAAAGAGAGAGAGTCTAAAATAACTCCAGAGAAAAATAAAAGATGATCAATATTCCAAATTTCTAAACAGCATTACTACCTACTACAAGAAAAAGGAGCAATTTTTTCAAGTTATCAGAGAAACTTTAACCTAGAACTCCATCTTTAGCCAAACCAAGAATCAAGAAAAAAGAGTATGAATAGTTTTACAGACACAGAAAAAGTTTTCTCCTTTAAATGTTTAGTCAATAGGATTAAAATAAAAGTGTTGGTGTTGAGGTTATTGGGCCGTGCCTTTTATCAAAAGGCTTTATAAAACCAGAAACTTGAAAATAGAAATAAATTCCTATGTTTTCAAGATAGCTATCTTATATACCAGGACTGCTGTACCAGCAAAGACCACTAACTCTTCAATCTCTGTTCCATCTTTTTTGCAGTGTGATATTTTGACACAAGATAACGGCTGGAGCTCCAGTCATTCCATGCTTATTCCAGACAATTGGATGAAGATGGGGAAGAACAGCAAATCTTCTCTTTTTAGAAGCTATCCCAAACATTTTACACAAGGCTTCTGCTTAAAACTCATTGGTTAACACTTAGTCACATGGCCAGCATGATACAACAGGGTCTAGAAATTTAGCATCATGCTAAATGTAGGGCACTGATATTAAAGAATAATGGTAGAAGAATTTATATGGATAATGATGCAACTAGTATCCATTACAAGATGGCACTCAAAAAAGTTAGAGAGGATTTAGAGACTGGGAAGACTGTTAAGGTATGAAAAAGGAATAGAGTATAATAAAAAAGTGAGGACTTCCCTAGTGGCGCAGTGGTTAAGAACCTGCCTGCCGATGTGGGGGACACAGGTTCGAGCCCTGGTCTGGAAAGATCTCACATGCCGTGGAGCAACTAAGTCCGTGCACCACAACTACTGAGCCTGTGCCCTAGAGACCACGAGCCACAACTACTGAGCCCCCATGCCACAACTACTGAAGCATGTGAGCCTAGAGCCCATACTCTGCAATAAGAGAAGCCCCCGCAATAAGAGAAGCCCCCGCAATGAGAAGCCCGTGCACCACAGTGAAGAGGAGCCCTCACTTGCCGCAACTGGAGAAAGCCCACGCACAGCAACGAAGACCCAACACAGCCAAAAATAAATAAATTTTTAAAATAATAATAAAAAAATAAAATAAAAAAGTGAATTACTAATTTCAGAACATATTTTAGTAGCTCTTTCTTAAAACCAGACAGATAAAATGGACAACAAAATAGCAAATATTCTAGAGATGTAACACAAATATAAAGCATATTTTAATTGATATATAAAGATATAGGTAAAGTAATTCCTGCAACCAGAAACAGAAAAATATAAATTAGTTTCAAGCACATATGAAATATAAAAATTGATTGTATTTGACCACAAAGAAAGTTTCATTAAAGCCTCGAGGAGGTATATCATAACTATTAAATCAAAATGGAACTCTATTTAAATTCCCCCCCAAAAATTTTTGACTCAGACCATTTTCTTCCATAACGAAAATAAATTAGAATTTATTGGTAATAAGGCGTCCATGTCTAATATCTTTTCATGATAAAGAAAAAATCTCAGTAAACCCCAGAATAAAGGGAAATTTCTTCAACTTGATAAAGAGTATCTACAAAAACCCTACAGCTAACATCATAATTGATAAGAAAGCCAAAGCTTTCTCTCTAAGATCAGGTACAAAAGCAAGGATGTCCTCTCTCACCACTCCTTTTCAACACCATACTGCAAAGTCTAGCTAGTTCAGTAAGACCGGAAAAAAAAACAATGTACATAGTTTGCAAAGAAAGACATAAAACTGCCTCTGTTCGCAGATAACATTATTGTCTATAAAGAAAATCCTTAACAACAACAACAAAACTCATGGAACTAATGTGCTTTTAAAACAAGCTTGTAAGATACAAGGTTATTATACAAAAGTCAGCTGCTTTCCTACATACCAGCAATGAACAAGTGGAATTTGAGTTTAAAGCACAACACGTTTATATTAGCATCTCAAAAAAAAAATACTTAGGTATAAATCTGACAAATATGTGAAAGATCTGTATGAGGAAAACTACAAAACTCTGATTAAGGAAATCAAAGAAGAACCATATAAATGGAGAGAGATTCCATGTTCATGGTTAGGAAGACTCAAAATTGTCAATGTGTCACTTTTTCCAAACTTGTTCAATAGATTCAATGTAATCCCGATCAAACTCCAGCAGAGTATTTTGTGGATATTGACAAACTGACTCTAACATTTATGTGGAGAGGCAAAAGTCCCAGAATAGCCAACACAATATTTAAGGAGAACATAGACGAAGTACTGACACTACCAGACTTCAAGACTTACTCTAAGCTACAGTAATCAAGACAGTGTGATATTGGTGAAAGAACAGACAAATAGATCAATGGAACAGAATAGAGATCCCAGAAACAGACCCACATAAATACAGTCAATTGATCTTTGACAAAGGAGCAAAGGCAATATAATGGAGCAAAAATAATCCTGTCAACAAGTGGTACTGAAACAACTGGACATCCACATGCAAAAAAAAAATGAACCTAGATGCAGAACTTACACATTTCACCAAGATAAACTCAGTATGAATCACAACCTAAATGTAAAACACAAAAACCATAAAGCTTCTAGAAGGTAACATAAGAAAAAATCTGTATGACCTTGGGTATAGCAATGATTTTTTAGATACAACACCAAAACCATGATCCATGAAGTAAATAAATTGATAAGCTGGACAACATTAAAGTTAAAAACGTCTGTCTGCAAAAGACAATGTCAAGAGAATGAGAAGACACACCACAGACTGAGAGAAAATATTTGCAAAAGATACATCTGATAAAGAACTATTACCCAAATTATACAAAGAACTCTTAAAATTCAACAATAAGAAAACAACCAACCCTTTCAAAAAATGGGCCAACTACCTGAATAGACACTTCAGAGAAGATATACAGGTGAAAAATAATCATAGAAAGATGTTCTATATCTTATTTCCTCTGGGAATTGGAAATTAAAATGAGATACCGCCACACACCTATTAGAATGGCCAAAATCTGGAACACTGACAAAACCAAATGCTGGTGAGGAGGTAGCGCCACAAGAATTCTCATTCATTACTGGTGCAAATTCAAATGGTACAGCAGTTTGGAAAAACATGGAGGAAACTTAAATGCTTATCACTAAGTGAAAGAAGCCAATCTGAAAAGGCTACATACTGTATGATTCCAACTATGTGACATTCTGGAAAAGGCAGTATTATGAAGATGGTAAAAAGACCAAGGGTCGCTGGGGTTGGGGAGGGTGGCAAGATGAATAGGCAGAGCCCAGAAGATGTGGGGAGTGTGAAAATACTCTGTATGATGCTGTCATACATTCGTCTATTCCCACGGAATGCACAACACTAAGTGTGAACCACAACATAAACTGCACTCTGAGTAGTTATGACATGTGAATTTTGGTTCATCAACTGTAATAAATTGACCACTCTGTGGGGATGTTCATGAGGGCAGGCCGTGCATGTGAGTTGCAGGGGAGGGGAGAGGTTAGCGTAGGGGGAATCTGTTCTCAATTCTTCTGGGAAGCTGCTCTAAAAAAAATAATTCTTAAGATTTTTTAAAGAGCCAAAGCTGATGTTTTACAAAGTAAAAATCATCACATTGAGATTTAAACATTTCAGTAGATGCAGAAAAATCATTTGAGTGTTTCCAGGATTATGGCAGACTAGGTATTTTTTAAAAATTTCTGTAGCCCTGGACCAAATATCAGAAAGTTGCAAAATTAAGTACGTAAACACAGTGAGCTCAAAACGTTGGGAATAACTCTAAAGAGGTAGGAAAATAAAATAGAACTATATAAACTTGAAATTGAAAGAAAACTGTTCATCCTTAATGGAAATATCAGTGATGGAAACTTAAGAGACAGGGAGAGGAGAGGAGAGATCAGGTATCGTTACAGTAAAAGAGGGAAGCTGACACAAAACACCAGCCATAATGTTAAGAAATTCAAGAAAAACACTTAGTGAAAGGTGACTAGGGTGTAATTTGTCTCCATATAAGATGACCCACAACTGAATGCACTCCTGCCTGTGCTATCAAGAAATATTACTGGTGACAATGCTGATGATAACAGTAATAATGATGATGGAACATTAACAACAACACTAACTGTAGAGTCCCTTAATAATTTGTAACCACAGGCCTGATAACGTTTGGGTCTGGGATTCAAATTTAAAGAACACCTTCCTGAAGGCAGAAAATCTCCAGGTGGAGAAATTAAACTGAATTGATTGCAGCTTGGTAACATCAGCTGATACATATTGAATAAAACACCAGTCTTCTTTGGATATAATCATCCTCAATTAAGGTATTCCAGGATCCCACAGATGAAATTCATATAAGTATGAATGTAAAGGAATTATCAAAGAACCGATGATACAAAACATAAATAACAAGTATTGGCATAAGTATATCAAAAACAAGATCAGATTTAGACTTCTAAAAACTTCCGACTTTAGAATTACTAATTGGAGTAAAGCACTACAATGAATAATGTGTTGAAAAGCATAAGTGATAAAAGTACAAAATTAAGTAAGCAACAAAAAAATATCAATAAAAGGCCAGAGAGATTTGAGGAATAACCAAAAACAGATACAGAGTGTGCATGCAAAAGCAAAAATTTAATCGACAGGATAAACACCAGTTAAAGACACAGTTGAAAAGATAATTACTGAATGTACCATAGAATTGTAAGGATTATCCAGTGTTCAGAGAAATAATGAGAAAAAAATATGATTGAGGTTAAGGGACTCAGGAGCAGAAAAAGGTCTATAATATATATAATTGGATTTCTAAACAAGAGAATGAAGGAAGAATTATAAGGAGAGACAATGGATGGAAATAACCCAGAATTAATGAAAGACATAAACCCAAAGATAAGAAAGTACAATGTATATTAAGTGAAATAAGAAATGCCCACTGATATATTATTGGAATTGTTAATACCAAGAAAAAGGAAGATTTTCAAAGAAGTCAGAGAAAATGTAGAGCTCTCTAAGGAAGTTACTGTAACATTAAAAGCAGAATTCCCTCATCTCCTGCTACTCTGCCCTTGTTCCCTTGCTCACTCCAGGCCAGCTGTTTCTGGAACATTCCAGACATTTTCTTATCTAGGGACCTTTGATCTGGGTGGTCCTTCTTCCTGAAGCTTCTTCTACATGCTCTTTGTCCTACATTCCCCCGTTAATTCAAGCCTGCCTTAAAATAGCTCCACCTCAAGGATCCTGACAACAGCCATACTAGTTAATATTCGAAGCTTTCCACAACTTCCAGCCCACCTTATGTGCTCTACCTTTTATTCCTATAGCACTCATTAATTCTAATGTATTATATTATTTACCAGTAGTGTATCACAGGTTTATTTATCAAATGATCATAAACAACTTGAAAACAACTAATGGGGCTGTAAATAAATTATAGTTCCTCCATGCAATGGGAAATCATACCTTCATTAGAAAGGATCAGCTAACTCTATAGTGTAGGGAACAGTGCCAAGATATATTGGCACCAGAAATAAATATATAAATGAAAAAAGCAAAATGCAGAGCTATATGCATAGCATGCTACAATTCTACATGTGTATAAGCCATATACATGATCTATATCTGGAATGAAACGGGTACCTTATAACGCTGGCGTCTTCAGGGTGAGCAGACTACCTGGCTGGGGGACAGGTAAGGAAAGGAGCCTTTTTCCCACGTCTTACTTCCAAAATTTTCTTCCATGAGAATGTAATAGCTATCAAATAAGTAGATGTAACTACTAAAACATACAGGCACAGAAGTCTCTTGCTTTTAAATTTATGTATGTGTTAGCTGGATAAATATGAAAGTTGAAAAAGAAAAATGACCTGATTATGTTCCATTTCCTGAAAAAGTAGAACTTTTAATATTTGTAGGAAAAATTGCTACTGTCATTGTCTCCAGGCTACGCTTCATATGCCCCTTGACCATGACTGAAACATGTTTTCCCTTCTAAAGATAAACGACTCTCTACTACCTCTTTACTTGCTTGAGAGAGAGAAAAGTGCGTGCACCCACACAGACACAGACACAGACACAGACACACTTAACCTGAGTCACAACTCTATCATATTGCTCATTTTTCTCAATTGTGTGTTTCACGGAACATTTATGATCAAATATGCTGTTAGGCTTTGATATGTGTTTTTCTCTTCCTCAATCTAGCATTTAGCCATCATCATCCAAGACTATCTTCTGAAGTTACCATCCTCATGCAAAGTGCGTTTCCACAATCTTTGTCTTTAAGTGACAGGTGGAAAATGTATCACAAAAGTCATACAGCATAGAACAGGCAGTAAGAGCAGATCGGCAATGAAACCGTGAGCCTGCATTCAGGTCAAAAGGTATTTGCTCTGAACCAATTAAGGCCAAGTTTATCGTGTCAATGTCAAACTCATGGTAAACAAAGTTTTTGCTTCTCTCTCATCATGAATAAATCACTTGTTCAACCCAACCGCTCAGGCCTTATCAGGCAGTATTTAATTTCAGTACAGTTGTGCTGACAGGCCTAATCACAATTCTCCTGTTAGTTCTTAAATGCAGAGAAGACCCCTGAGGATTCCCACTAGGGACAGACTCCCTGGAGCATTTCCCTAAATTTCAGAACGCCTGCCTTACACGTGTGTTTTCCTTAAGTCTCTGTGCTTTGCTTTCCAAGGGGGCAGACAGACAATGTAAGTATTCACTCCCCAGTGTGAATGCGAGATGCAAGAGCATTGGGCAAACCATCAGGAAACCGGAGTTCTCGTAAGAGGACCCTAACTCTAAATACCCATACGTCTTGAAAGGGTAAGAACCCTGGGTCTCTTTATGTGAAAATAAGTTGGTCAACTTCTAAGACTCTTGAAGTTCTAAAAGCCCATGGATATCTACATGGACACTGGTATATGAAGATATTTAGTTGGTTCTTAAAGGAGTGTATTCATTTACTAGGCTGATATAAATAGTACCATGAACTACGTGGCTTTAAAACAACAGGAATTTACTGTTTTGACAGCTAGTATTTCAAATTCAAGGTGTTGGCAGGGTAACACTCTCTGAAGACTCTAAGGGAGAATCTATTCCAGACCTATCTCCTGGCTTCAGGTGTTGCCAGCCATCCTTAGTGTTCCTTGGTTTGTACATGCTTCACTCCAACTTTTCAGTCGTGTGAAAATAAAGAGTATTCTGGCTAAAGAGACTGAGCTGATTAGAGTTTGGATTAAAACTTAGAAGCTTTGAAAGAGATGTTTGAGTCAAAGCTGTCATATTTACTTGTTCATAAGCCAATTTTTTGAGGAAAACCTCGTAACATTTAACAGCATCTAGTCTTTTTGTTTGTTTGTTTTCATTTCTGGCTGTGTTGGGTCTTCATTGCTGCGCACGGGCTTTCTCTAGTTGTGGTGAGCGGGGGCTGCTCTTCGTTGCGCTGTCCGGGCTTCGCATTGCGATGGCTTCTCTTGTTGCGGAGCATGGGCTCTAGGCACGTGGACTTCAGTAGTTGTGGCACGTGGGCTCAGTAGTTGTGGTGCACGGGCTTAGTTGCTCCACAACATGTGTGATCTTCCCAGACCAGGGCTCTAACCTGTGTCCCCTGCATTGGCAGGCAGATTCTCAACCACTGTGCCACCAGGGAAGTCCCAGCATCTAGTCTTTTGCAGAACACATTTTAGGAACACTATTTACACTCTTGGATCCTATGTACACCTTGACCACTCATCTCCATGTAGCAAACAAAACCATCTATCTAAAATCCCAATAGGACCATGTCCTGCCCCTGCTTGAATTCCTTCGGTCTCTCTCCATCCCCTAAAAGAGCACAAGCTACTAAGTATCACATACAAGGCATTGAATGACCTGACTCCCAGTCCCCTTCTTCAGTCTCGTCTCTCATGGCTGACAGTGGCTTTTCTTTTTAGGCAAATTAAGAATGAGTTTGTGTACAGCCCGAGGAGGAGTACTGAGTGGAGAGGAAGAAGTCAAATATATATGAGGGAGGGGATGAACAATAGAATGCTATATATATGCGAGAGGGGATGAATAATAGAATGATATTCTGGACAAGGTTGGAGGTGGGCTAGAGGACTTAAATAGAGACATAGCTCCCACTCCAATCTTGACATAGTGGAAGTAAGATATGGGCTGCAAGAAATGAATGTTGGGGTGGAAAAGAAGCAAGATTGTTACTGAAAGCCCCTATATTCTCATTCAAGTAGAAGAAAGATCATCTGCTGAGGCTGAAGGGAACAGGGATTGAGCTGGTGTTTCGAAGAGCAAGGTGAAATTTGGGATTTTATCCATGCAAACGGGAGGTGGATGTTACTAAAAGCTCGCTGAGGGCCAGTCTGAGGAAAGGCTCTAATGTGTAAGGGTATGTGCTTTAGCCAAATGTAATTCATTCCCACCCAGGGGCGGAACTATCAAAATAGGGAATGAATTATTTCATTTCTCCAAAGTTATTGTTTAACCAGACTATTCAGTGAGAAGTGGTTTCCAAGATGATTGATAAAAAATATAGTTCCTATCACTGAAGAAATAGGCTCATTGGATGTGATGGGTGAACCAAAGAAAAGAGAAGGACATGACTTGGAGATAATGAAAGCTCCTAAGGAGCAGAGATCTGAGATCAAATACAATATGGATACCAAGAGGGAAAGGGGGGTGGGTGGGATGAACTGGGAGATTGGGATTGCCATATATACACTATTGATACTACGTATAAAATAGATAACTAATGAGAACCTACTGTATAGCACAGGGAGGTCTATTCAATGCTCTGTGGTGACCTAAATTAGAAGGAAATCCAAAAAAGAGGGGATATATGTATACGAATAGCTGATTCACTTTGCTGTACTGTATAAACTAGCACACTATTGTAAAGCAACTACAACCCAATAAAATTAAATTAATAAAATACCATATGGAGACCTGAATTGGTGGTAAGATTGTGCTCATATAATGGACTTTTAATATTTACCATTTCTGAGATTAGAATACTTCTAAAGGATAAGACAGTCTAGCCAATCTCTCAAAATCCCCTATAATCATGCAAATGGTTGGAGTAAAGAGAGAGAGATTAAATTGTTCCCAAATCTTTAGTGAATGGGGGGAGTGTATCTTTTATGGTATTTTGATTTCAAGTGACAGAAAAATCTAAGGAACCTAGAGAATTTATTGGCTTTCGTATCTGAAAAAATTATAAGGCTGGTTTCATGGATTTAAGGGTTTAAATGATATTATAAAGATTATATCTATCACTGAGTTCAGCTTTGCTATTCTTTGCATGTTGACTTTACATCAGTTTCCACATGGCAGCCAAAAGTCTGTAGCATCTCCAACTACATATCATATTATATGCAAATCTGGCAGGAAAACACCTCAAATCAAAGCACTAGATTTAGCTCTAATTGTAACCCAACCCTCAAACAAACACCATCCAGAGGTTTGGGGGCACTAATTGACTAGAGCTAAAGTATACTTTCTACTCCTAGAAAAGAATGAGACCTCACCCAAGCCTGAAGAATTGAGATTGAGAAAGGCACAGATCTCAAATGGAAGTCATGGCCTGTTAAAAGAACTAAGATGAATGAATGAGGAAAAACCTCCTCAAGCCACCATTCCTCTAGAGCCTCTCAACCTCAAAAACCATATGATTCAAGCCCCAAGATATTGTACGGAACAATTTAACCAGCTATGTTGCTCCTATATAATAAGAATTTCCAACTTCCTAACCCTCCACATAACCTCAACTCAGCCTAATTCATGTTTTAGTCTGTCACTTGCAAAATCCCACTATGGTACCAATTTCCATTTCAGTTAAGGTTCGTTACAAGAGAAACCAAAACTACATATTTCAAACAAATAGCAGCAAAGAAACTGAAAGGAAATATGGGAAATCAACCCATTTTTTTCAAAGCCTGAAAAATCAGTCTCAAAGCCCATGGACAAAGGCAATTCTGAATGTTGGTTATCAAGAACTCAACTTCACTTTCATCATGGAAATACAGGATTGAATAAGCTCCCATCTTTTTCAACATTTTATGGAACTGTGTCCAAGACTCCATTTCCAGGGAAAAAGCAGTTGATTGGCTTAGCTCAGGTGATGTAGATCATGACCAGAGGAGAGGTGGGCACATTAAAAATCATGTTAGAATGATCCAAAGACTAAGAAGATGTTATACTATCAGGATACCAAAAACAAAAAGCTGGCCACTACAGGTAGTAATGCAAAAGTCTGTTTTGCTGGTGAGAACAGCAAGAAAGCAGAGTACAGTGGTAATCATTTTGCAACACAGAAATGTATCCAATCAGCATGTTGTCCACCTTAAACTTACAAGGTTATGGCTCAATGATAGCTCAGTAAAAAATTAAATAAAAACTCAGTATGAAAAATAAATTCAATTCACGGGGGCGGCGAGAGGGGAGAATTAGCATAGAGAATGGTAAAGTCAGAGAGTATAAGCTTCAAAGGAGAATTACTACAACCATAAAAGAGTAATGAAACATCATAATCATTCATTATTCTTGACAGTATTAATGAAGAACCTGAAGACTGGAAAGAGAAGCCAGGGGAGGGGGTATTTTACAGGGCAGTGGTATCTAGGTGGGAGATCAAGGGTTTATCTAGGAGAAGGGCACAGCAAGAATTCTTTGGAAGAATGATTGCGCAAGACTGGGTAGGCACCAGGGAGAAAGAAGAAAATTGCAAGACATCATTCAACCAACAAATATCTTAACATGTGTCATAATTGTTCTTGCGGTAGGACATGGGTACATTTAAAAGACATATAAGATACGGTCCTTGACTTCAGGTCTATAGGCTCTAGTGATTCATCACTGATTACTAGAACTTTCTGCTATGATGGTAATGTTCTATAACCTGTGCTGTCCAGGATGGTAGCCATTAGTCACATGTGGCGACTGAGCACATGAAATGTGGTTACTGTGAAAAGAACTGGCTTTTGAATTGTATTTCATAATGAATTAAGTTTAAATATACATAGCCACATGTGACTAGAGGCTACAGTATGAGACAGCACAGTTCTAGATTATAGTGTCATACAAAATAAAAGGTGACCCTTACAAGATAAAATAGCATTAAGTTATAGTATAAAATCCTCCAAGTTTTGTAAACATAAATTTACAAGAGGCTTTAGATTATACTTGCATGAATAAGAATTCAAAAATTGTTGTTAAATTCATCAAAATTCCTATAGGTGGCTTGATAAAAAGGTGGACATAAGTCATCTTTTTCGGATGTTAGTCCATCTTAGAATGCAACTAGTTGGAAGTGGTATGGCGGCATTCACAGGAGAGAAGACAAGGTCCAGGAAATCAAGGGGAAAATCACCCAAACTGGGAACATTCACAGCCCTGAAGCTGACAGCAGGGGCACATGCCCAAACGTGAGGCTATTCCAGAGGTAAACACAGACGCTCCTCTGCCAGCCACTCATAACTAGTTATCCTGATTTTGTCCTCCAAGGTTCTTGTGAAAACTGCTTCTCTAATATGAAAGTAACTGAGGATTTCTAGTACATACTCTTTTTATTCCCTCTACCTATCAGGTACTATTCCTACTGATGTAGTTAATAAGTGGTGCAATCAGACAAATTTGAATTTGTACACCTACCGACTTAGGTCATTTGGAGAAAACTGCTTCAGAGGTGACCGCCTTTTCTTTTCGGAAAACAGTCCTACAGAGGTCACCAGGTGAACTGAACAAAAATACCTAAGTTGTCAAGGAGTTTCTTCTTCATATTTCGTTTCCCCTTTTAACCAGTTTGAAGACAGACATAGTCAATTTTTTTTTTCCATTGAGACATTTTCCCAGGTACCAGACCATTTGCTAAACAATAAATATTTGTAATCATCAGTGCAATGAGGGAAGCTCCAGTATTATGCTCACTGTACACAAGAGGTAACTAGTGCCCTGAATGGTTAAGTAACCTGTCCAAGGTCAAGAACTTGATTTGGTGGAACCAGGACTCAGACAAGGAAGTCTGGTTCCAGAGTCTTTGCTTTGAAACTTCTCACCATCCTGTTTCTCTCAGCTCACACCTACCCATGCATGCTCACACATTCACAACCCACACCTGGCCTTGAAGATATGAACATCCTCAACAGAAGGTTTGCCATGAACAGAAGAGTAGGGATGTGCAACAGCATTGAACGTTTCTGTAAAGATACAGTCCAGAATTACTCAAGTATGGATTACAAAGAAAATGGCAGAAGATTAAAGATACAGACAATGGTGAAATCCTAAAGAGCTTATAAACTAGGCTTGAAAGTTTAATCTGTGTACAACGGGCTGATATTTTCTAAAATGTGTATTGAAACACAGTCCCAGTAAAAGCTTAAAGATTTAATAATCAAATAAATTACGGAAGTGCTGCATACTATGTCTGTCTGGTACATACAATGCACATGGTCTCCTTAAACATACTGAGAAGGCCTGCAATTAAGAAGTTGAATGTTGTGTAACTCTACATTTTACACACTATTTGTGAAATATGCCTCCGTGCATATGCGTATCTGTAGAATCTAGTAGCAGGTCCACATGATATACTTTGAATCCCTTCAGTAAGCACAGGAGGATTTTAAACCAGGGACCATTTCATATTACAGACACATCACTAACCAGAAAGGGAAAGATGAAGTAAAAGAAAGTGGGGTTTTGGAGGAGGGGAAAACAGTTAAAATATGAATGTACGAATGAGGCAGTAAACATAGAAACATGAAAATGAGCAAATTTGTGACATACTTAAGGAAAAAGGACTTAGTGACTAATTTGATATGGGGAGTGAAGAGAGATGGGTGAGAACGTTTTCTAGATTTCATGGGTGTATAATGGTAGCATTAACAGGAAGAGAAATAGGCTTTGTTGAAATAAAACAAATAGATATTCATGCACATTAAGTTAAATGTTACTATGGGGCATTTAATTGGAACTATGCAATAGGCTGTTGACATATGTTTGCTTCATTCACACCACTTCTCAAATGTATAATTTTATTTGTATTTACACATTCTTTTGTTTACTGATGATTCCCCTACTAAATATAAAGTCCTTGAGACAAACATGTATTGGATGCTTAATAAATAACTTTTTGTGGAATACATAATTCATGTTGCAGAGAAATTATTTTTATTGAGGATTTGCTATAGGTTGAATATTTGTTTCCCCACGAAATTCATAAGCTGAAACCAAATCCTCAGTATGATGGTATTTGGGGGAGGGGGTTGGGAGGCGATTAGGTCATGAGAGGGGAGCCCTGATGGGTCCCCTGGTGGGTCATGAGGGGTTAGTGCCTTTAGAAGAGACCCTAGAGAGCTCCTTTGTCCTTTTTGCCACATGAGGTTAGAGTGACAAGACAGCCATCTCTGAACCGGGACGAGGGCCCTCACCAGACCCCAAATCTGCCAGTACCTCGTTCTAAGACTTCCAGCCTCCATAATTCTGAGAAATTGATTATGTTGCTTACAAATCACCCAGGCTATTGCATTTTTATTGTAGCAGCCCAAGCTAAGACAGTAGGACAATTTTTTTTTCTTTTTTTTTTTTTAAGTAAAAGATGATACCTTCCCTCTCCTATGTAGAGAGCCCAGAGGACCAAACACCTTAGTCCTTTCACAGACTAGGGTGGGCTGAGGTTGGTGTGCAGGCTAATAGTCAGTGTACCTTTGCGTTTTAGGAAAAGGATTCTTTAGAATTCCCAATAGAAGAGTTTGCCTCTCCACCCGTGGAGGCTGCAGGAAACCTGCTCTGATTTGCAGATCTCTTCAGCCTCCCACTCTGAGCTTCTTTAACATCTGACAAAGGCCCAAGGTAGACACAGGCCGAGTGTGTGATGTGCTCCAGCCTCTGGTTTATCAGACACCCCATGCATGGTGTTCTGTTACAGCAGCCTGAAAGGACTGTGACACGGTACAAATAGTATGGTGAAATCCAGTAGTTCGGCTGCAGGGTTTAAGTCCCAGGGGGTAAGGGGCAATGCTGTGGCCACATCTCCTCTGTCCCAAACTCCACAGAGAGGACTAGCTCAGGCAGGCACCACAAACACAACGTGTAGAGCTACACAGCCTTCCCAGGCCCGAAGATGGGGAGCAGGGGATCAAATCATTGTTGTGAAGGGATGAAGAAGACTGCTACAATACTTTATCACTTCTTTACACCTTCCATAATTCTCTCCATCTGGACCTAAGAGGGCTCCTCCTCCTATGGAGGTCCTACCAGGAGGCTCGAGAAACTGGACACAGTAGGGTCCAAAAGAAGGGAGAAACATCATTTATATCATGGCTGGCTCTTGGTCTGGGCCTTCAGCTTTCTGCATTTCCCAAGGGAAGCTCACCCAGCTATCACGGGACAAGGATTTGGGACAGGAGACAGTAATAAAGTATATCTGGCAGGGAGACATTCTGCCTTTCCTTCCAGAAACTACGTACGGTAGTGGGTGATTTGCAGAGTGAAGATGTGGCAAATGCCAATCATTCTACAAATGTGACAGATTAATAGATATTGTATCTACTTATAGCAATCATATATAGGCAAATTGTTTGATGCTTCTGAGTTCCTGGGATGACTTCTTCACACACTGAACTCTTTCAAAAGCAAAAAATGATGACAACATCTAGGTTTCTATATTGTCCATAAGTTCCATGCCTGCATAAATAAGGCAAAGTTTAAAATATTAGCCAATCATCTTTTGAAGTCAAAATGAGTATCAAATAGTTCTGGAATCTAATTAACACGGGTTACATATTTAGTGTACCTTAAGAAACCATTCTCACATCATTTAGTAAGGAACTACTTTAAAGTCCACTAGAAAACATGCAGTATTCTCAAATACCCACCTACTACCCTTATTTTTCCAGTACTCAGAGGTACTACTTAGAAGGACACCAGTCATAACGGATTAAAGACCCCAAATGAGGTCCAGAATGACCTCATTTCAACTCAACTATAATTGCAATCACCCTATCTCCAGATAAGGTCACATTCGTAGGTACTGGAAGTTAGGATTTCAATGTATCTTCTGTGGGGACACAATTCAACAAACAATATGCACCTTGCCAGGATAGTATTTGATCCACATAACAAAATTTTACACCTGATGAGGAGAAACCTGACTTGAGTTACCATAGCAGATAATCCCAGCCTGTTAACCTCTAAATTCACAGATTCAAGCTGTTTAAGGACATGTATCATCCCTTTGGCTAAGATACTAACAACATGGACACAGATATACCCTTAATCTTCCTCCAACCTTCCCTCAAAGAGATCCGCCACCTCATCCTAGGGTAACTAATGCACCAGGGAAGAAAACTTGCCCAACTTTGGAGGGGCTTGCAAGAAATTGGTTCTGAGTTGAGGTTACTCTAGAGAGACCCCAAATGTCACTGTGGTGTGATCAGAATGGAAGTTTGTGAATACCAGATAATAAGTGGAGTTTTGACCCATTAGGGCTGAAGACTACTTTCATGGTTACTTCCTGAGTTCCTCAATTTACAAAGATAAAGAACATATTCAGCAATTAGCAGAATCCCCATCTTGATTCCCTGGTTCATGGAGTGAAGGGTATGGAAGGAAGAACCAGACGAAAGCCCACTGAGATTCCTTTCTTTACCAAGGTAGTAAACCAAGGGCAATACAGTGTCTCTGGAGGAACGTGGAAGATTGTTCCACCACCAAAGACTTCAAAGATGGTGGTGATTCCCATCACATCCCAATTTAACTCACTTGTCGAATTTATGCAACTTATTTACATCATTTTCTCCCCTTTCTTCTTGTAATACTCTGCCTTCCACCATCCTGGTGACTTCAGAAGCTGGTTTATGTTCTCTTCCTATCTCTGAAGTCATTCTCCATGTTTACCTCTAACAATCTCTTTTCACAATGCCTTTTACCTTCTCAAAATCCATTAGTTCTACTTCCACTCATCCCAGTTACAATCTGAACTTTATCATCACTCAAAATAAAGTCATGTCTCCATCTGTAACTCTGATAATTCCTCTTCTGATCATGGTCTCATTTCTATTTCTCTGCTTTCAAATTTTTTAATCGCAGTGTCTTCCATTATCATCACTCTATTATCCAATTCTAAGTAACCCCTAGTAAAACTTTACTATTTCCAAGAAGAAGTAATAAATTGATGTTTGGGACCATTGTAAGTTTATGCAATCATACCTTAGGTGAACTCTCACTGATAAACTGGAAATTCACTAATCCAGGCTTTATTGGTATCTTAATGCATTTCCATAGTACCTGACCCAAACTTTCTATTTTGTTACCCTGTAAATCTCCATTTTGTTTTAGAGAAAACTTTCCCCTTTTTTTTACTTAAAAATATTTATATTTTCATCCTTCTCTCCTATCATTTCACTCTGAGAAAATATGGCAAAATACTTGAAAGAGTGAGCAGCAGCTGGTCCATTTAGTTTTTCCAAAGGTAAATAATAACCAGACATTTAAATTCACCACCATTTATTCATTCCTAATCTCTTTTGAGCAATGGCAGTGTTTCACTTTTGACTAAATCATTTTTTGTATTATATGCTTCTTGCTTTCAAGTATACAGGTCCAACCAGGAAAACACAACCTCACTAGGTATTTCAAATAGAGGAGATCTACTGCAGGGGATTCGTAGATGCTTAGATTCTGTAAAAGCCCACATAGCTGGTATCCATGCTTCTACTACAGGACACTATATAGCTGGTGTTCAGAATGCCAGAGGCTGGAGATAGACTAACTGTTGCTGCTAGAATAACACTGACAGCAACTGGAAAACCAGGAAATCCCTCTTCTCTTTCTCCTCCTTTCCAATCTTCTCTAGTACTTTCTATTAGCAGAACCTAACAGCATGCTGTTTTTCAAGTGAATCTGGGAAATACAATCTGCAGATTCCCAGCCTCATCATTACCAAGTTGAGCACAGAAGCATGGGCTTGGAGCAAAGAGACTATAGGGAATTACTAGCACATCACGGCAAGAAAGTGTCTTTATTCCAGGCTGAGACACAGCACTGTTCAATAGTGAAAGCCCACTTAATAGTGTCAGTTCAGCTTGGAATTAAAATCCAGCTTCACCTTTTCTAGCTGAACACCAAACTTCTCCTTCTCAGTTCCTTCCTCTGTACAATGAGAATTAAAATGCATTATTTAGAAGGATTTTGAATGTTAAATTGAGTAAGGAGTTACATACAAAAGAGTACCCAACAAAAGGATCATATACCATGATCAAGTGGGGTTTATCCCAGGAATGCAAGGATTCTTCAATATACGCAAATCAATCAATGTGATACACCATACTAACAGACTGAAGGAGAAAAACCATATGATCATCTCAATAGATGCAGAGATAACTTTCAACAAAATTCAACACCCATTTATGATAAAAACCCTCCAGAAAGTAGGCATAGAGGGAACTTTCCTCAACATAATAAAGGCCATATATGACAAACCCACAGCCAACATTGTCCTCAATGGTGAAAAACTGAAAACATTTCCATTAAGATCAGGAACAAACAAGGTTGCCCACTCTCACCACTATTATTCAACATATTTTGGAAGTTTTAGCCACAGCAATCAGAGAAGAAAAAGAAATAAAAGGAATCCAAATCGGAAAAGAAGAAGTAAAGCTGTCACTGTTTGCAGATGACATGATACTATACATAGAGAATCCTAAAGATGCCACCAGAAAATTACTAGAGCTAATCAATGAATTTGGTAAAGTTGCAGGATACAAAATTAATGCAAAATTAATTAATCTCTTGCATTCCTATACACTAATGATGAAAAATCTGAAAGAGAAATTAAGAAAACACTCCCATTTACCACTGCAACAAAAAGAATAAAATATCTAGGAATAAACCTACCTAAGGAGATGAAAGACCTGTATGCAGAAAATTATAAAACACTGATGAAAGAAATTAAAGATGATACAAATAGATAGAGAGATATACCATGTTCTTGGATTGGAAGAATCAACATTGTGAAAATGACTCTACTACCCAAAGTAATCTACAGATTCAATGCAATCCCTATCAAACTACCACTGGCATTTTTCACAGAACTAGAACAAAAAATTTCACAATTTCTATGGAAACACAAAAGACCCCAAATAGCCAAAGCAATCTTGAGAAAGAAAAATGGAGCTGGAGGAATCAGACTCCCTGACTTCAGACTATACTACAAAGCTATAGTAATCAAGACAGTATGGTACTGGCACAAAAACAGAAATATAGATCAATGGAACAGGATAGAAAGCCCAGAGGTAAACCCACACACATATGGTCACCTTATCTTTGATAAAGGAGGCAAGAATTTACAGTGGAGAAAAGACAGCCTCTTCAATAAGTGGTGCTGGGAAAACTGGACAGCTACATGTGCAAGTATGAAATTAGAACACTCCTTAACACCATACACAAAAATAATCTCAAAATGGATTAAAGACCTAAATGTAAGTCCACACACTAGCAAACTCTTAGAGGAAAACATAGGCAGAACACTCTATGACATAAGTCACAGCAAGATCCTTTTTGACCCACCTCCTAGAGAAATGGAAATAAAAACAAAAATAAACAAATGGGACCTCATGAAACTTAAAAGCTTTTGCACAGCAAAGGAAACCATAAACAAGATGAAAAGACAACCCTCAGAATGGGAGAAAATATTTGCAAATGAAGCAACTGACAGAGGATTAATCTCCAAAATTTATAAGCAGTTCATGCAGCTCAATATCAAAAAAACAAACAACCCAATCCAAAAATGGGCAGAAGACCTAAATAGACATTTCTCCAAAGAAGATATACAGACTGCCAACAAACACATGAAAGAATGCTCAAAATCATTAATCATTAGAGAAATGCAAATCAAAACTACAATGAGATATCATCTCACACCAGTCAGAATGGCCATCATCAAAAAATCTACAAACAATAAATGCTGGAGAGAGTGTGGAGAAAAGGGAACACTCTTGCACTGTGGGTGGGAATGTAAATTGATACAGCCACTATGGAGAACAGTATGGAGGGTCCTTAAAAAACTAAAAATAGAACTACCATATGACCCAGCAATCCCACTACTGGGCATATACCCTGAGAAAACCATAATTCAAAAAGAGTCATGTACCAAATTGTTCATTGCAGCTCTATTTACAATAGCCAGGACATGGAAGCAACCTGAGTGTCCAGCAACAGATGAATGGATAAAGAAGATGTGGCACATATATACAATGGAATATTACTTAGCCATATAAAGAAACGAAATGGAGGTATTTGTAGTGAGGTGGATGGACCTAGAGTCTGTCATACAGAGTGAAGTAAGTCAGAAAGAGAAAAACAAATACCCTATGCTAACACATATATATGGAATCTAAGAAAAAAAAAATGGTCATGAAGAACCTAGGGGCAAGAGGGGAATAAAGACACAGACTTACTAGAGAATGGACTTGAGGATATGGGGAGGGGGAAGGGTAAGCTGGGACAAAGTGAGAGAGTGGCATGGACATATATACACTACCAAAGCTAAAATAGATAGCTAGTGGGAAGCAGCCGCATAGCACAGGGAGATCAGCTCGGTGCTTTGTGACCACCTAGAGGGGTGGGATAGGGAGGGTGGGAGGGAGGGAGACGCAAGAGGGAAGAGATATGGGAACATATGTATATGTATAACTGATTCACTTTGTTATAAAGCAGAAACTAACACACCATTGTAAAGCAATTATACTCCAATAAAGATGTTAAAAAAAAAAAGAGTACCCAACAACTAGGAGGCACTCAAGTGTCTATGAATTTCCTCCCTGTCGTACTCGCATGCACCTTATGGTTCATCCTATTTCTCCCTATTCCAATTGATATTTCTATTTCTTCTCCATTGAATCATCTTTGTACTGTTTGTTTGAATCCCCAATGCCCTAAACCTGGACCTATTCTTTACTCCTTTTATATCCCTTACCCTGCAATTCATTTAATCAAAATTTAAATCTCACTTCTATGTGAATGACTCCCAGTTCTGAATATTCAATTCAGACTCTCTGGAGTTCCAGACACACATATCCAGTTAGTCACTGAACAGCACCATCTGATCATCTGAAGATACCTTAAACCCAGTATTTCAAGGTGGAACCCATTCTTCCTACACACACACACACACACACACACACACACACACACTACTCCAGCTCTATTTTCTTTGGGGGCTAATGCTACTCCTAAATATTCAAGGCAAAAGACCCAGTAGAAATCTTTCAAATACTCTTCCTTCACTCCATTTAGCCAACTTTGTCCCATCAACATTGACTATGTCTCAACGTATTTATCAAACTCGACCACTGCAGTAGCACCTAACTTACATTACAAACATGTCTCTTACTGATTCTATGCATCTTACACACTACTGTAAGGTTACTCTTCCCGAAGTGTAACTTTAATAGCGTTGTCCGCCTGTAATGTTAATAGCATTAATATTGTTATTTCTGCCTAGTGAATTAAAACTAAACATCCACCCTGACATTCAGGGCTATTTCTAGTATATATCTAATCTAATGTTTTATCATTCTCTTTCTCTATACTTAATAGTTAGTCCACTCAAAAACAAAAACACTCTAGTCATTCTATGTATGCTGTTGCTTCTTCTTTTGGTCTACACAATACTATTCACACTTCTTTTAGAACTCTTCTTCTATTTTACTTTCATATGCAGTAACTGGAGAACAAAAGTGGGGAATACCTTTACTGACAACACAAAAAAAGAAATAGACATATATATCTTTGAACCATACTATTTATTTTTAGGAATGGGAGATTTGATCATGCAAAAAGATTGTGATGCCCAGATTTACAGAGGCACAAAAAAAGAGTGTACTAATGAGAGTAAAGCAAAATATTAGGGCATTTCCTGAAAATTTCTACTTTCTTGGATTAAATAATAATAGGGCCAAGGACTGGGTCTAAATTTACATAATCTAAAATCTGAGAGAAGAGTGTGATTGTTAATCTGTCTATATTCAGAGACTCCCTTTGGGAGCAAATGCTATTCAACCTAGGAAACACACTGCCTGATACTTCCATCTGGAGTGAGGTCCTGCTGGCTCTGGATCAGAGACATAGCTACTGGATCAAGGAGGAAGGACAGTGACAAAATTGTTCTTTATGCTGCCTTGTCCTTGTCTTGTCCCATCTATTAAGCAGTAAGATGTTAGAGAAATGAGATTCATGAGTATATTTCTACAACTTAGAGCGAAGAGTCTTACCCAAAGTAGGTGACTGATAAGTTTGTTGAAAACGATCACTGAATTTTCTCATTTTGAAAAACAGAAATTTGACTAATTGTTTAGACGAGCTCTAATCAACACATCCCAAATATCATCTTTCTGGCAGAATTCTTCCTCATCAATCTTTCATCAGAAAGTAGTTACTGAGAAGGTCTCTGCTGATGTTTGGAACCGTGATGGCTGAGCAGGAACCCAGGACTGCTGCCAGCAACGTCCCCAAAAAATGCAGGAGAGGACATGCCTTCTACCTTCCAATATCCTGCTCGACTCCCATCAGCAGAATCTTCTTCCTCCAGTCCTTCCAGTAACTCTATAATAAACGCCTTGTATTAAAGTCTGTTTGAAAAAAATAGTTGCTAAGCCTATACAATCTCATGTGGCCAAAATATTCTGTATTTGTCAGTATAGTTACAGCATAATTTCTGATTGTCTAAAGGAATGATGATATGAGTGCACCAAGAACAGAGTCTTTGGTATGGATACCAAGGGGGGAAAGGGGAGGTGGGATGAATTGGGAGATTGGGATTGACATATATACACTATTGATACTATGCATAAAATAGATAACTAATGAGAACCTACTGTATAGCACGGGGAACTTTTGGAATAAAGTAACCTACTGAAATCTCAACATATTTGATATGATTAACAAAAGATGCTTTTGGTTTTCCCCCTGTTCGTGTTTCTCTGAGGTGGCTATGCCTGATTAGGAGAGGCCCTGGTGAGATAAGTTCAGAATTTCGTAATACATCATCTCACAAGAAGAGTCTAAAAGTGATGTGATTGAATAAATGGAGTTTGAAACAAGCTACTTACAGAGTAATAACAGAAATTTTGAACATAAAGTTGCATGGTTGCCAGGTCCCCTGTGGGATACTGTGGCTAAGAAAATTCTATTATCCAGATCATATTAATATAGGGATAAAAAAAGGATGTATCAGGAACTTATTAAAATGAATGCCACTGTATTACTCTGGGTAAAAAAGATGATCCAGAAATTAATATTGGGTGCCTTTTCTCCTTCTCATCAAGCATCAGTCACATTTTAATGGTAGGATTTGTGTTGCACTTCCTGGTTTTGTCTTTACATTTTCTTTGTTTTATGGTGATAAAGTTTGTTGCTCTTAGGGCCTTACTGCCAGCTTCACGTCCTCCAGCAGTGCGTACAGTGGCCACCAGGAAAATTACCTGATGGGACAGCCAAGGTCATGTTCAGGAGTGAGGGAGTAACTTGAAAACTTCTGATGTCTTCTTCAAATCTTATCATTTAAAAATGTCCACTTTTAATATAGTTTCCACTATTACTTTATTAATATAGAATAGTTATATAACGTGTAAAAACCTGTATACAAAATAAATGATATGTATATGCAA
Source organism: Balaenoptera borealis (assembly GCF_965194805.1). Lineage (NCBI taxonomy): Eukaryota > Metazoa > Chordata > Mammalia > Artiodactyla > Balaenopteridae > Balaenoptera > Balaenoptera borealis. The sequence continues at coordinate 6,554,456 of NC_138875.1, forward strand.
CAAAAAAAAACTTATGTAAATACTTGTAACTTTTACTAATGAAGTGTGTGATCCAAAACATTTGGACCCTCCTGTCCTCATAAGCCAGTTAGCCACTGTCCTTGAGGTAGAGGAAAAGGGAAAACCAAGAGTGGCCGTCAATGCCGTCAGGAGGATTCTCTGAAAATAGTTCAGCAGTATGTGCTATTTGAAAGGTTTGGAGGTCATAAGGCATCAGCCACGCCGTCACCCTGACCAGGTGGTGCCGTGCTTCCTTTCACCAATGACAGCTCTGCCAGAACGAGAGAAGCATCTCAAACCATCCCCTTAGTGTCTCCTCTTTTTCTAGTACCACCAAGTTAACTAACAATCTCCAATTCAGCCTCAGTTTCTGCCAATTTCCAGTTAATTCTTGAGCAGGACAGGTGGGGCTACATACTAGCTGGGCGACACAGATAAGCTGTCCAGCTCCGAGAACAAGGTGTGGCAGCCCCAGGACCATTCCTGGGCACCACAGTCTCTCCCCACCTCCAGTTCATCTGCCTGTTCCTTTGCACTGGACCTTGCTTCCCATGCTCTCACCAGCTCTCACCTGCCTACAGGTGCTGGAGCCTGTGCTGCACTAAGGACCCCTCCAGCCTTTGCCAGCATCCTCTTGATTGGATAAAGTATATTTCCTCAAACACATTATTGGCTCCAACTGTATTCTCAATGAGCAATGCCTCTACCTGTCAACCACCATTCCCTACCTACACAGCCCTGTGCATCTAAGCCTATTCTAGACGCTCAACTAGGCACTGATAGTACAGCACTGAAGAAGCCAAATCTGTTCCATGGGACTTATAATTCAGAGGAACTCTCGTGAATGCTGATTCTCACTCCCCCATAGTTGCCCTAACTCACTTGACCTTAGATGTTCTTTTGTCTATGAAAGTAAGTACATGTGGTAAACATCATAATGGACTATTAAACTAGTCACCAACCATACTTCCCCCCCCCCAAATATTTTTAAGCTCACAGAACTTTCCAATATATATGTATATATACTACAAGTACATATATAATTACAGTATATTAAATGTATTAGCCTTAAAAAGCAGAAACAAGTATATTCTATATGCATTGTTCTGTAATCTGTGTCTACTTCAACATCCCATGAAAATCTCATATCAGCATACACCAGTTTTATTTTTTCTTAATAGTTACATAATACTCCATATAGAAAGAACACCAGCTGTTTCCCTTAGGGATTTATTATACAGCTGAATTAATTCTTCTTGTTCTAAGTTCTTCCTCCACTTTCCCAGCAGTTCACCCAAAGTCTGAGTAAGCTTCAAAATCACGGCCACAGAAATTGCTAAGCATGTATACACAAACACACATATACAAAAATAAGTACTTTTGAAATAAGAAGGGAAGATAGGATATTGAAAGCTAGGGGGGAAAAAACACTTCCAAAAATCAAGTATCTGTTATTAATTCATGAATTCTATTTATAATTTTAATAGTGTGATTTTGTGAAAGTAAATGATTTAAATACCACTGTCATTAATTTGAAAGCACTTTGTTTTTCAAAGAGTTCAATAGAAGATAGATTTCAAGCTTAGGCTGTGTTTGGTTGGCCTATAAACTTCCAGGTCAGGACAGCATCATTCACTCTGACATTCAGGATTTGCTGCAGGCGTTCTTGTATCTAAATGGAGCATTCCGCGATGCAACTTGGGGGTACAACCATTAGTTATGAGAAAATTGATTTCTGTGGGTAACAGAGTGACACAGATGCAGCTCAGCATCCACGAATTTAGAGAATATAACCTGGTAATATACTGAATGCTTATTAAGCGAAGCAGAAAATTCTCATCTTGGTAAGCCACTGGATCTATGGCCTTTTATTGCCCAAGAAGCACTCCCTTGAAAAAGGCCACATGAGAAAATCACTTTCAAGATAACATTCTTCAAATTTATGAGGCGGTATTTCTCCTACACTATAAAATATATTTTAATTATGATATTAGGACATCATTTTATACTAGAAACAGACCTGGATTTGGACTCAGACAGTACCCCTTGATTTTTGGCTAGGTCCCTGAACATGTTCTATTTTCTTATCTCTCAAACGGGAATAGAAAATTTGGTACACTCTTAAACTGGTGCATAATAGACATAGAAGCACTCTGCATTATGTAAAGCATAGAAATAAACTAAAGTGTCAAAAAAATGAGGACATTTGGGCAGAAACAAGGCTGAATACTGTGCATGGAACATGAATAAGTATTCTTTATTTCTGCAATAGAAAGCTGAAATGAAATTGGTGGCAATTTCCACCATGGACAGGAAATTGGCATCGACTCCCACTGTGCTTCTGATTGGCTGGGCATATGGAGTACTTGAGACATGACAGAAGACCTAACAGTTGAAATATGCCAGGAAATCTCTCTTAGCTTTATTCTAAAGCTGATGAATCGGTTTGCAGGGCAGAAATTGAGACACAGATGTAGAGAACAAACGTATGGACACCAAAGGGGAAAGCGGCAGGGGGGGTGGGGTGGGGTGTGATGAATTGGGAGATTGGGATTGACATGTATACACTAATATGTATAAAATGGATAACTAATAAGAACCTGCTGTATAATAAATTAAAAACTTTTTAAAAATAAATGAAATATTGGTAATATTCTAGGCAATTTCCTTAAAATCTCACACGATTATATTATATATGAAGAATAAGCACTATTGTAAAGGATATTTTCCTTCACAGTCAACAACTTTTGGTTAAGATCCAAGTCATAGGTTTTACAGAAATGGAGTTGGAAGATGTGAGGAATCATGTGAAATCTGTAATAAACTAAGCTTTTATCAAAATGGTTTTTCCAATAAGCAAATTGATTGTTACCAAAAGATCTTCAAATCCTTATCAGAATTTTGCATAAAATTTTTTTCTCTGTATCCAATTACACATCTATTCATACTTGGGTCTGTGACCACATTCTTAGCAACCAAAATTATATAGGGTGTGTAGGACACTCACCTGGAATGTAAGGAATGACAGGATTCTTTGACTGAGAAAGGGATTGCAACCCACTTACTTTCTAGATTGAAATATACTATGAAATTTGAGGAATATTATAAGCTTCATGACATCATCATGAGCCTGTTGAGATTCTTCCTGATTTTATAAGAAATGTCCATGTAAGCTATTGGCTAAGCTGAATTTCTGTTGGGAGGCTCTGGAAGGGAAAATCTGTTGCAAATTTTTTTTTTTTTTTTTTTTTTAAACATGCAGACCTCAATTCCTTGCAGTTACAGGATTTAGGTTCCTGTTTCCTTGCTAGCTGTCAGTAGAGGCCGATTTTAGCTCCCAGAGGTGCCGCCATTCTCCACCCTTAGCCCCCTCCATCTACAAGCCCACAACAGAGAGTCAGACCCTTCTTGTTCTTTGAAATTTTGACTTCCATTCTGTGCCCAGCCAGAGAAAGCTCTCTGCTTTTTAAGGGCTCATGAGCTTAGGTCAATCCATCTGTGTCATCTTCCTATCTTTAGGTCAACTGATATAGTACTTTAATAACAAGTGCAACATTTCTTCACAACAATACCTAGATTAGTATTTGATTGAATAACTGGGCAAAGATGTGTGTACAACAATGGCCAAGAATTTCAGGGTCACCTTAGAACTCAGCCTACCACACATCCCCAAACTCTACATAAAGTTATGTTCTATGTACACACACAAGTTTGCATCCCAAGAAATTCCCCTTTTCCCCTATGATCCTATGAACAAAGGAGCCCTCTGAGTTATCACAGGACCTAAATACATCCCAATGGAAAGAGCCCAATTCTGTATCTGAGCCTCCCTGGTCTCGGGTCTGAAAGCCAGGACCAAAGTCCAATGTCCCTAAATTCTCAAGAAACATGGCTCCCCAAATGCCTTTGGTGACATCTGACTCCAGGGTAAAAATACTTTGGTATAGAATATGGAGAGCCCTAAATTGCTGGCTTTCTACATGTTTATGTGTTGTCCACTGCCCATTTTTAAAACATCTGTTCTTAGAATCAGTGAATAATATTTTATAATATAAATACAGTACTTAAAACTAAACAACTAATACTCCTCAACTCCTGATCCTATATAGTTTAGGCCAAAAGTATTTGTAATATTTTTAAAAATCACAGGAAAATTCAAGGGCCTGATGTTTGATATTTACAATATTAACATTTAGTAATTTCCTACTGCTTTGTAATTAGAGTCTACCCAAGAGGTAGAACATAATTACTCATTTTGTAGATATGATACTTCTGGATCAAGAAGTGATTAAAATATTTATACTGCACAGCTTGTTCATTTCACTTATATTATCAGATTAATTTACTTTGACTCTCTGTGCATCAGTATTTCTGCTTTTCTTCTCTAAAATGGCACTTCAAAGAAAATAACATCATAGTCTTAACACCTAGTTGTACATTTGAAATAAAATGGTAATAGATTAATATAGAGCCTGTTCTGTGGTTATTGTAAATATATTTCCTATGTACGAGATGTAAAATACAAACGGACTTAACAGTTAAAATCATTGAGTAAAACTTCCCCAAATTTCGTAATTTGCCAGTGATATATGGTTTAAAACTTTTCATCTATGTTAGAAATATTTTAAGTATGGAAAATTTTCCTAATTATAATGAAAAAATTTAATAATATAAATAATTTATTGTCTTACTTTCTAGCATGGTATATACTGTTCTATTTTCTTTCACATATATCTATGTATATTACCTTGGGGAATTTAAATATTCAAAATGGAATTTGTGCAAATACTCTTCTAGGTTTTATAAGTTCCCTCCTGTATTTTAGCTTGCAGTTTTAAGTATCAGATGCTGTGTTTGGGGGAATACTTTAATTATTAGATCTCTGAACAGTTTAATGAAAGTAGTCCCCAAAATCACACTCAGGGAAAGATCTATATTCGGAAATTGGTTTTCAAAGGGCTCCATTTCAAATTACCTGAGTTACAAGGTCAATAGCTAGTAAGGGAAATAATTATTCCGGATTGAGAATGCACAGCCATGGTCTCATCCACAACTAAGTCAATTAGCTTTGAGCACTTCTGACTTAAGCTAAAATAAAGAAGTGAGTATGAGAGGTTTAATTAAGTGACCAAAACGCAAGCCCCCAAGTCCCCTTTTAGTCATCGGTACGAAACTGTATTACTGAAAATCAAATCTGTCCACAATCAATTTTAATATCGTTTCTGAAGTACACTGAGGAAATACAGAGTTCAGCCCGGGGGCCACTGAGTTTGTATCTGGAGCCTTGCTGCCCTAAGCAGAGGTTCAAAGATGGAAGGACTGTCAGAACGCGGCACCCCATTACCGCTCAACATCCACTGCCTGTAGTGTCTCACAAAATGAAAGCAAAGAAAAGAGAAGCTTGTCTAGTTAGACCCTAATATCTCCTAGATGATATTGTTGTTAAGTCCCTTAAGCAAAATAGAAAACAAGAATTAAGTTAGGAAAAGAGACATGCCCAAATATGCATGCACAAAATCTCTCTGGCCAGCCAAAGATCTCTGTGGTCAACATTAATGATTTCACCTGGAGGCAAAATGTTCCTTGTAACAAACTAACCAAAAGAATCATTTCCTGAGAAGACAGAACAATCAACCAGGAAGGTGAATTTACTGAGAAACAGTCATTCCTTCTCCCTCCTCCTTTTCTTTTCCTCCTTTTCCAGGTCTCTTTCGGTTCCAATCAAGACAAGTCTTGAGAGTTCTGAGAATATTTCTTTGAGGGCTTCAAATCACCATACCTACATCCTCTGCCACAACTACACACACGGGAACAAAAATAAACCTCTGTTACCTACTCATGTAGGAGGGATTCATGCAAAATAAACTCCTACATGGAGACCAAAAAAAAAAAAAAAAAAAAGAATCATTTCCAAACAGAGGGTGGGGGGAGGAGGAGGGGAGAGTAAAAGATGGGGAAGGGAACACCTGCAAAGCATCAGGTAAATGGGAAAGGAATCCAGTAAAAAACCAACAATAAACACTGGAGCCAAGATGTGAAGCTCAATTTGTTCTCATTTTTAAGATGTAGTCTCTCATTAAAAAAACACATTAATAAGTTTAAATTAAACATCACTACATATTTTGGGAGAAAGCTGAGTCCAACATGGAGGCAGCTCTAGGGCAAGTTTTAGAGTTTCTCCGAATTCCTAAAGCTTGCCTTCAGGCTGAGTAAGGAGAAGGCCAGAGAACGCGTCCAAACTCGTAAAGACATCCAGGTAACAGCAGTGCCTTCAGGGATAATCCGTGTGTTGAATGGGTTTCTCTCCACACACAGGTGTGTGCACACACTCCCACGAGCACCAGTTTCCAAAGAGGCTGGTCGTGAGATGCAGGTGACCTTGTCCCCCGACCAGGGCATGGACGACTGCTCTTGTCCTTTTCTGGTTCCACGTTCCCGCACTCGGAAGGTCTGCTACATGTCAGCCACTTAGACACCGTAGCCAACATGACCACCAACCAGCCCCAGCCCATTATCCCTCCATCTCTCTACCCCTCGGTCCTTACTCACCTTCAGTCCAGTCACTTCTTCCTTCCTGTTGCCACAAGTTTGTAGAAACTGACAAATGTATGACAAGATGCTGGTAAACACACTCTCACACAAACAAACAAACCCTAGTCCCTCATCAGTGAGGTTTGCTGATTTCCGAGGTCAACACTCCCATCAGGGCTGATCGCATGCTGCCCACCTGACCTCAGGAACAGGAAGTTGGGAGGAGATGTGCACAGCTGTCTTTCAGGGGCCAGGGCAACCCACCACAGCTCACCTCTGAAGGTAAGGTGAGGAGCCCAATGAAAGGAGCTTTGTCAATTAACAGCCAAGAGGTGAGTCCTTGAAAGCCACAGAAACCACCATCCAGCCTCTGTCTTCTTCACACCCCGAGGTGCTGGATTTCAACTTAATAGATTATTTGATAAATATACCTCCCTCGGACTCTGTCCTTGCTGTCCCTGGAAGTGTATGGTTTTTATTGGGGGATACGTGGACTTCAAGGAGTTCCTTTCTCATCCCTCAACAAGCATCTCTACAGAACCCTTTCCTTTACTGGAAAGACAGTGAGAGTAAGGCCATCATTGTGAGATGCAGGTCTAATTATTTTATCCCATTCATTTATTTCTTCAACATTCATTTTAACAGAATCAATGTTCCTACTGTCAGAAGTTTTTCTCATCTTTGTAGACATCTTTGTTCTGTTTTCTATGCCCCTGCAGAACGTATTTCCCACCTGCTTTAAAACATCTAACACACTGGAATTACTGTTTTACTTAGAGGAGACTGTAAGCTTCTTGAGAACAGGGACATCTTTTCCTCAACGTTGTATGCCCAGAGCCTAGCACCCAGCCTGGTGCATAGGAGGAGCTAGGAAACACGGAACAAGGCCAGTGGACAATAGAACATACACTGTCCAGGAAGGCAGGCAGACTGAGGGCACGCCCAGCTCTGCTGTTAACTGGTTATGACATTTCCATCACTTATTTCATCTCTCAGGCTCCAGGGAACTATTGATAAAATGAAAAGATGAGTGGGAACTTTTTCAGGATACTTTTAATACTAAATGCTTGCAAATTTAACTTATACTTCTACCAGGGATGACACTAATATCTACTAAAAAGATATCGCTTTCAAGTCCCAGGAAGAAAATAGATAATGTCAACTGAATTGAAAATAAATCCTTTTGTTCTCAACAATAAGTGATTTTCAGTATTGTGCTGCCTCTCACTGAACAGAGACGACACGTGAGGGAAACGAATGAGGCAGCCTTTACTTCCTTAGTTGGCCAACCCTTTGTGTCTGAAACGCTGCTGGTACTTTTTCACACTCAAAAGGGAAAAACAAGGGCCGAAATCCACAGATATTTTTGAATCAGCTCTTATTTTTCCATGGCCAGGAAAAGGAGCCAGATGAACCTCATTCCTGATGTTTAACAAAAAACTTGACCCAAAAGTCAAATTTCAATATTTAATGAATGTCAGCTGAAATATTTCATTTGCCATTTTATATATTTCTATAATTCTTTCAACCTGGATGAATTTCAAATTGTAAATAACCCTGAAGGAGTTAACACTAGTGGTTTGCTGCTAAACAGCCCCATGGTTCCCGGAAGAAAAAAAAAGTAAAAGTCCTGGCTTTTAGCATTTGCTGATTTCCATGGCACAAATACTTCCACAAGGGTCAGTTTCAACGTAGTAACTGTTTAACAACTGGCTCACTAAATTCTCAAGTATTTAAGATTTGGCTTTCCTGCGGGGGTAGAAGAAGACTCCAGCAGACCACCAGAACACACAGATTTCACAAAAATTTATACAGTACAGCTCTGAACCTCTGCTCTAAAATGTTGCTACAGAAAAGTGTAGCCCCTGAACCGACAGCACTGGCAGAATCTCAGACAGGTATTGGCAGTCTTCAGTGCTCCTGGTCTGTCACCTTTTTTGTAAATAAAGCTTTATTAGAACAAACCGTGTCCGTTTGTTTACATATGGCCCATAACTGTTTTTGCACTGCAATAACAGATAAGCGGAAATCTTATGGCCCACAGAGCCTACAACAGTTACTATTTGGCATTTTAACAAGAAAGATTACCAAATCTCCCAACTAAGAGGTTGTTGGAAATGCAGACACTCAGGCCCCATCCCAGACTTACTAACAGAATCTCTATTTTACAAGATGTTCAGGCAATTCTTATGGAAATTCAAGTGTGAAAAGCACTGCTCTGGAGCACGCCTGGATAGGAGCAGCACCGAGAGGCCCTCGCAGATCAGAAGGTGTGTGTATCAGGGCAGGCTTCTGCCAGACACACAGAGTTGGAAGGAGGTTTTCTTTAAGGTAGATACTGCGAGGACCTGGCTAAGAAAACTGCAGGGAGCTGGCAAGGCAAGGTCAAAAACCATAGGGGAGACCATCAGGAAAAGCAGGAAGGAACCCTTGGGCACGAACTGAAGCTTCTATCCAAAAGCAGAATTTCCTCTTCCTCAGGGAATCCTCAATTCTACTCCTAATCCTTTCTACTCATTGAATCAGGCCCCCTCAGATTATCTAGAATAATCTCCCTTATTTAAAGTCAACTGATTATGTACTTTAATCACATCTGTAACACACCTTCACAGCAAAACCTAGATTACTGTCTGAATAGCTGGGGACTAACACTTAGCCAAAGTGACACACAAACTGGGCATCACAGCAGAGCAGGAAATAGGTGAGTGAAGGGAAGATACAGACAGGATACACCAGAGAATAAATGCAACAGTTATTACCGAGTTAAATATCTCCAATTCGTAATACTGCAGAGGGGTAGACATGACCCTATGGGTTTCAAATAGTAAAGGTAATTATCACTTAATTCTGATATCACAAAAAAGATTTGGGATACGATACTCTATATAATAAACCTTGGTAAAATCATCTTAAGAAATTAGGTGATTTAAAAAAAAGGAAACTAGACCCCTGAAATATCTATGGTCTCCGAAAGAATCATTGTTATATAGTAATGAATGATATCAATGATCTCTCCCCACTGGATCTTAATATAAACTATGATTTAGTCAATTTAGAAGCTGGTGGCTGTTAAACTCCAAGGGATTATTCTTGGACCCAATAATCAAAAATATTTCTGAACTTCTAAAGACCCAAAAAAAAAAAAAAAAAAAACCACAAAATTTTTTTTTAAGTTAAAATGATAAAGGTTTCCAATTGTAATGAGATGCTAGTCAAAACAACTCTTTAGATATCTCCTGGGGTCTTTGCTTGCCAAAGACAGCATAATATTTTCTCATTATTAGCTCTTCAGCAGAAAAGGAAGGCAGATATCATGTTCTTTTCCACCTCACTTAGGAAAGGGCATTTCGAACCAGTAATTTAGAGCGCGAAAATGAAGGGAAGATGGCTACAGAACTTACAGTGATGCGTAATTATTCCACTGAAAGAAATGGGCTGTGACTATGTCTGTTGATTCTGCTTCAAGAGCAGCTCTCCTGAGGAATCTGATTTAAGAAGATGGAAACTAACCAAACAACTCTTGTCAAGCACAGACGCCTCATTTCCTTACTGCGTGTCATGGTGCTCTAGGAGAATATTTTTGTGACCACCAAAATGAGATATCAAACCCAGGGTATGTTTAGACTTCAGTCATCTTACTACATCAAAGCGTATGGTAATCTCTATATTTTAATATAAAAATCTATGTAGTTTGGAGAACACCAATTTCTTTAATTTAAAAGTTTGACCTCTGGGAACATCCCATGTTCATTCTAAGACATAGTTTAAGTGCTTACCCATGTGTCAAGCTCCCTAAAAGAAATTGGAGGGGCCAGAACAGGGATTCTTGACTGTGACTGCAGAACAGAATCTGCTGGGGTACTTTTTAAGATACAAACATCTGTGCTGTAACACAAACCCATGGATCCCAGAGTTAGGGTCCATGGGAGTGGAGCCCAGGGTTAGGTAAACTGAAAAAGCTCTCAGGTTGACTGCAAGGTGCAGTCAGGGTGGAGAATTATCAGGGAGAAGAATTCAGGCAACAGCCTGAAAAATACGGAACGCTCCACTTTTACTTGATAGCTATTCAAAGGGAGGAAAGGAAATCTCAAGTGCCCCTTAGTTAAGCACCCAGAGTGCACAGTGTTTGGAAGAGAAGTTAGGGTTTCAGGAGTGTGTTGTTTATGAGCTTGGGCTTTGCCTCCAGATGACCAGGGTCCCCTTTCCTACAGCGCCACCACTGCCACCCAGCTTCTCTTGTCTGAACTCTCCCGCGGGCTCCCCCCTCCTGCTCCCACTCCATCCTGCTCCCCACTCAGTAACTGCAGTGCTCTTTCTAAGATGTGAATATAAGTCACAAATCACATCCCTCTAACTTCCCTCCAGCCACACGTACCTCTGTCCATTCCTCAAATCCAGCCACCCCACCTCCTGTCCCAGGGTCTTCAAAATGGTACCCTCCCATCCACAAGCTCTCGTGTACTTAACCTTGTTCAATTCTTAGGTCAACTGTTCCTTCCTGGGGGAAGGCTTCACTCAGCCTCTATACTGTTATAGCACTTTACACAGCTCACAAATGCTGTTTATTTGGGTGATACTCGTGTTCATTTCTCCTGCCACATTTGAAGTCTCATGAGGACAGTGGGTATGTTGCTTTTGATCTGGCTTCCCCTCAACACTTAGCACACAGGGCCTTGCCCGCAGCAGACATGTTGGATGAATATTCCTCGTATTACACATGACAATGCATAGAAAGAGCTCAGCAGCTGTAGAACTCAGGGGCTTCATCTACCATAATTTAAGCACAACATAGTATGTTCTACCTATGGCATGTGAAGATTTTAAAATATGAAATATACCAATTAACAAATATTCATATCCTGGGCTACCATCCAAAGTAAATACCACAGATATTATATTTGGAATAGTATTTGCTAAAGATTGTTGGAAAATCCTATGGTGACAAATACAAAATCACAGGCAAAAAATAAGCTTTGTTTGAAAGAGTAGAAGAGGGACAGGATATATCACACTGTGTTTAAGTGATACTGTTACCTGAACTCTAAGTTTTTAATATAAGAGAAGGTTTAAAACTATCTGGTGTAACATTTAATATCAGGGCAAGGAATTGAGGTCTCAACCAGGAAGACTACAAAAAAAAGGCACATGAAGTTCAAAAGAATACGTTACCTGTGAACATCTATGGGACATTCCCTTCCTCAGCTCTGAGTTTCATGAACTGACACTGCTGTCTCCAGGGGCACAGTTTCACTGAACATAGTTTTTTCAACTGGACCAAAACTGATAATTTTTTACCATAATTAAAACTTAAACTAACCACCCTCAACTAAACAGCAGTCAAATGATGTAAACCTCATTAATATTTAGGCTCTTTAAAAAAACATGCCCCTAATGGTAGTGTACTAGGTAAACAAAGAGTTGCAAACACCACCTGTCCCATTCATTCATTCATCAAGATCAGAGAAACTCATGGTCCAAAAATTTTTTTTTCTGCATGTGGCTGTAACAGATCCTAAGTTAATACAGTGGGGATGAGCACTTCTGGCCAGGGCCTTGACTTGGCCATTGCTCAGCTCTGACCTCAGTTCCTTATGTTATGAAGGCAAATATCAAGCATCCCCTAAGCAATCAAGATATACCCCATCACAATGTCTGCACTTTTAATGATTTTTTTTTCTCTTGAACCTATCATGTGGAACTGGAGCTTGATTCTCATTGGTTCTCATCCCCTAAGCTTGCCATTTCAGAAGTAGAAATTTCCAATCCATGGGTTCAGTCCCTCCGAAGGTGCCAACTAAAAACTGGTGCTTCCCCTATGCTCATAGACGCACTATTTACAATAACCAAGATGTAGAAACAACCTAAATGTCCATCAACAGATGAATGGATAAAGATGTTTTATATATATATATATATTATATATATATATATATATTATATACACACACACAATGGAATATTACTCGGCCACAAAAAAAGAATGAAACAATGCCATTTGCAGCAACATGGATGGACCTAGAGATTATCATACTAAGTGAAGGAAGTCAGAAAGACAAATACCATGTGGTATCACTTACATGTGGAATCTAAAATACGACACAAATGAACATACCTACGAAACAGACTCACAGACATAGAGAACAGACTTGTGGTTGCCCAGGGGGTTGGGGGGTGGGGAGTGGGGAGGGAAGGATTGGGAGTTTGGGATCAGCAGATGCAAAGTAGTATACATGGAATGGATAAACAACAAGGTCCTACTGCATAGCACAAGGAACTATATTCAATATCCTGTGATAAACCATAATGGAAAAGAATATGAAAAAGAATGTATGTATAACTGAATCACTTTGCTGTACAGCAGAAATTAACACATTGTAAATCAACTATACCCCAATAAAAAACTTTTTTTTAATTAAAAAAAATAAAGAATAAAACTGGTGCTTATTTCTTAGTCCCTCCCAGTCTTTTATTCTAGATCTTATTCTTGTATACACATTTCTAGGAAGTGCAAGGTTTTTCTTTCCAAAATCAAAATAATGCCCCAAATAAAATTCTCTTATGAGATTTACTTTTGTAGGTTTGGGCTGTCAGATTCTGTGCTTGAGATAAGAACAGAAGAGAGAACTCATCTATGGTCACAATGTCTATGAACCTCTAAAGGTTTTGGCTAAAGACACAAAGAATGCATTATATGGCAGAAAATTCTAAAGTAGAAATGGAGTCCATTTTTCTTCTACAGAAGGGGATGGCTACTCCCACTCATGTAGCATGAGGTGCTGTCAGTCATGTGTCTGCATTCGGGTAAACCCGCCTTGCATGTCTTCAGGGTATCCTTATTTTTATATCCCCTCTCATATGTAAAGGTGCTGGCCAAATGCTATGAGTTGCCTCAGATGCAACATTTTACAGGGGTGACCTTTTCCCATCAGTGCCCAGGCATCGACCTGAGAAAGGATGTGAGAAAAAGGTGAGCTATTCTAGGATCGTCTTCTTGGTTGACCCAGACTTGTGTTCTCAGTTGTTATTTGTTGAATAAATGAATCAATTGACCATCAGCTTGAATAGAAACTTTTAGGTGAAACTACCTGGTGAATATTGCTTTTGTTTCTGGAGGAAAATATTACGCTGTAGAGGCTGTGTGATTAAAAAAAAAAAATCAATAGTCAGTGACTTTTAAAATACATTATTCAATGTCAAGGTCTCTCTAAACAACCAATGTATATATGCACACCCACACATAATTGCATGAATACATAAAATTTGAATTGTATAAGACGTTAACTCTTTTGTTTGTGTTTCCTTTTCATTGGAATATATTACCTAATTGATTGTTGATATGTTTCAAAACACAGCAAATTTAGGGCATGTCAAAAGGGCAGAGGAGCCGATCTGAACCAATCAGAACAAAATGGTAGTAATGGATTATACCCCATAGAACAGAACAAGAAACCAGAAGAGTATACTAATATAACAATTCAATAAACAAACAGGGAGAAAACTGTTCTCTTCTGTAGTATAATTCCAACTAACAAATGTATAAAGAATAATAAAAATAGAGAAATCATCATTTGGCAACAGCCAAGTAACACAGTAAAATGAGTATGCTAAATTCTGATGAAAACCAGGGCATTTACATGGTCCCAAAGAATGTCTTCATAAGCTATTTATTGATTACAAAAAGAAATGATAAACTTGCAGCAGAGAAACTTAGCAGACAACACCTTATCCAGGAGATTAAAGTTAACATCACCATTAACTGAACAACAACAAACATCAACCTTATAGGTCTCCTGATATGATGCACTGAGAGGGACACATTATCACTTTCTGGTATTCTTGCCAAGAATGTGTAACATGAATTTAGTTATAAAGAAAGGTCAGAAACCAAAGGCAGGGCATATACTACCAAATAACTGGGCCAGTACTCTTCAAAACTCTGAAGGACCTAAAGAACAAAGACTGAGGTACTGTTATAGACTAAAAGATACCAAGGAGACATGAAAACTAGATGTAATTCATGATATTAGTTTTGATCCTGGACCAGAAAGAGAACATTACTCACAATTGGCAAAATTTAAACAAGTCCTAGAGCTTAATAACATTTATCAAGTTATGGGTTTTTTAAGATGTTAGTAGTTTAGGGACTTCCCTGGTGGCTCAGTGGTTAAGAATCCACCTGCCAATGCAGGGGACATGGGTTCGATCCCTGGTCCGGGAAGATCCCACATGTGGCGGAGCAACTAAGCCCCTGCACCACAACTACTGAGCCTGTGCTCTAGAGCCTGTGAGCCACAACTACTGAGCCCGCGTGCCACAACTACTGAAGCCCGCATGCCTAGAGCCCGTGCTCCGCAACGAGAGAAGCCACCACAATCAGCAGCCCACGCACCACAATGAAGGGTAGCCCCCGCTCACCACAACTAGAGAAAGCCCACGTGCAGCAACAACAACCAATGCAGCCAAAAATAAATTAATTAAAAAAAAAAGATGTTAGCACTTTGTACATCTGATGAAATTTATATATTAATAATTGGTAAAGTGTTTATAATTTTGTGTAAATCTGAAATAATGTCAAAATTAAAACTTTTTAGTGATACAACTTTACAAGAAAACGTTCTGTTTTCAAAATGGGCAGAAAATCTGAATAGACACTTCACTGAAGAAGATTATAGTGTATTAAAATACACTCCACATCATCTGTCAGTATGGAATGTTAAGTTAAAACAATGAGTTACCACTACATAGCTATTTGGATAAAACCCAAAAAACTGACAATACCGACTGCTGGAAAAGATGTGGAAAAACAGGTATTCTCATATTGCTGATGTGAATGCTAACTGGTACAGCCACTCTGGAAGACAGTTTGACAGTTTCTTATAGAATTACTTACTTGCCCAACTGATCTTAAAACTCATGTCCGCACAAAAACCTGCATGAAAATGTTTATAGTAGCCTTATTCAGAATCACCCAAAACTAATCAACCAAGATGGCCTTCAACAGGTAAATGGATAAACTGTGGTATATCCATGAAGTAGATTATTATTCAGAATGTTTTGAGCTCTCCAGTCATTAAGAAGATACATACTGTGTGATTGCAATTGTATGTATCTACAGAGGGAAACTACAGAAGCAATAAAAAGATCAGTGGTTTCCAGGTGTTTGGGGGGAAGGAAGGGATGGAATAGCACACCTGGCAAAAGAGGGCTTGATTTTCATTTCAGGGATGTATCATTCCAAGTCAGTTTCTTCTCTATCGAAACTAGACATAAAGTGTCCAACTGACTCCGAAAAGGTAAGTACAATGAGAAAGAATGGTCTATTAAAATTCAAAAGTAAAATTCGAGTTAATGATATGGTAAGAAAGAAACGATGTGCTGGTTGTTGGAATCTCTTGAAAGAAACGATGGAAAAGGACGCAAACACTGGATTGATAAGGATACACACTAAGATCTTGCCTATATTTTCCTGCTGTCTAAATTGATGTCACAGAAGTGACATGGAGATAAAAATTTGGACTGGCGTGGTCAGAAATGTCAGAGGGGGCTCTTGACGCTTACAATGCTTGCTGTAAGCCAGAGGACACCTACTGCCAAAACAGGGGTGAGGTACCAAAAACTGATGGTGATCACGCATGGATTTTTAAAATCACCTGTCGCATGACTTAAGATTGGTTGTGCTCTTCATCCTACATGATATCCAGAGACCTGATCAGTAGTTGTGGACTACTACGTAAAATTCTGCCATTGAATATGAAAAACATGGTAATGAAAACTAACCTACTAAATAAGCAAAATCCTCTCCCAAGTTTAATAGTCAAATCAAGAAGGAAAAAAACCCGTGGTTTTCTTCACTTACAAGAATGAATGAGAATTCAAAGAATTCTCTATCAAGTATTTAAAATTAACTAAAATAAACTAGAGTCTATGTCTACCAAGTTTCCCGATTCTTTGCTGTAAACAGACATGGATTTCAATTACAGCTTCACCACATACTAACTATGTAACCACAGGAAAACTACCTGAGTTATATTTCTGTCTTTGTACAAGAATACTACTACTTGCTACTTTATAGATTTTTAAGGTTGAGATAATTCATGTAATTCACTGAGAGTCTGACCATAGAAACTACACACAAAAAATGTGAACTTATTGTTAATTATTTACTGTTTATATTTTTAAATCTCCAAATTGTGATACTGAGTCGATTAATGAGAATTACATACCTAGAAAAAACTTATTAGGTATCTAGTATCATAAAACTCCACTTTTTCTTTTTTTTTTTAATTGAAGTATTGTTGATTTACAATGTTGTGTTAGTTTCAGGTGCAGAGCAAAGTGATTCAGTTATACACATATTTTTTTCAGATTCTTTTCCCTTATAGGTTATTACAAAATATTGAGTATAGTTCCCTGTGCTACAGTAAGTCCTTGTTGGTTATCTATTTTATATACAGTAGTGCATATATATTAATCCCAAACTCCTAATTTATCCCTCTCCCCTTTATGTTCAATCAAGAATTTTTAAAGTTAATGTTTCAATATATTCCTGAAAAGATCTCCAGATAAACTCTTATAATACATGTCAATAATGCATAATAATATTTTGTACCAATAGGCATCTAAAGTACTAACACAGTACCTGACACAGTAGTTTATCAATAAATGGTAGTTTGATGATGATAATGATAATAACTATAACGATGATGAGACTGTGAGGAGGAAGAGGACAAGAAAAGGAACTAAGGGAGATATTTCCTCAGTTATAATTATACACATTCTGGTCCCACAAGCCACTAAAGAAATGTGAGAGGAATTATAGATCGACAATCCAGCACAAAAGGGTGAAAGAATTTGATCCTAGGAGACACTTTAAGGTGAATATTTTCTTTGGAAAGTCTTGTAAAACATGAGATTCTTAATTATTAATTGAGGTTTTAACATAATTCATCCTAGTGTTGGAAAGCCCTTTTAATCCTTTCCCTAGCCTGAGCAGCGGGGCAAATATTTCTGATTCCCGACTGGGAGCATTCACTAGGAAAGCTCTTTGCTTCAGAACAAGCATTAAGTAGCTAGAAAGTCTCCCATAAATATTGCACTAACATTAAAGAAATTATGATTCTTCAGGAAAAATAGACATGCCTTTGGATGTTCGGTCAAGAATTAGAAGTTCCACCTACAGTGCAGTGTTCTATTATTTTACCAACTCACACCAACTAAGTAGATAGCAAGGCATTTGCTTCAATCCAGAAGAGCGCATGATCCAAAGTATAATACTAATCTTAACTGTGAACATGTCAAAACTTAAATAGTGTTTATTACAGAAGACCTATGGGTCCTGTGTTGTTTGGTCTGAACCAGGCTTCTATCCTCCTTCCCTGTCAGTCTATTCTTAAAACTATATTTAATATAGTTAATGCACAAATAAGATAATCAGTCCAAATTAAGAACATTCTGAGACTATTTTTCACAAAAGTATAAAAACTAAAATAAACTACCTTATACTTTATACAAGATAAAATGGGAGAGTCCCTCTAATAGAAACCAAAGTCCATTTAAACCATCACCAGAGCAGTGTGTACAACCACTTAACGCACAGCACTTACTGTGAACACGGAAGAGAATCAGAAAAAAACGCCAATCCATATTACGCAAAAGAAATAGGCAGCACATACATAACTTCGAATCCACATCCCCACACTTTGAATTTCCAGGGCCTTCAGGGAACCACCAGCAATCACACTGCTCAAAAGGTGAGCATATTTGACATTTTAGCTAACCAATCCTTAGTCCTGGTATGAGTCTGCAAAGTTAATTGAACACTGAAAATGAGTTTGAAGAATTAATTTAATTCTAAATATTTTAGAATTGAAGTATAATAAAATTATAAACCAGTTTCTACTTTCGATTTCTATTACAGATAATGGAAATAAGTTTTTAAACTAAAATTCTTACCTTACTTTATCATTTTTCATACCATTAGGTTTACTGTTATTTCAAAGGATAACAATTAGTATGTTTGAAAATAAATCTAAATACACGGAAAATTATTAGAGCTATATGCAGTTGTAGGTTCTGAACAACAATGCTGAAATTTTTAGGACTATCACCACTAATTTATTTCTATTTCCACATTCTGGACGGTAGCTCAGAAAACATTACATAACATTCTGAAATGACAGCTACATGAGAAGCAAAATAACCTGAATAGCAAAGGCAATAACTAAAAGGAATGATCAAAATTCTCTCTCAAAAGTTTTGGCTGTGCAAAACTTTCCTATTAGTTGCTAAATCAGAGGAAAAAGAAAGGAAGACAAAGGAGCAGGAAAGAACATGAAAAATCCCAAAAAGAAGAGGTGGAGAAATGCCAGCTGCCTTGCTAGATTTGTCTTTCTTAGCACACTAGTGAAGCCTTGTGTTTCTTAAGGGATGCATTTGCAGAGATCCACATTTGAGCACTGAGGGCTTTTGACCTGTTCAAGGGTGATGTCAACTTTTCTCTCCCTGCTCCTCTAAGTACAAATATAAACTCTCAAACAGTGCACAAGACAACCAAAGGAGAACTCAAAAAGGTGGGACAAAAAAGAGAAACTAGTTAGGAACTTAGCACTAGAGAACAATGTAGCAAGAGGGTAACTTATGATGCCCCACCCAATAGAAGAAAGAGACCCAGGTCACCAACCCAAATCCTAACCCCAGAAAGCAACCAGGTGTTTTCTTCTGTGGATTGAACAGGAGTCTTTTCAACAACAGGCAAACCCTGTTGGCAAAAAGGATCAACAAGCACCCAAGGAAATGCCCTCCTTTCCCATTCACTACAGGGCCTGACCCTTCCCTTAGATGCCAAGAGACACTGGGAGGCCAGGAGCACAAGCAAGGGGGCTCCTGCCATCACAAATGCCTACCTGGGAAGCCCACTCCACATCTGACAGGTAGAGAGGATCCTACAGCAAAAAGTACCTGGCCAGGGAAATACTTTCCCTGAGGGCCTGAGGGGTTCTCCCATCTACAGGCAATAGACACCCTGGACTGAGAAATCTTCTTTGGCCCCCATCTCATCCATCACCAGCACAGACTATGGGAGTCTCAGTGGCACAAGATAAATCAAGCAGTTCAAAATACCAAGACTAACACTCTGATAATTGTCATAAGAACCATAGCCAACAAAGGCAGACTAGGACTTTCATGCCAAACTTAAACAGGTGAATGCCTGATAAAATATAAATTAAGAAAGAAAGAAAGATCTAATGTAACCTAAGAGTCAAAATGTCCAGGATACAACTGAAATTCACCCGTTATACTAAGAAGCAGGAAAATCACAAAGCGAATGAAAAAAGATCAACTGATGTGAACATTAAGGTCAGATGTTGGAGTTACCTGATGAGGGTGATAAACCATCCCAAAAGTAATTCAACCACCAATAACAAATTCCTTTGAAACAAATGAAAAAAATAGAAAATCTCAAAGAAATTGAATTATAAAAAGGAAATAAATTGAAATTGTAGACCTGAAAAGTACAGTAACAGAAATGAAAACTGAAATTCACTGGATGGGCTGGAATTAACAGTACATATAATCAGTGAACTTGAGGACAGATCAATAAAATTCACCCCGATCTTAACAGAGCAAACACTGTAGAAAAAAGAGCCCTGGGGACCTGTGGGACAATAACGAAAAGCCCAACATTCCTTGGATTCTCAGGAAGAGGGTAACAGTCAGTGGTCTTAAAGGGTATTTGAATAAATGGTTAAAAATTTGAGTTTAGCAAAGGTCATAAACAGATTTAAGAAGTTAAGGAAACTCTCTGTAAGATAATCCCAAAGAAACCCTTGCCAAAACTCATCATAATTAAACTTCTAAAAACTGAAAAGAAAAGCATCTAGAAAGCAGCCAGAGGACAGTGACATATTTCTTCTAGGGGAACACCAGTTCAAGGTCACACGATCTGTCATCTGAAACCATGGACAAGAGGAAGTAGCACAATTTCCAAGTGCTGAAAGAACTGTCAACCATGAATTCTATACCCAATGAAACTATCTTTCAGGAATCAAAGGAAAACAACACGAGTTCTCTGATGAAGAAAAACTTTTAAAATGTCACTAGTAGACCTACCCTAAAAAAGATGGCTAAAGCAAGTTCAGCAAACAAAAAGGCTATGAGAAAATAAAGAAGGAGCTTCAGGATGCACAAAAAGAACAATGGAAAAAACAGAAATACAGGTAAATAGAATAGACTATCCTCATGAGTTTTCTCAATTAGTAGTGATGTTTGCTACTATTGACAACACAATCTGATACTAAAGGTGATATTTAAAAGTGGCAACATTGTAGGGGCCGAAATGGAAATAAGGTTTCCACATGTCACTCAAAGTGGTAAAACACTGACACCAGTCATGTGTATTACCATACACATGTATGTTGTAATACCCAGAGCAACCACTAAAAAGCCCCACTTTCAGGGTATGCACATTTAGCCAAATCCTTAGTTTAAGATCTCCATGACAGGGACTTCCCTGGTGTCTCAGTGGTTAGAAATCCGCCTGTCAATGCAGAGGACACGGGTTCAAGCCCTGGTCCGGGAGGATCCCACATACCGCTAAGCCTGTGCACCGCAGCTACTGAGCCTGAGGCTCTAGAGCCCGTGAGCCACAACTACTGAGCCTGTGTGCCGCAACTACTGAAGCCCGCGTGCCTAGAGCCCATGCTCCACAGCAAGATAAGTCATTGCAGTGAGAAGTCCGCGCACCGCAACAAAGAGTGGCCCCCACTTGCCCCCGCTTGCCACAGCTGGAGAAAGCCTGTGCACAGCAACGAAGACCCAACGCAGACATTAATTAATTAATTTTTAAAAAAGATCTCCATGACAACTTCAAGTCTCCTTTATCTGCCTAATACCTGTAGTTTCTTGATGGTCCAAATGAAGCTCTCTTCTTTTCTAAAATCTCCTCTGGTCGCCCCAGTGTTTGAAGATAAGTGAAATTCTACAGTGGACAATTCGTCCGAATCAATTCAAAGATACTGTATGATACTGCAAATTGTCTTCTATTCTTTCATATATGTCTATCTTCCCAACTATGATAATTGTAAAATTTTTTGTCATCTTTGTGAATCCTCAATCCCTGTTCAATAAACTTTTGATAACCACTGAACGCATGGATACCAGTTCTTGAATGAAACCTAAATATTTTTTTTTAAGATTTATGATTTGTTTGAATTTACTTTTGGCTGCACTGGGTCTTAGTTGCAGCACACAGGATCTTTCCCTGTGGCGCGTGGGTTTTCTCTTCTCTACTTGTGGCGCACAGGTTCCAGAGTGCGTGGGCTCTGTAGTTTGCAGCACGCGGGCTCTAGTTGAGGCGCACGAGCTCAGTAGCTGTGGCTCACAGGCTTAGTTGCCCCGCAGCATGTGGGATCTTAGTTCCCTGACCAGGGATGGAACCCACATCCCCTGCATTGCAAGGTGAATTCTTTACCACTGGACCACCAGGGAAGTCCCCCAAACTAAGTATTTTCTAATAAAAACACCTCCCATTTCAGAGATGAGAAAACTGAGGTCAATGAATTATTTATAACATCATAGAGTATAAAAAGTAAAGAATGCAAAATGTGTAAGAACTTAATGGTAAGACAGAACTTTAGCAGGGTAGAGAATGATGGTCCAAATACCCTTAACGGTGGCAACATCAGACCCAGCAGAAGCTGAATATCAGCGGCAGCCTTTGTGTATGTTATGCCATCTGAGGCTTAGGATGGGTTGAAACACCTGAATCAGATAAACATGACAAGACCAAACTGAAATGAGACAAGTACAAATTATAAAGTGGTCATTTCTTCTGTAACAGAGGTTGGCACATACCTCATTACATTTTAAATGCTATCTAAAGGATGTTGTAAAGATGAGATCACAGCTTACATTTGGAAAGTACAGTGACAAATTTCCCAAGTTAGTTATAAAATTAGAATAGTTTTATCCATTTTTTTTTAAAAGTTATACAATTTTTATTTATTTATTTATGGCTGTGTTGGGTCTTCGTTTCTGTGCGAGGGCTTTCTCTAGTTGTGGCAAGCGGGGGCCACTCTTCATCACGGTGCGCGGGCCCTTCATTATCGCGGCCTCTCTTGTTGCGGAGCACAGGCTCCAGACGCGCAGGCTCAGTAGTTGTGGTTCACGGGCCCAGTTGCTCCGCGGCATGTGGGATCTTCCCAGACCAGGGCCCGAACCCGCGTCCCCTGCATTGGCAGGCAGACTCCCAACCACTGCGCCACCAGGGAAGCCCAGCCATTTTTAATTGTAACTAGATGCAGTGCATTATCCTTCAAAATGTATAGCATTAATTTCATAAGTTATCAAAGGAAGAGGATTCCCCTCCACCACATCAACTGTATCTATGAATGATATGATGCAAATATGGATAGAAACATAAGTTTATTCAAGTACCAATCACATCAAACCACTCAAGAAAGAGGTAATAAAAGAAGGATGAGGTCATAGAAACATTCATTTACATAAAAAAGTAATGATCAATATATTAAGTAGACAAAAGAGTAAGTGAAAAATTTGCTGAATGCAAAAGGAATCATTGGAGCTCATATTTAATTCTTCTGAAGTTGGAGCAGATACAGATTTCCATTTTACTTCTATTGAAGGACTGACCTAGACCCTGACTTATAAAAGATGCTGCTCACAGAGCCCATGTTTCCAGTTTCATGATGTGTCAAAGAGGGATACAAATCAAAGGGAAATGAGAAACCTCAAATGGAACCACGTACATATCTGCCTTTGGAAAAATAGATAAATGGTAATTGTGGATTATATTTTGCCTCACGTTTTTAGTCGAAATTAAGGGCATATAGCAATGCTCCCTGTGAAACAGCAAATGGAAAACTGAATCTGAGACATAACATAGTTTTTAATATCTTTAACCAAAAGCATTCTTTCTACATCTTTCACATGCTTTGATCTCCAAAGCACGCAAGAGAATCAATGTGCTGAAATAACCAGTACAGGCAAAGACAGTCAACTCAAAGGCTTCCTCCTTCACCTTTATGACAGATATTTAAATAAAAGTCATCTGAATGATTCTCCGCAGAAAGTTAATTTTTATTTTTAAAAAAACTATGGTTAGGGGATGACTGACAGGCAAACTTTAGATCTCTCCCCTTCTAAACACAGATTATTACTACCAGATTTAACCCATAACTGGAATCATGTTCCTTTGGGTAGATGTTGGTACCTGAAGAAGTCTGAGGTGGATGTGAAACGGAGCAGGACCCTACGGTCCTTGTCCCCCATGTCCTCAGCCTGCCTTTTGTCTGTGGAAAAACTTTAGCCAAAGAATAAGTTTAATCAGAGAAGTGAAAAAATGCAGAAACAAAGGAAAACAGTCCAACAAGACCAAATAATACTAGTTTAGTC
This sequence comes from Balaenoptera borealis, assembly GCF_965194805.1. Classification (NCBI taxonomy): domain Eukaryota; kingdom Metazoa; phylum Chordata; class Mammalia; order Artiodactyla; family Balaenopteridae; genus Balaenoptera; species Balaenoptera borealis. Next base: position 6,578,399 of record NC_138875.1, read on the forward strand.
ATTAAGCAAAGTCAAGGACCTTTAGTTCCTCTTCAAGGGCTCTAGGTAATATTCTGAGCCGTATCCTGTGAGCTGTCTTATAGATACTGAAACCCTCACCAGGTGGAAGAAGTTAACTACATGATGACCAGACTGTAGCCATGACATAAGCTGCCACAATTCCAAGAATGGCCTCAAGAAAATGCAAACAAACCGACTCTGGAACTGAAGATTAATTGTACTTAAAACAATCAAGATGATGCTGGTCAGACCACTGCATGACCAATTTCAAGGTGACTGTCAGAGCCGACTGTGCTGTCTCTGCACGTAGCCCCTTCCCTCCGTCTATAAAAGCTCTTGCCCCGATTGTCAGTGAGGGAGTCGGCCTTTGGACAGGAGTCTGCTCTCCCTCCCCCCAACCCGGTTGCTGGCATTCAAAATAAAGCAAACTTTCCTTTCCACCAACTCGCCTCTTTACTGGCTTTTGAGCTGCGAGCAGCCGGACGCCACTTCCGGTTACAGACAGTCATTTTACGAAATGCTTATTAGCAATCAAGCACAAAAGGTGGTCTTTACAGCCTACCTGTAAGCTGGATAAAGTTCCAGGTTTCTCTCCTTTTAATTGATTTAGTCACCTGTTTATTAAGTTTTCATTTAGGGCAATCACCAAAATCCAGAGGCAAGATTCCTTCACCTCAAGGCTAGGATCAGGCAATCAAAAGCTGAATACGGGGCCGCTGAAGGATTTAGCCCAGAACATCAGCCCTACACATTGAAGACCAAAGCTTTAGTCCCCATCCATGCATAGGTGAGACTGTCTAAAACATTTTCAGCCAGTCCGTGTATTTAGAACTACTGTCACTGAAAAGAGCCCACTTCTGAAATTCATCTTGCTAAGTAGTAGGTCATCATTCTGAACAACAAAAGCTCATTTTGGATATTTAATCAACTAATTCGCCAAGTGGCCTAGTTGAGGGAAATATGTGGAATAAAACTGCTGAGGGGGCTTCCCTGGTGGCGCAGTGGTTGAGAATCTGCCTGCCAATGCAGGGGACACGGGTTAGAGCCCTGGTCTGGGAAGATCCCACATGCCGCGGAGCAACTAGGCCCGTGAGCCACAACTACTGAGCCTGCGCGTCTGGAACCTGTGCTCCACAATAAGAGAGGCCACGATAATGAAGGGCCCGCGCACCGCGATGAAGAGTGGCCCCCGCTTGCCACAACTAGAGAAAGCCCTCGCACAGAAACGAAGACCCAACACAGCCAAAAATAAATAAATAAATAAATTTATTTTAAAAAAAAAAAAAAAAAACTGCTGAGAGTGGCCACTTCTTAAGCATGTGCTCCCTGGTTAAACCACCCTAAACTCTGATTTCCTGATTCGAACCTAAGTAACAAACACATAATTTTACACTATATATGCTGATGCATTTAAAGTAAGCTACAATCATGACAGCATCTTTTCCTGTTATAAAAGTAACTTATTCAAGTTGCAAACAAACTTGAAAACACATTTACTTTTAAAAAATTAAATCTACCCAGAGTTAGAATTCTACCATCAAGTACAACACATAATCACTATTAAAATTTTGACCTTCAACACACACACATACACACTCTCATACATTTTGTTGTGTGCAAGTATACTCAGACACAGACAAATATGAAAGTATATATACTGAGTGACCAGAGATGCAACGTACACAAAAGATCACGTTACTACGCATGACCGAATTCCGCTACCTGACGAGCAGCCTCTGTATGGGTAGAACTGCAAGGCTGGTTTCGAGGATTACTCTGACTTTATTTCTGCAGTTTGTAGAGGTTTGTCACATGACACCCATTTTCACTGCTCTATTTTCTTGTCATTTGACTTAGACTATTAACCTTATTTCTATTAATTCTCAATTCTAGAATGTATTTCCCACCACAGGGCTACTGGGGCTGACACCAGGTCTCAGAGGAGATTGACTCATTCGTTCATTCACCTGGCAAATACTTATTCAGTTCCTACTATGTTGCATACACCTTTCCGAGGCCTGGGGCTACAGCAAACAGAAAAACACCCATTATTTTACAGAGCTCAGTCTATTGAGATGGGGGGGGCAGCCACGGGGTGCTGTTAGCAATAAATGAAGTAACCGAGTAAAAAAGCCATCATGTCATCTAGTGCTGAGTAATAAAGGGAAAAAAGTTAAAGCAAGGAAGTATAATGGGAAGTGCTAAGATTAAAGGAGGTGCATCTTCAAGTAGAGTGAAAGAAACCAAACAGATGCGATCTGAGTGGAACCTTAGGAAGTTAGGGAGTGTGGCGTAAATTTCTTGGTCTCTGGATGGAAGGTGCACATGCAAAGGCTCTGAGTGACAAGTGTGTGTGTGTTGAATTCAAGGCACAGCCAACAGGTCCATAGAGTTGGAGCAAAATGAGTGGGGATGCATAGATAAAGATGGGGTCAGGGTCCATCGGGTCCAGATTTCACAGGGCTTTGTCAGCCATGGGGGCACCGGGCTTGTACCTCCCTGAAATGGAGAGCCAGTGGAGAGTCTTCAGAGGGCTGACTTTATCTGCTTTTACCTTAAGATGATGATTCTGGCTTCTGTGCTGAGAATACAGAGATGGGAAGAGAGGCAAAGAGGAGGAACCACTGGACTAACCAAAGCAAATGAAGATAAGGACAGACTAAGGTGATAACAGTAAAGATGGTGAATGGACAATCAATTTAGTTCGAAGGTGGAACCAATCAGGCTTACAGCGGATCAAATATATGATGTGAGAAAGGAAGGAATACGTTTGATGACAGTATTTTGGATTTGATCTAAAGACTGGCGTTACCATTCACTCCAAATGCAGACTCTAAGCTATGAGACTTTGTGAGATTACTGAGGGAGAGAGGGAGTGGAGATCAATGAGAAGAGGTCCACAGACTCCATCTGGGGGACCACCAATGTTTAAAGTCAGAGAGGTGAGAAGGACCCAGCAAAAAAAAAAAAAAAGATTGAGAGAGAGCAACCAGAGAGCTGAGAGGAAAATCAGGGGAATGCACTGCCCTCTCCCCCATACAAGCCACAGCTGAGATCAGGGTTTAATATGTCTTGCGACTTTACTACAAGCTCAAGGAAAACAAAATTCAAGCTGTAAGCAAGGGATGAAACAGGAATGGCTACACTGCCTGATGGACTTGTGTGACCCCAGGTGCAAATCCAACCTCATGTGGTGCCATGGTGTCAAGAAGGCCATCATCTAGCACCAGTTCTCCCGCGTGCCCGAGGATGCTCTTCTCCCCCTTGGGGGACACCTGGAACATGTCCAGACTCACTGAAAATAAGACCAAGGAAAAGATGAAACCACAGGGAAAAAGGAATGACACCACCACATCAGTTGAGTGCTTCACTTCCAAGACCTCATTTCTTAAAATTCAGAATGTGCGTCTCTTGGCACAGATCACCAGAAGGGTCTCTCCTTCTTTCATCTGCATCTGTGGACTACACTTTATGGGCCTACTTTTAGAATGTGCGTTCAGAGCACAAAAGACCAGCATTCGTCTAAATGCTAAGCCTGGGGTAAGACGGTAGAATGTTGCCTTCCCCTATGTCATTTTTCTAAATTAGGCATTAAGAGGAAGGAGAATGGCTTTGAGAACCAGCATTGCTCCAAGGCCTTATTATGCTGTGTCCGGCATCACTGCATGTGGATGCCACCTGTCTGTCCACGTCTAGGCCTCCTTCCAGCCTCACGTGATGATGACTGAACACCTGCCCTGGGGTCTTACAGGGCCTCAGCTGCTGATCTCCTGCGAGCCAGATCACAGATGCCCTCACAGGGACAAGCCAACTCCACAGCCATAAATTCGTCTTTGGCAATGACGCTTTTCTCACTGGGAACAGAGTCTCCAGAGGTCCATCTTTGTATCCTTGGAAGGATCACTGCTTTGGGAGGCTCTTAGTAAAATTCCCTTTTGTAAGCTTAAGACTTCTTAATATTCACCATACGCTTTATATTTTATCTATCCTCTTTCATTGGAAACACAGATGACAAATGGGTAGTGTTTATTATTCTCGGTAAGTCAGGTAAGACTTACACACCTTTTTAAAGAAGAAAAAATTGCCTTATTGCAATAAATGAGCATATGATGCTTGGAAAGTTGCTGTGAGAAACTGCTTTCCCACACTCACGCCAGCGGACGACTGGACGTCACCTCGAAAGTGCATCCATTTGTTCACTAACTTATGCCAGCCATCCCTCTTAGCAAAATTAGGGACAATGCAGTGAACAAAGCAGACGAAATCCTTTTTTCCTTCTGAATGACACCCTAGAGGAAGAGGGCCCAGGAATCTGTCTCCAAGGAGGTAATAGTTGTCCGAGTGGAACTCACAACAGGCACTCATTTATGCCTAAAAATAGACGAAGAAAAGTCTGTTAGCGTTAGTTCCCCGCCGTCACCGAGTTAAGGAGGAAGTGAAGAGGGGACTGTGCATCCTATCAACCGTGAGGGGAAAGAGTCCTAGCCTCCCGGGGCCCAAACGGGGGGCCAGAAACCTGCCAACTGGTGCGCTGCCAGTGGATCCGTTTTCATGAGACTCGGCTTCTGTGTTCCAGCCACCGGACCTCAGCGGGCAGGAAAGAGAGAATACCTGCCCAAGGTGCTCAGCTGTCAGAGAGGGACTGACCAGCACAAGACCCCGAATAGGATCCTAACAGGGGAGAGTCTGCTGGAAGAAGGCAGATGCACAGACGCAGACCACCGGGAGTACCACGCCAGCAAAGCCACGCCCAGCATAGTAACACGTTGTCACAGGGTGAAGGCCACGTGAAGACAGCAAAGACTCCGTGACCCTGCCACCCACAAAACCCCAATCGAGAAAATAACTGAGAAAGCCTCTATCCAAGTATCAAAAACTCATAAAGCCTGAGATCACCAAGACAGAAAACAGTGAGAAACTGCAGTGGGTGGCATCAAAGATGATGGTATTCTGCCTGAGTTAATATAAATGCTAAATAAGGATTCCTGACATTAAAAAAAAAAAAAAGATATTGCAAATACATTCTCATAATATTTTGAAATTAAATGAATTAAAAGATCAATACTCAGATTTGTGGCCAAGGAGAGAGGGAGGGAGGGAGGGAGTTTTGCTCACAGGGTAGGAAAGGAATGAAGGGAAACTGTAAGATCTCTTCTTTCTAGGCTGAGAGGGAAGAGTGTGAAGAATTACCATATAAAGAGTTATTTTCCTTCCACATCATAGTAAAGAAATACATGCATGATTATAAACATGGGGAAAGGGAAAGTAACCACTAAGTCCAAAGAGCACAGAATACATCATCCAAGCAGGAACATTTCTGAGACTGAAGAGGCTCTATTAACCATTACCTAGACGATGGGCACCAAAGGGACTGTTTGGGGGCAACCTAGAAAGTATGGCTAGTCAACCGAAAAGGGATAGAAAAATGCAGCAAAACGTATCAACAGGCAGTGTGATTTAACCAACCAAAAGGAGGAGGCACCCAAAGACACATAAGTGGTAAACACAAAGAATAAAAAAAGTGTGTTGAGTTTTATACATGATGTGAGCAGAAAAAGAAACTCCATCCAAAGACAGACTGTAACATTGCTTTAAAACAAAGAAATGAACAACAGCTCTTTACAAGAAATACATTTAAAACAAAGTGTCAAACAAGAAGGCTGACAATAGTGGGTGGGCAAACATATCCGGAAAAAAACAAAAGAAAACAGGAGTGACAGTGTTGCAGTCCGAGGAGATGGACTTCAGGTCAGAAGCTCTAAGCATGATAAAGAGCCATCATGCAGTGAGGGGCAAACAGGCACCGTGACTGAAGGAAATGCAGCAGCCAGGAGACACAAAGCACAGCAGCAGTTGCACAGATGAAGCAACAACTCGTGGAAACAAGGAACACTCGAAAAGGACACAAATCCAGCAGGAAACTTCAAGCCATGTCTTCAGAAGTCTGGAATAAATGAGGACAGAAAGGGAACTGAACAGTACAGCAAACAAACCTGAATGGGTAATGGGTAAGCAGATGTTAACAACGTGTGAGTGAGGATACACCTACTTCTGCGTCTATAGAACGTTTAAAATTGAACCCTGTATTTTGCCACAAAGAACAAATTAACAAGATACATATCTTCCAGTACACTTTCTCTGATGGAATCCAAAAAAAAAAAAATGATGAATATGTAAGATAAAGGTGACCAAATATGTTAATTACTTTGATATTTAGAAACTTGCTCCTAACATTGATACTGCAAGAGTTGTACTCAGAAATGTCCAGCTGTGAAGATCTCCATAATTAAATAAAGACTGAAGATAAAATACACTAGCACTTAAGGTAAGAAATAGAAAATAGCAAAAAGCAGCGAAGGGACTAAGTATAGCCAAATGTAGAAACTGATAATCGATTTTTTTTTTTTTTTTTTACAAACAAATAGAATAAACCATCAAGATGAAAAGTTGTTTCTTTAAAAAATGAAAAATACATTTATTTACTTATATAAAGTCCCATAAACTGCATTAAGGAAAAAAAGGACTAACATTGAGTGATTAGAATGGTTAAAGGTATTAACTGGACTAATGGTCCCTAGTGAGAGAGAGAGTCTAAAGATGGGAAGAAAAACTCTTCAAAGTACACTGTAGACACAGATACACAGAGGGAAGATGATGTGAAGACACAAGGAGAAGATAGACATCTACAAGCCAAGGAATGAAGCCTCAGAAGGAATTAACCCTGGCAATACCTTAATCTTGGACTTCTAGCCTCCAGAACTGTGGGAAAATAAAGTTCTGTTGTTTACACCAAAAAAAAAAAAAAAAAAAAACCAAAGTACATTGTAACCGTTTTCAGTAATCGTATGAGTAATAATAGTTTCAGAATATTAGATAGATGTAGAGCTATAATAGACTAATACAAATAGTACGATTGAACAATTTTAACAATGTTAAAGTTATAATACTTGTTGGGTGCTTATTTTGCTCCAGACTCTGTTCTCACTGCATAATTTGTATTTATCTTCACTACCACCTTACGTCACTATTATCCGCATTTGACACGGAAGTAAGCTGAGGCCATGAGAGGTTGAGTAGTTGCCCAAGGTCACAAGGCACCTAAGTGGTAGAACTGGGACGGTCACTCAGATGTGCTCTGGTGGGTATGACCTCTCCACCTCCATTACAACAGGGAGAGCTTATTCTGTAAATGCACGAGTGACTCTATCAACGATTTTATAGAAATCTGTCAACAGTATTGATTTTGAAACTCTTATAACTATTTAAAAACTACAACTACTACAATGCTGGTATGAAACTCTACTGGGGGAAAGGCAGAAAGTTAAGTGTAGAGTTGACCTGCATTTCCCATACAAACCCATCCTTGGGGCGAAGTTGTTTCCACTCCCAGTCTCTAAAATACCTAGTCTAGTACTCAGGACTTCTTCAGTCTCAGAGAGGGCAGAGTGGACGGGAGAATAATCCACACACTTCTCCTTCGCGGTCCAGAAACAGCGGCCTCAGCATCACCTGGGCACTTGTTAGAACTGCAGAATCTCAGGCCCTACCCCACACGTATTGAATCAGAATCTGCATTTTAACAAGGTCACCAAAGCACTAGACTGTAGCTTTGGCTTTTAAACAGGGCTCGCGTTAACCTGGAGTATTTTCAAAAGATTAATGCCTGGATCCTGCTAGGAAGAGACTCTGATTTAATTGTGGCTTCGGCATGGGGACACTTAAAATTTCCCGAGGGGATTCTCAGGTTCAGCCACTGGTCTAGCTCTCGTCTTTCCCCCCACCCCCTTCCTGCAGTTCTCACTGGGCTTTCTGTGGCTTCTCCAGGGTTGGGGCAGTGGGCAGACAGCAGTAAGGGGAGATGCCATCCAGGTGCGTGCCTCTAGGAGTAGTGGGATCTCAAGGGGATTCACGCTTTCATGCTGTGACATCCATCAGGTGTCCTCCCCCACTGAGCCGCTCTGCCCAGGTTCGCTCTGACCCAGGCAACATCACCCTACATCTGGCCCTCACTTTTCTTCTTTAGGGAACACCTCTAACCTCCTGTGGCTGAGGGTCTCTTGACCCTTTTTGGGGAAGGTCTCTAAGGGTAGCACCCAGAATGTTCCCACTGCATAGTGTAGGTCTGGCCCCGAAAACAAGCATCTGTGCTGCTCATGAAACCCAGAGGGGCCCTATGGGGCTCCCAGGCGCAAAGGTCTTTTTGTCCCCATTTCTTATAGGCAAGACTGCAGCCTCCATGACCCTCCCTGAGTTCCAAAGGGCAGATTCCAACAGTTGCTAATCAAGGGAGAAGCAACCAAGAAACCACCTACGGCAAGATTAAAGGGACCAGAGCAGCTCTTCAGGATTAAGAGACCAAGCACCTGACACCCTGAGACACCCCCTAATCTTGTCAGCAGCCCCTCCCTTTTGAAACTCTGCAGAAGAAAGAAGAACAGGACTGTTACCGCCTTGATCCTTTATCGAATACCCCTGACCACGAGCTCTGAATGTAAGACCTCCCCCCCCTATTCCCCAGGGAGGAGGGCATAGTTCTTGAGGTGCTAGCCTGCTGTGTTCCCCCCTTTGCCTGGCTAAGAATAAAGCCACCCTTTCCTTCTCCTCCAGAGCTCTGTGTCCTTATGTGATTTCGGCACGGCAGCACTCACAGCGGATCCCTAGCCCTAATGCAGTCACCTTCACCCCCTGTGAGGACAGGGCAACATTGCCCACGGTCCCAGCTCTACTCAGCACTAGACGCCGGTGATGTCCCAGTCCCTTTGCTTAGTAGCTCTGGAGACTGACATCAGCATCTCTCACAGGGCTTTGGTTGACGGCAAGCACCCCAGCCCCCTCCAGCAGGGAGGACACGACAGTGTGTGTAGGACAGGGGTGTCAAAGCCAACCAGCACCCACCGAAAAGTCATCTCCTCTATCTTTAACTTCACATTTTCAGATAGTCAAGATTTGCTAAGAACATAGACCTTTTCTCATTTCTACGTTTGCATGTCCGACATAAGCGGTCAGTCACCTCTTCTTTAATATGAGGGTGCCTGGCACTGAAACGGAGCAGGACCCTGTGGGGCTCTTAGGCACAAAAGCCTTTCTGTGGTCTCCATTCTTGATCACAGGAAAGAGGCTTCATTTGGCCTCCAAGACCTTCCCTGAGTTCCAAGGAGCAGGTTTAAACAGTTGCTAATTGTGCAGGAAGACAAGGGAGGAAGGGTCTAAAGAAACAATAGTGCAGCCTTGGGGCAGGGTCCGGATTCCCCCTCAAGGGATACACAGAACAATATCACTGAACTGTTTTGTAGATACTGAAACCCCCAGCAGGTGGGAGAAGGTAAGGGTGCTGCCCACAAGCACGGAGACCCCAGATTGGTTGGAACCAGAAGGCTGCGGCAAAGCAATAAAGCTATTCTTTTCTACTTCACCCAAAACACTGTCTCCGAGATTTAATTCAGTGTCTGGGTACAGAGGCCAGATTCGGCTTCAGCACCTATTGTTTGCCTTGGTACCCAGGCTAAAACTGAGACATCGAGACTTCCATTTTTCTCTCTCTTATAGTTACATCAAGAGATTAAAAGAGAAATGTGATATTTTATCAAATGGCTTTTTAGCATTAATGAATAATAAGATACGATATTGAAGAAGACAGTTTAAAAAAAATTTTTTTAAAGATTTACCAAAAGGAAAATGGAACCGTAAAACCATATTAAGGAAATGCAAATTAATACCACAGAGAGATGTTCCTACACATCTATCACGATGGCTAAAATAAAAATAGTGACAACACCAAATGCTGGTGAGGGTGCACAGAAACCGGATCACTAAGACCCTGGTAGTAGTAATGTAAAATGGTGCAGTGGGGCTTCCCTGGTGGCGCAGTGGTTAAGAATCTGCCTGCTAATGCAGGGGACACGGGTTCGAGCCCTGGTCTGGGAAGATCCCACATGCCGCGGAGCAACTGGGCCCGTGAGCCACAACTACTGAGCCTGCGCGTCTGGAGCCTGTGGTCCGCAACAAGAGAGGCCGCAGTAGTGAGAGGCCCGCGCGCCGCGATGAAGAGAGGCCCCCGCTTGCCACAACTAGAGAAAGCCCTCATGCAGAAACGCAGACCCAACACAGCCAAAAAAAATAAATATAAATAAATAAATTAAAAAAGAAAAATTGGTACAGCTCCTTTGAAAAACAACTTGGCAATTTATTTTAAAACTACACATGCACCGACAATACAGCCTAGCAATTGCACTCCCGGGCATTTAACCCAGAAACATGAAGATATAAGTTGGCACAAAAACCTATACATGAATGTTTACAGCAGCTTTATTCTCAGTAGCCAAAAGTGGAAACAATCTACATGTCCTTCATCGGGTAAATAGTTTAACTATAGTACATCTGCACCATGGGCTATTACTCAGCATAAACAATCAACTACTAATACCCACAACAACCTGGGTGGATCTCTGTGGAATTAGGCTAAGTGAAAAAATCCAAGCCTAAAAAGTTACATACTGTGTTATTCCATTTACACAACATTCTTTAAATGACAAAGCTATAGAAAGGAAGAATGGTCTGGTAGTTGTCAGAGCTTAAGGACAGGTTGGGGGCAGGAGGTGAGCGCGACCACAAAAGGGCAGCAGGAGAGAGCCTGTGATGGAAATAGTCTTTCTTTTGAATAAATCAGTGTCAGGATACTTGTCATGTTATTGTACTATAGTTTTGCAAATGTTGCCATTGGAAACACTGGGTAAGGGGTACAAAGGATCGCTCTGTATTTCTTAACGAAAACATGTGAATCTATAGTTATCTTAAGTTGAAAAACATTGTTTTAAAAAACCTGTCCTTCCTCTTGTGTTAGCCAGCAGATGACCTCACTAGACTCTCAACGGCCCAAACTAGATACAGGCAGACCTTGCAGATACCGCGGGTTCTGTTCCAGACCTCTGCAATAAAGAGTCACACAAAATGATGGCTTTCCCAGTGCATATAAAAGGTATGTTTACACTACACTGTAGTCTATTAAGTGTGCAATAGCATTATGTCTAAAAAAAAACCAATGTGCATTCTTTAATTTAAAAATACACTGGGCACAATGTGGATGGACAGGTTCCTCAGATCCAGGTCTCATGAGACTGAGATCAAGGTGTCTGCCAGACTGAACTCATTTTTTTGGTGGCTTTGGGGAAGGATGGGCTGGCAGGATCATTCAGGCTGAATTCTGCCCCCTGATGCAGGGCCAAGGTTCCCATTTCCTTGCTGGTTGCCAGATGGGGGCCACTTGGCTCCTAGCAGCTGCACTTCACTCCCAGCGCTCCCCATGGGACCCCTCCAGCAAAGAGTCCAGACCCTCCTCTGCTGTCACTACCTGACTCCCCCGCCCCCCCAACTCTCACCTCCCCATCTGCTGGGCAGAGTTCTGTTTTTTAAAGATTTCTGTTATTAGACTGATCCTGCTTGGGTGGTCTGTGGTAATTTCCCTATCTCAATGTCCAAACCTCAATTTCAGCTGCAAAGTCCCTTCTGTCTTATCATGTCACATTCACAAGTTTCCGGGATTAAGACACACGCATCTTTGGGGGGCTATTCTGCCTACCTTTCCCCAAATAGAGAGAAATTCCAATTCTATATTTTTTCTCCTCCTGAATGGAGGAAAAAAAAAAGGAAATATCAGTTTGCTAATTTTCTATTATACATTCATCTAATTCTTTATACAATAGAATATTTAAAATTAAACTAAATACACATGAAATAATAATGAAAAATCTAAGTTTTAAAATGACCTTGAAAATGTTGTAACCAAACAGACCTGGTAAGAAAATTTGAAGTCCTAAAGCTCTGTTCAACAAGTCACCAGAAGAGTGTAAACCTCACCCCAGAAACTCTAAACTATCCATCCATTGTTTGACTGGCAGAAGAGAACACATATGAAAGTTATTTTTAAGGCGCACAGTAAACTTAAGTATGGTTTTCCATAACACAGGACACTCCAGTTATATTATTTAGAAATATCATTCCTATTGTACAGAGTATGTAGCTAAGTACAAACGACAATAAAACAAACCTGAATCAAAATGGACGTAGGTTAAATTATACCATCTTTAAACTGGGGATTCTATTTCACTGCAAAGGCAAATCCTAAACTAGACTACTATAAATAAAGTAATTATTATATTCTACACACAAAAATCAAACTTCCAACACCATTCATAATAGGTCAATAAATTAAAAGTGGAATATATCATGTTTTATATATTTAATTTGATTAAATATTTTAGGCATGCACCATTTGAATTTAATAACACAAATATTTGGAGGCTTATTTTGTTATCTTTCAAACCCACAGCATCTCCTAAATCACTTGGTCTGATGGAAGTTTTAGCACACAGCAACGCACATATTAACCAGAAGCAGTTTTCTTTTCTCTTTTAGGGACGATAGTGATCAATGTGGCCTGTAAGTTTCATTCAGCTCCACTCAACTGTAGAGTTCTTCCTGTCTGTAGGACCCTGACCTCTTTTTTCTTAGAGCATTTAGCTAAGAAATGTACATTGCAATTGTAAGTTTCTTCTCTGCCCCTTTGAGATGTACATTCTTCAAAAGCCGGTTTCAGGTTTCACCACACAGGAATCTCTCTCTAGGGTACCTGGGAGCCACTCTTTTCAAATTTACTCTTCTCCTGTTTCTGTGGGAGGGGAGGAGCCTAGCTTTGATAAGGGCCAATTAGCAAACAGATGGCCTAATTGCTGTAACCAGCACGTGCCCCCCACGACTTCCTCCCCAACTCTTCCCGCTTAAAAATCCTCTCATTTGTTTCAGCAGATTTGAGTTCAGTCTCTCTCCCTTATTGCCATAGTGTTGACTCAAGTCTTTGCCTGTTTAACTCACCCAGCACAATTCCTTTGACAATAGGAAAAATATTGTTTCAATTCCATTCCAGTTGGAACTCCAATTAACGCACTGGGAATCAAGACGTGTAAAGTCTTACGGGATGTAATACATTAAAAAAAAAAAAAAAACAAACCACAGAGTTAGGATTCAAAATTAAGTGCTATGGAGAACCAAAAGTTTCAAGCCTTAATATACATCAGTGAAATTGTGTCTAATTTTACAAAGGATAAAGTAAAAGGATCAAATATCTTGTGGTTAAAGGTAATTAGTGCTCGAGTACTTTCAAAAACAAAAATCCTTATTAAAAAGCAGCTTTTTAAGGTTCAAGAAAATTTAAATGATTTCTCTTGTTAACATTTTTTTTTTGCTATTCCTCAGATGGCCTTGGGCCATCAGTGTCACAAGATATTGTTAAAAGAAAAAAACCTGACTCTAGAGAAAGGTTAGCTCAACTCCTAGGGATTTCAATTCCTAGTTTCATTACAGAATTAAGTTCAATTGAAATTGTCACTTTTCTGAATACAGAAAAAGAATGTTAAGCTAACCCAGAATTAATGCTCATCTTCAGTGTTTTGCAACCTTCTCTTTGCACCTGGAGCAAAGGTCCAGGCGTTGATATTCCAATGGGAATCTACATGAAGCTTGGTGTGGGCAACTGACCTGAAAGCCCCACACAGCCCACACCCCTCTGATTAAAGCCTGGCATTTGCAGGCTTGCTCTTTAGAGCAGATGCATGCACGCTGCCTGGAACTGGAAATATGCAAGACAGAGGACCTTCACGCTGCGCAGAGAATGTTTCTCGCTCTTCTGTTTTCATGAGGCAGAGGAGTCGCCAAACTTTCCTTAAAATCACGTGAATCACTCAGTTGTGAGTACAGGTCTCAAGAGAGTCTTTCCAAAACTCTCCACCTCATGCTCCTGAAACTTTCCTGGCTATCACTTTCAAGTTCTAGTTAATAGAGAAATAGTTCTGTTCTCTCAAGTATTAAGGGACTTTGCTTGTTTCCTACAAAGGGTCGCTCGTGTAAACTTTATGGCTGTTCTGTGATGTGAGATAATTTGCTGTTGGTTAGAGATAACCAGGACTTCCCTGGGGGTCCAGTGATTAAGACTCCGAGCTTCCACCGCAGGGGGGCTCGGGTTCCATCCCTGGTCCGGGAACTAAGATTCCACAAGCAAGGCAGGCAGCGTGGCCAAAATAAACTGCGATGACTTATTAACAATATAATTAGCCCTTAACCATAGGCAGATAGAGTGGGATATAAATGCTGACTGGGCCTAACTAACCCTGCCTATTTTTTGGTCACCAGGGATAATGAAAATAGGATGGAGTTTGTTCTTTGTGAGACAGCTCAGTTTAAGATGAATGAATTCTGAGTGTCGCACGAAGATTCTGAAGAATTCATGCTCATATTTATAACTGTACTTTTCATATAATTAGCATCATTGACTAAGTCATTTTCTCACTGATTACTAGAATAACAAGTTACTCGCACACTACAAATTCATCTGCTACATTGCTGCAGTGTTACTACCTTCTCCAGGCTCTTGGCACATTTGTGCAATTCATGGCCCCAAGCTGAGCTCAGCTTCACTCTTTGGCCCTTCCTGAACTGGATTCCAGAATTGCCCTTATATTTGACCACCTACAGGGTTCAATCTGCTTTATCCTCTAAGAGGGGGATTATCTCCTTTTTCTCTTCTGTCGCATCACATGTGGATGATGGCCTTGGGTGTGAGACTCCTGTAGGTGTATCCAGATTCTGATGAAGATTCCCATGAAGGAGGCTAAGTAAACCACGGAAATAATCAATAACTCTTATCAACATTTACAGCACGTTTGTAAGAGTTACTCAATATGGTTTAGTAAAATCACTACTGAGAGTGATAATATAATACATTTATTGAATGTCTTTTACAAGCCAGATACTGTGTTAAATGCTTTACATAATCACCATTTTTGTTTTTTTTATAGAAACCTTTAGATTAGTCCTATAATTACCAGTATTCTGAAGAGAAAAGTGAAGCCACGGAATGTTAATAATCTTGGTGAATCAAGCAGCTATTAAGGAGGGGGTCAGGAATTGAACTCCAGCATTCCAATGCCAGAGGCCCATGCTCTTTGCTCTTAATTAGGTGCAAAGGCCTTTACCATTACTAAATGTGTTTTAGGTTTTGAAATACATGCCAACTTAAAAAGGTATATTGGAATGCAAGTAAGTTAGGGGGTAAGGCTATTTTAGAGATAGTCTTGAATTCAGTCTAATTTACGTAAACAGTAAGTCACTCCCTAGCCATAGCAGATTATTAGTAATTACGTATTCCTTACAACACAGCTCTGATTTGCGATTCTACAAATGAGAACTGATACTCATTCGTGGCCATCATTTGGATGACCGATGATTATGGTGCTGGTCACCTAAGGGGCCCTCTGGATCCTCTCATCTCTCTTCTGGCAACCACTCTGCTTCTCCTGATTAAACTTTTGATACTTATATATGGCCGCATATAACTGAGTGTTCCTCAGTCATTTCTTCTACCTGTTCTGTCTTTTGTGTGTGTGTGTGTGTGTCTTTTATGGGAATATAGTTGATTTACAATGTTGTGTGAGTTTCAGGTGTACAGCAAAGTGAATCAGTTATACATATATCCACTTTCTTTTTGATTCTTTTCTCATGTAGGTCATTACAGAGTATTGAGTAGAGTTCCCTGTGCTATATAGTAGGTCCTTATTAGTTATCTATTTTATACATAGTAGTGTGTATATGTCAATCCCAATCTCCCAATTTCTCCTTCCCTACCTATTCTGTCTTGCATCGACCTACCTCATGCTGTCTGCATTATGACAGCCCTTGGAGAGGAAAGGCTGATCAGTCTCATGATAGCAGAATTATGGTTGAGGCCAAATGCAAGGCTATCCCACTAGGAAATCAAGAAAGCTATCTTAGTTGCTCTTTTCCTCCCAGATTTACCCCTCAAATCTGTCACCTAAGTGTCAAGATTATAACTTTGAATCCCACTTTTAAAACTGGGCTTAGCATATAAATGACCTTAACTGTTAGTGACCTACATTTCCAACCACATAAGAAATAAAATTGCTTTTTCCAAAACTGTCATAAATAGAAAAGCCCATTTAACCTTATGATTTAATATGTGCAGAATCAAAATTGTTTCTGAACTCTGTTTTGCCTTGTATGTTAAAGAGGCCCTGAAGGAACCTGGGGGTAACAGACTTATTATTTCTTCCTGCACACTGACCCTACACCTTCCCATCAATTCCTCATTTTTGGTCAAGTTTATACAATTAGCTGTCCCATCCAGAGCCTCAATCTGGATTCATAAAAGGCCCATGGATAGGCTTCAAGTGTCTGCAACCTCTGAAATGACATGCAAAATATAAATCATATATGCATATACACGTTTTTGTAGAGATGGGTTTGCTTTTATCAGATTCTCTGAATGATTAGTGACTACAGAAGATTAAGAATCACTACAGTGCTTATGGAATAAATGAGAGAAATTGTGACTAGCACCCCACATCAGACAGCAGAAGTTGAAGTTGCACAACGTATACTGATACATTCTGTAAGCTTTCAAGAGGCTGTAACTCTTGCTTCTGGCAGTATTACTTCCTTAATATTCTGAAGGCATTCCCACTGTAAGACAGATCTCTGATTAATTGCAAAAATATACCCTTATAGCATATCCCATATCTAAAGAAAATGTATCCCCTTCCTAAAGGAAAGGAAAGAAACAACAAAAGCAAACTAACAGAGTGGACAGTGGATAAGTAAATGCTAAAGCGAAGGTTGTCCTTGGACATGTATCAGTTTCAGCACCAGGGTTACAACATTAGGATTCAGGCCCATAGCGGTCCGGATGCCTTCTCTAGGAAGCCAATACTCACTCAAGATCATTTGCAAAACACTAGTTAAAACACTGCCAGGGCAACAGACAACCAGGAATCACACAGAGGCCCACAAGATATTTTCTCTGGAGGGAAAAAAAAACAAACAAACAATTTTGCCCCACAGATTTCTAAGGACTAATTCAATCAAATATGACTTAATAGTAAAATCACCCAAAACAAAAGCAATAAACAGACTGACTCGCAAACACTGCAGACAATAAAAAGGAGGAAATGCATCATCCACATAGATGGATGAGAAAATAAAAGATGGAATAAAACAAGAAGCAAAGGATTCCCAAAAGTATCCAGGCAGAACTGGAAAATAACTGAAAAGAACTTTAAGAAATAAAAATTGAACTGAAAAAAAAAAGAGTACTAATTAATATTTCTGAAAGAAAATCACTTGGGATAAACCACAAACTGACAGAGATAAATTTGGAAGAGGAGTTGAAGAACAAAGAGGATATAATGAGAAGATGTAACTCATATCCAGTGAGAGTTTCAGAGGGAGAAAAGAGACTAGAGGAAAGGGAATTGAAAAACAGTGCTTGAGAATTTTCCAGAACTACGGGTAGACCTGAATCCATAGGTATATTAGGCACAGCATGTAACATTGAAGAATAAATGAAAAGAAACGCACGCCCAGACACTTTGTCATGAGACTCTGGAGCACAAAATAGAGACCTTAAAAGCATTAATGGAGAAAAGAACATACAAAGAAATGAGACTGGCAACAACTTCCTTCCACAATAATAGTAGAGAACAAAATACAACAGCAAGATATCTTTAAAATGTTGGTAGAGGGACTTCCCTGGTGGCGCAGTGGTTAAGAATCCGCCTGCCAATGCAGGGGATACAGGTTCGAGCCCTGGTCCGGGAAGATCCCACATGCCGCAGAGCAACTAAGCCCGCGAGCCACAACTACTGAGCCTGCACTCTAGAGCCTGTGAGCCACAACTACTGAGCCCACGTGCCACAACTACTGAAGCCCACGTGCCTACAGCCCGTGCTCCACAACAAGAGAAGCCACCACAATGAGAAGCCCGTGCACCACAACAAAGAGTAGCCCCCGCTCTCCACAACTAGAGAAAGCCCGCAGGCACCCAAAAATAAAAATAAATAAAATAAAAATTTTAAAAAAGGATACCTTTATTACTTTGCCAGGCAAAAGGGGACACAGCAGGCTCCTGCCTCAAAAAACTATGTGTCCCAACCCAGGAGGATTTGATAAGGCGTTTTATAACAATACTTCCCAAGGGAGGGGCTGCTGACAAGATTAGGGTGCGTGCAGGGTCTCAGGTGCTTGGTCTCCTAATCTTGATGAGCTTCTCTGGTCCCTTTAATCTTGCCTCAGGTAGTTTTTTGGCTGCTTCTCCCTTGATTAGCAACTATTTGAATCTGCCCTTTGGAACTCAGGGAAGGTCATGGAGGCTGGAGTCTTGCCTACAAGAAATGGGGGACCAAAAAGAGGCTCCGTGCCCGGGAGCCCCACAGGGCCCCGCTTGGTTTCACATATAGTTCCTCGCTGGGTCAGCAACACCAGCCCAGGAACAACAGCACACCTGGTACCCGGTACTTGATTTCTGATGTCATTCTCCAATCAAAGGAACCAGGGGATGCACGGAGAATATGGCTACAGGCCTGGGGCAGAAAATACCTTTCTTGGATGTGCATGCACACATGGGTTAGTATATGCATATATATTTTTGTGTTCTATCAGCCGAGAGGCCCTAACAGAAATGATGGTGTAGCAGTAAGGAGCAGACCTTGGTTCCTAAACCATCCTCCTAGAAAAAGAACCTGGTCTCTATGGAGAAATGGCTGATGCCCAACTGCAGCAGGAAACGAACAAGATGAATAAGGAGTATCTTGTAGCACCAGAAAGAAAGAGCTCAAAAATAAATAAAACCCTACATTGATGGGGGTTCTATCAAAGGGACTCAGGAACCAACTGAAAGAGTTCCCAATGGTCAAAGCTGGAATAATCTGAGTAAGGAAAAAAAAAAAAAAAGAAACACAATTGTTGATAACACAAAGTATAAAATATCCATGAGTCCGTAACACTGATATAAATAAATGTCTGAATAAATTGGGGGAGCAGAAATAAATGTCCCTTGCAGAAGAATTCCAAATAATTTGCTGAGCTACCGCACCTCAAGGAGGTGGGAGAAAAAATCCCCTTCTTATGTATCAGCGTCCTTCCAAAGGGGACAGGAGGGAGGCTGGAGGGGGAGGGAGAGGGTAACTCTACAGCTGAGGACCTGGCCAGCACTATCTCAGCCAGGTGATCAAGGTAAGCACTGGTGACCACCATGCTGATAGTGTGTAGCCTGATGCGCAGTGGTGAAAATGGTCCTTCTCCTCTGTAGTCTTCCTCCCAAAAAACCCACACCCGCATCTATTCATAAGAGAATCATACAAATCCCAATAGGGGGCATCCTTCAGGATACCCGACTAATACTCCTCAAAACTGTCAATGTCAAACAAGGCAAGTTTAAGAAACGATCACAGTGAAAAAGACCTGAGGAGACATGACAACTATCTGTGATGTGATACCCTAGATGGGATCATTGAAAAGACATGAGGTAAAGGTAAGAAATCTGAATCAAGTATGGTCTTCAATACTGATACATCTATTGTAACAAATGTATCATACTAAAGATGTTAATAGGGAAGGATTGGGTGTGGGGTATATGGGAACTCTCTGCACTATCTATTCAACATTTCTGTAAATCAAACCATTTTAAAATATAAAGATTAAAAATAAATGGAGTGGTCAATTCAAAACAAACAAAAAAACGGAAAACCAGTATGTCAGAGCTCCGCCCCTCCGTTTTCCTTCTTTCCTCTCGCTGCTTTTACACTGACAATGGACCGTTCAGCATCTCAGGATGTGCCGTATTGGTTTCCAGCAGTGTTGGAACATGGACTCAGCTGGTTCGGGGATTTAATTAATAGGTGTTGCTCTGGGCTTCTAGCTTTTGGCTAGGGCGCAAAATGATTCATTCCCAAGTAGGGAAGTAGAGATTTCCATATCTCAACTTTCTAAAGGATGAACTAGCATTTTACCTCAATAGAAAGGTGTGCCAAATTTTTATTTTAAAAAATCATAGCTTAAGTATAGGATGATCGGTATTCTCTATATGTATTTGAATTTCAGTAAACATCAGGGTTAAAGTACTTATCACCCACATTGCGCACATGGCGAAATAGTTTTTCTGAAGTAAATTCTTCATTCTTCCTCATTATCAAAACATGTTGGCCACTCACAAACACACACCTTTTTGGTTTATGCAAACAAGTTAAGCGAGTAGGGTTCCAAGTACCTGTACATTTGTAATTAACTCATTCTCACATAAAAGTTGCCATGCTTATATTAAAATATGTAAATGTGTATTATTCAATATAGGAAAAGACCATGTTGATTAAAAAACATCAAGAGGCAAAGCCAACCTTCAGAGAAGAAGTATTAATTATGTTGCTTAGGTAAAAAACATGCCTTTTCCATATACCCTGAGAAAACCATAATTCAAAAAGAGTTATGCACCACAATGTTCATTGAAACTCTATTTACAATAGCCAGGACATGGAAGCAACCTAAGTGTCCATCGACAGAGGAACTGATAAAGAAGATGTGGTGCATATATACACTGGAATATTACTCAGCCATAAAAAGAAATGAAATTGAGTTATTTGTAGTGAGGTGGATGGACCCAGAGTCTGTCATACAGAGTGAAGTAAGTCAGAAAGAGAAAAACAAATACCGTATGCTAACTCATAATATGGAATCTAAAAAAAAAAAAATGGTTATGAAGAACCTAGGGGCAGGGCAGGAATAAAGACACAGACATAGAGAATGAACTTGAGGACATGGGGAGGGGGAAGGGTAAGCTGGGACGAAGTGAGAGAGTGGCATGGACATACATACACTACCAAATGTAAAACAGATAGCTAGTGGGAAGCAGCCACATAGCACAGGGAGATCAGCTTGGTGCTCTGTGACCACCTAGAGGTGTGGGATAGGGAGGGTGGGAGGAAGACACAAGAGGGAGGAGATATGGGGATATATGTATATGTATAGGTGAGTCACTTTGTTATAAAGCAAAAACTAACACACCATTGTAAAGCAATTATATTCCAATAAAGATGTTAAAAAAAAAATGCCCTTATTATCTTCCCTTGCTTAAAAATATCTTTCTGTTAAAGCAGTCATCTTTTGCTCAACCATTTCAATTTTTTTCTTGATGATATCATTAAAACAATTCTACTTAACTTTATGTCCTAGTTGTCGCAAACCAATAATGCGAATACAGAAAATGAAGAGGTATGTCTTGAGTGTGCATAGTTTTTGTTTTTAATTCAAGATTACCAGTGTTAAATCTTACAATATATTTGTGTCCTATCATCAGAAACAAGTGTCCTATCATCTGTTAAGTGTAACGGATAGGTTACGAATGTTATTATAAAATAACCCCCTCCACGTTTTGCTTTCTGACAGGCAGCCAATCATGTATAAATTACAGTAATTCCGTCATCATAACCTCTTCAAGGAATTTCTGCAAAACATTTAGTGTTAAAACATAAAATATATGTATCAATATCTTGTAATAGAAAAACTGGAAAAGATAAATGAGATAAAAATAGGACGTAATTAACGTAGTCTTAAAAAGTATTGTTAACTCAGTCCTCATCCAGTGTTTTTAAATTTCTCCCTCCAGAGATTGCATTCTGACAAGGTGTTTGCCTGTGGGTGAGGACCCAAGCTGCTCAGGGTGCGTGCAGTGCAGGGAGGGGTGGAGGTGGGGACACCCCGTGAAGGGTGGTCCAGGCAGAGGTGACCATGGAGAGACAGATGGGCAACACCAAGCCAGGGATTTGGAATCAAAACAAGTCATGGAGTTAGTGACAGGCAAAAGTCAGCCCTCAGAACGGAGGGCTGTTTTTGGTTTTGTTTTTGCCTTTTTACAACTCCACATCTCTAATTTTTTTAAAGAAAATTTGATTGTAAGTTGATTATGTAGGGGAACAACATCTTCCACCCCAAACTGTCTCTTTTGGTTTGGGGATTATTTCAAGCTGAAAATAATCAAGAGCCAAAATAATCTTAGGAAACGTCTTTGACTTTCCCCCAGCTGCCTAAGAACTTAAAGGGCCAATTCCTGGAGCAGAGCCATCGCCAGAGCTATCAGCCAAGAGGACGGGCTGGGTGTGGTGGCGAAGCTTAGCAGGGCCTAGGGATCCGAGTCCCCTCTGTCCCACGGCCTCTGCCTGGCCCAGGAACCATTTACCAACACACCTGCTTTTCCATCTCCATGTGAATTGCCTTCCTCTCCTTTGAAGTCCCTGAACCACTCTCCCCAACATCCTCTTTTGTCTTTAGGTGAAAATATTTGAGGTGAGAATTTCAGCCATTTTGTTGAGTTACTCAGTTTTTCTAGGTCTCTTCCCATGTACACATGTTTTTTAAACTTTAATTTTGTTATTCTTTCTGATGTCAATTCAGTTCTTAGACCAGCCAGAAGAACCTAAAAGGATAGAGGAAAACTTCTTCTGACAATTCACATTTATAAAGTGAATAAAATAAAGGTGTAAGTGAATCTTTCTTCTTCCCTTAAGTTTTAAGACATTTATAAATGCACCTGAAACTGTAGTAAGATTCCAGAAGTTTCTACATCGAATTGAGTTTGAAGTAAAGCTGTCTATCCACTCCTACAATTATGAGCTTAGAAACACACAGGTCCTGGAAAATCAAGGTAACACTACAACTGTCATACATTAGGACAAGACTCATACTGGAAAGCAGGGAAAAATAAGCAATTCACGGGCCTTCGATGACTGAGCAATGCGCAGGAAGGATACTGCAGGGATCAACTTTGCAGACAGGAAGTGCTCTCCATGTTTCCTGCCAGTGTAAGAGCAATCCTACACTCACTCCTTGACAATCTGGCCTTAGAGGGGAAGCAGAAAAGTCCACACTCAACCAGAGCAGAGAGGAGCCAGAAAGGAAGCACATTCAAAGCTTTCCCTACTCCTGTTATCACAGAATCTGTAATTCCCTCCCTCCCCTCACACAGCTAATTACAATACATGGGCCTGAGGGGCTCAACCAGATTCCTCAGGTGAGCCCTCCTTCCAATGGGAATTCAGATTCCAATTCCTTTCTTCTCAGACAAGTAAAATCTTTCCTAAAATTAAGTTTTTGGAGGATGAAAGGCAATTAGTTCATTGTGCTCTCACTACAGGATTTTTTTTTTTTTGATCTTTACAAAAAGTAAATTGAAAAATAATTTTGACAAGAACAACTCAACAGAGAACTAGAACAATCCCAATTGTCCAGAAGGGCACTGAAAACAACAAGTCATAGGACGGTCTCTGTGCTGGGCCAAAAGTGTTCACTTTTTTCCAGATAAGCTTTTTCAATTTCTAATGAACTTTCAAGATGGAAGACGGACATCACTTGCCCTTTGCAAAAATGTATTTTGTTTTTAATGTGTCTTGTGAAATTGATCTGGCGAACGAGTGCTTATCGTGGGCAGTTAGCGTTAGCAGGTCTCCATGGTTAGAGGCCCGAGGAAGGCCGAGCCCCCTCTGCTCCCCAATTCCCAACACGGCCTCGGGGCGCATCACTCAGGCGCTCTCGTTTCCACATTTCAGGAGGAGGAGTGCAAAGTCGTCCGCTTTCTGTTCCAGATTCACACGTCTGGTTTCCCATCTCCTTGCCAACCAGTTTATAGGAGCTTACAGGAAACACCCTTCCGTGAAGTGCACCTGCCCCATACTCTGGGGCTCACGAAGGATTCTGTGAACCTCGCAAGCTTTCATATAGTTTCTCACACCCAGTTTAGAACCAATTCATTACTTCAACAAACATTTATTGGCTCTCTGCTCTACAGGGCTCTATACTGGTAACTGTTCCTCAGAAGTGTTCAGAGTTTGGGGGAGAAAATATGAGTTAATAGACAACACGATACAATGTGATCAGCGTTTTAAAAACAGTGTCCTAAGAGTAGGGACTCTGGGAGCTCAGCCTTTCTGAGGGTTCCCAGAAAGCTTTCTGGAGGAAGTGACATCTACGCTGAGGTTCACAAGTAAACAGGAATTAGCCACCAGATGGAAATGATGGGAGAGACTTTCCAGGTCAGCTGAAACTTGCTGTAGTTGAGTCTGGCTCAGACATAGAATTCAACACACAGAAGTTGAGATGAGGGTAAAGAAGAGACTCCAAATGATGGGGAGCCATTTGGCCAACAGCAAGATTTAATTAATAGCAAAGAAAGCATACCCCCTGTCCAAATAAAAACATGAAAAGGGCACTAAATCCAGGAGGGTTGTGGTATCATAGAAGTTAAGGAAAGTATGTTTCAAGAACGTGAGAAAATGATGAACAGCGGGTATGAGAGACTGAACATATTACAGGACATCAGCCAGACCATAAATAAGAGAGAACGCTGGCCCACGACCGGCAGCAACCAGCCCTGGAAGCCAAACCCCAGCTTCTGCAGCGACAGGCTCCATACGGCCAAGACTCGGTCAGCACCTGACAGCTTTCCTAGGTTCACCTTCACTTCCAACTTGGACCAACCACAGAAAACCAGATCTGCTCCCCTAGCCAATCACATAGGAGGCCCTGCTCCTGGTCAGCCCCCCGCCAGCTTCCCAGTGCCCAGCACCTCCCATCAAGACACACCTGAAGCCTCACCTTTCGTTTCTCCACCGTGAAGCTTCCCCACGCCCCTGCCTGCCCTCGGGTCTCCGTCAAACACAAGGGGTGGGGGGATCCTCGTGCTACAGCAAGTTCTGAATAAACAGCCGCCGCTGCCGCTCCTTTGGGTGGTGTTTCTCTCCCCAGATATAACCCTTTTTTTTTTTTTTTAAGGAGCTTGACCAGGAGGGGAAGAGAAAGAGCACAGACTCCGCCGAGATGGCGGCAGCCACTCAGTAATTCCTGTCCGATGGCATCTAATTTCTGACAATTGGAGGGAGATCAGAGGACCTAAGGAAACAGAGAAGTAGGATGTCTGAAGCAAGGAAGGAAGATTTAAGTTAAGTCGCTGCTGGTTGATCACCACTACTGTGATGTAACTGTTGGAGTGACTCAGGGCACCTAGAAGGAGGACTCCTAGACCCCTGCTTGGTTTTAGTCTCAACTCTTTCCTTAGACAGCAGAGCACAGTGATTAAGAGCTCAAATTTTATTATTAGCCTGCATTCAGAATCCCAGCTCCACCACTTCCTAGCTATGTGCCTCTAAAAAGTCATTTCCCTGTGCCTCAGTTTCCCCACCTGTAAAATGGACATAATAGC
Organism: Balaenoptera borealis; assembly: GCF_965194805.1. Lineage (NCBI taxonomy): Eukaryota > Metazoa > Chordata > Mammalia > Artiodactyla > Balaenopteridae > Balaenoptera > Balaenoptera borealis. Next base: position 6,603,483 of record NC_138875.1, read on the forward strand.
AGCACTAAACTTTTGGGGTGGTTTTGACGATTAATTGCTACTTGTAAAAGCATGTAGAACAGTGTCGGGAATGCGTTCATTACTATATAATAAAATTATTTCCATGTCTTTGGAGGATTGTTAAACATCTCTCTCCAGCCCAGATAAAACGTTTAAGTCTGAGTCAGTACATCCAACTACCTAGCTGACATCCTGTCTTGAACGGCTCATAGGCAACTGTCCCAGAAGAAAAATCACAATTCCACATCTCTCTGCAGTGTGTTTAATAGAAAGTGTAGAGTAAGAGAATAAAACCAGAATCACAATGTTTCCATGAGAGCAGCTTTTCTCCAGCTCCACGGGAGTTTGCCCTCAGATCCTCAAGCAGGGCTGGCAGAGAGAAGTTGGAGGAAACTTCTAAGGGGTAGGAGGAAGGTGATGCGGAGTCCCCAGGGGTTTATCAATTAGAAAGGTCGCACTCGCCAATGAAAACGTGTCCAGCTGTTATGGTCACTGATGTAACAATGATGCAGCTACAAGGGGCCTCCTTGGGTTTTACAATTACTAAAGTCACACACCTGTGCTGGGATGTCGTGTCCTCAGGTGACTGACAGACCCAAACCAGGCTTTTCTATGTCAGGTAAGCCTCGGTAGCCTATTCCTTCTAGTCTACACCACACAGACAGACAACACGACAGGCTGCCCTTCATAGTGTGCCCGCCACCCGGGAAACGGCACCAGCGAAGCCCGGGGCTGACCGTGCAGAGACCTGCCTGTCCCTCCTTCACAGCCAGTTAACTCTCTCCAGGTGCTGTCAACTCGACCTTCTCAGCATTTCTCATCTCCCCACTTTGTTGCATCTTCAAAGCCGCCACAGCGATCCCAGCCACCACCATCTCCCCAATATCCTGCACTAGCCTCCCCCGTACCCTGGGCTCCTGCATTCACACTCCTCCAATTTTCTCCACTAGCAGTCAGAATATTTTAACTTCCAAATATATCCTTTCTCCTTCTCTGCTTAAAACCTTAAAGAGCTTCCTGCTTCTCAGAGAAGGTGCCCTCACCCTCAAGCTCGTCCTGGTCACCCCTTGCATGAACTGGTCCTGACCCTCACCAGTCTCTCAGTCACCACTGTCCTCCCTGAGGTCACATGTCTGGTCTTTGATTCTCTGCCTCAAGGGCTTCTTGTAAGTGGGTCTTCATTACTGAACTGACCACCACACCTGTGCCCCGTTAACTTCTTCCAACATCTCAGTGTCCACTGAAACATTGCTGTCATCGAGACAACTTGCCCCTCATGTTTTTGCTTAACAGGACTTATTACCAATGCAGTGAAACAACTTACTGTGCAATTTTTGTTTGATGCCCGTCACTCCTACTAGACTACAAGCCCCATCAGAGCAACATCCAGCCTGGACCAAATGTTTGTGAAAGGCTTGTTGTATAAATATGAGAAGGCGATGGAGAAGGAAGTAGATTTGGACAGAGAGACAATGGCAGGTCATGGAGCAATACTTAGGGTCTGCTTTAGGTTTAGGGCATAATTTAGAATGACATCTATACAGCTTAGCAGTGAAGACCAGAGGTGAAGAAGGTTTTTTTGAGTATATTGGAATAACAGAACAAGGTAGTTAAAATTCTGTCAAAAAATTTTTAAGTTGATAGGATTTAAGAAGGAAGAATAGCCAAGAGAGAATTTGTTTCTGGTCTCATAAATATTTGAGTTGGTAGTAAATGTAGACTCAAATTGAATGCAGAAATTCTGAACTTGATTTCAAGTTAGACCAGAGCAAAGTGTTGTAGGAAAGGGAATCATTTCTCTGTTTGGAGACTGTTTTAGGCTTCTACTGATTCATGGCAGAAACAAAGACAGTAAAAATCAGTAAGAAAATAAAAATTACTAGCAAAGAAAGACTATTAGATTACCTGTTTACCTACATAAAAGACCAAGTAGATTCATCTGGCTCATTATTAAAGTTGTAGGTACAGATTTTTTTTAAGAAATTGGCATAGATAGTATAATTCACTTTCAGGTTGTCATTTCCAATAAGACACGTAAAATAGTTTACTTATGAAACCACTCTGGTTGATATTAGGTTAAAATTACATCAATTGCCTTTACAGTGATAAAATGTTAGATAAAAGATTTTTTTACAACTTTGATACTCAGAAAATGCTGAATTGGTTATCAAATTATCCTAGGCACTGATGATTAGGGAACTACTTTTACTAGAACAGCTGATAGATATTTTGCATTCATTTAAGAAGCCACAAGACAAGTAAACAACTATCAGATGTTTTGTGTCAGAGCAAATGGGTTTTGTTTTCGCTGAGCCCAGCAACTCTCCCAGGGCGTCCTGAGAGATGACATCCCGTGCAGGGCAACATGTGAAATCAGGTGTTGAGCACAAAGGGAGGACAATTTACTGTAAGTGGTTATAACCGTCCCAGCAAAAAAAAAAAAAAACTTTCATGAAGGAAAAAAAATTTAACCACCCTCTCCTTGCAAAAGAGGGTGTTAATAACTTCACAAGATAAATGCTTGCCTTTCTTCAGGCATCATGCCATTTTTGTGCAGGCTTAGTGAGATTTATAAGTGAGATTTTAAAACAATTCTCTGCATCTTTGATGTTCTAACCCTAAGCCCCTCTCTCAAAGAATCACAGATCCAAGGGTATGGCTGAGGGAAGGGGTAGGGAGGGTAGGAATGAACAGTGGTCATTGCATACAACTATTTTTTAATTGTCAAATACTAGTGTAAATATTCAAAATAATAATTTTGTAGATTTCCCTTTCCCAGCCCGTTTCATTGTTACAGCACTGTTTCTCTACTGTTTCTTACTTCAATTTTTAGGAAAACCTCAGAAAACTGACATCTATCCAGACTCTGTAAGCACCTCAGGCAGTCAAGTTATCAGGCTGTTTACATGACGAAACTAACTGTCCAAATACCTCAAAAAAGCTATCATAAGTCATCATGTCATACTGCAATTCTATTTTTTGTGAGGGCATATAGGCAGACATTAAGCAATCAGGCAAGAAAAATCACAAGAAAGATAATGCATTTATGTTACTCAGTCTGGCTCAAAATTACAGCTGGCAGTTAGTAATACTATAGCTCATTTGCGTAACTCTTTCTGGAACTCTCCAAATGCAGCATTGTACCCGAAGTGGAGTCAACACATCCACAAATTAGTTGCCTAAATATTTTGGAAGACTGGAAACCCATAGTCAAATGAGTGAGTTTTTAAAATTGTGTATTGAGTTAGTGACCATTTTTCTGTGTACCAATGCAATATTTCTCCAAATAACCACTCTCCAAAGTCTAAATGAGAAGGAATTTTTAAACTGATTCAGAAAAAAATGAGGACATTGTTACATGTTTAAACTTATACTTTATCCTAACATTGTTTTTTCCCCTTAGGAATTTACAGAAAGTTATCAGGAAAGAAGAACAGTCTAATCCTCTATCCGTGTAGCACAGAGGAAAGGTAACAGTTCATAGCCCTGATTTGTCATCGGAGACTTACTGAGTGTTATGGGTTGAATCGTGTCCCCCAGAAGATGTGCTGGAGTCCTAGGCCCCTGTACTTGTGAATGGGACCTTATCCGGAAACACTGTCTTGGAAGATATGATCAAGTTAAGATGAGGTCATTAGGGTACATCCTAACCCTACAACACTGGTGCCCTTAGAAATGGCAGAGACACAGGGAGGTGGACATGGACAGAGGAAAGACAATGTGAAGCCTCACAGAGCAGAACCACGTGATAACAAGGCAGAGATTGGAGCAATGCATCTGCAAACTCAGAACCACCAAGGGCTGATGGCAACACCAGAGCCACAGAGAAAGGCACGGAATAGATTCTCTCCTGCAGCCTTCAGAGAGAGCATGACCCTGCCGACAACTTGACTTTTGAACCTCTAGCCTCCAGGAATGTGAGAATAAATTGCTATTACTTTAAGTCACCTAGTTGGCGGTACTTCGTTATGGCAACATCTAGAAACTAACACAGGCTGTGTCCTCAGAAGCAACACCTAAAGGAAGTTAGGGCAGCAGAACTGGGCAGAGGGAGAAGAAACTGATACAGTTACGATGGGACCTCAGCTGATCCCAGAGTAACCCTGGAGCTGCAGTGGCCCTCAAAGTTGTTCCCAGCTGAGACCACGGCTGGGCCTTTGGACTCCTGCACAGACCAGTCACTGAATGCGGGCCACCACGGGATGTCACCTTCCAGCCAAGGATGATGCCCAAGTGCACTGGCCACGATGTTTACGACACCCTTGTACACACAGGTGAACATTTATGTAGGACAGATTCCAACATCAGTAACATTGTTTGCTCGAAAAATGTGTGTGATTAAGCTGGATAGACATTGCCAAGTTGCTCCCACTGAAGTTATTCCTACCCCCATCACCAGCGTACGCGAACACCTATGGCCCCCCATCCATCTATTCTTTAAGCTGTGGCCAGATGCATGACAGTATTTTAATTGATACTGCCAAGTTATTAATACAGTTAACTAATTAATACAGTTGACTGTTTTTACAATATAATTATTGGACACCTCTTTTCTTCTGTGAAGTTTTTAGGGGTATTTTTGCATATTTCTTATTTTTTTTTTTTAACAATAGTAAATATATATATTTAAGTCTTTGCAGAAATATAAATAGCAACTAATTTTTATCTTTATTATAGAATATCTTTACAATGCTAAAATATTCAATATTACTGTTTTCAAAATTCTTAAAATTTTCTTTTGTACTTATTGTCTGTTATTGTCTTCAATAAGATTAATAAAAGTATTTGTGTATAATGTAATATTACATTTGTCTTTTAATTATCTGGAGTTTCTTACGAAATGTCAGATGGGGATTCAACTTTTTCTAAATTGATAGCATTCTATGGAAAATTGACTATTTCCAGTGTGATTAGTTGTAAGATTTTATACGTAGATGTTTCTAAACTATCTAATTCTTTCATGAAATTCTGTTTGTATCAATACACTATTATAACTTTATACTATAATTTGATATCAAAGATTTTTAACCCCTTAAACATTTTCTTGGCTTCACTTCTCCTTGCAGAGAAACTTGAATTCAACTTGTTCAATTTTATTTTCAAGAGACTCATTTGGAAATCCATTGATTGGCTTCATGATATCCGACATCCTCACAATACTGATTCTTTCCATTCAGGAACTTCTTTGATGAAATTGTATAGACTCTGTAAAGGTAACAGTGATGCTTTTGATGGTTCCTTTGCTTGCTGATTTTTTTTAAAGTTTATTCCTAGGTATTAGAGTCTGGTTCTATGTTAAGACATGAGTTTTTGTTTTCCTTTATTACATTTATTAGCTGATTGCTATTATTCGTATATTGCTAGTTGACTTTGCAACTTTTCCAAAATATTATTTATTGGCAATTTTCTAATGGGGCTCAGATTTTCCAGAGAGAAAAATGTCATCTGCTAATTATGACGGTACATACCATTTTTTTCAATAATTATCATCATCCTTTCAGTATTTGACATTAGAAATACTCTAAAATTTTTTTAAAATGCCGTGTTCATTGTGATATCTTGACCCTTAAGTTTTTTCAAGGTATGAAAGTTCTTTTGCCCAGCTTACAAAGTAACTGTTATTTTTGGCTCTTAGATTTTTTTTAAAGTTTCCCAGTAGTTTCATTGAGGAATCTGGTTTCAGACCCAAACCCTAAGAGTGACCCTTCAGGCCCGGCCCTAGGCAATGACACAGGCTTCACTTGGCTGCCCCCCACAGGAGACCTGGTGCACAGACAACACACTGCAGTCTCTGGAGGGAGTTTCAGTCAAGGACTCAGCCCGCCACCCTCCAGGCCAGCCACGTTCTTAGGAAGACCTGCACTCTGTGCCTGGGCACCTCCATTCATAGGTGGCCCTTGGCCAAGACCTCTCTCAGGTGCCTCTGCTGAGACCCCCTTATGGGGAGGGCAGGGGGAGGAGTTGGGGGGAGCTTGAAGATGACTTTCTCCACCATGACTCAGTAACTCGGGAATTCTCCTCTGGTCCTTCCCCTCCCCCTTCTTCTGTCCTTTGTTCAGGGCTCTTTGGGCAGTTGGGTTTGATGTTGAGGTATTTTGGTAGCATATTTGGAATATTTGATTTTGTTGTTTTCACTTATAAAACCTGAGTGTCTTGGTGTTCTAATGAGGCATTTAAAAACCATAATTATTTTGATAGCGGCGACTTTTGACATATCGTTTTCAATTTTTGCATCTACTGAATGTCATGTTAATCTTGTTTCCTTTCTTCCCTTTTTTCCTCAAAATACCATGTCTTTTGTTCATTTCTCTACGTACTGAAATACTGAGAAAAAAGATTTCCATTTTTCCAATGTTCTTATATTAAACCATGTTTTAACTTCTATTTTTCTATTAATGTTGAGAATTTCTGTATCCATAATATTCAACTTATCAAAAGGGAACATGTTTTACTCAGCACCACAGAAGTTTACTGAAATCTGGAATTTTTAATTCCAGATTTTTTTCTACTATGCTTTGGCTGTTTTAGAAAATCCTTTAAACTTCAAAACCACACAGCCTCAGCAATTACTTGTTTTGCATAAAGATTTTAAGTCTAGGTGCACCATTTTCTTTGCCAAGCATGCTTTCTTATAACCCATGGTATCTTCTTTGTCCCACTCCTTTTATGCTTGGTTGCATTCTTACAATTTTGTTTCTGTTTTGGGGCAAAGTGGATAAATGGGAGGTCAGAATTTCAGTGTCAATGTGTATTCTATTTTCTCATACGATTTAAATGACAGTTTTCCTGGGTAGAGCATTGTAAATTGTCTATAAGCTTAATAAAAATTAGAAAACTGCAAAATACAATGTGTAGGTGTGTATCATTGTGGGCAGTAGGAACACTGAGGCACCATTACTGGGAGGTAGACTAGTTCAGCCATTCTGGAAAACTCTCTAGAACTACTTAGTTTTACAAATAAATTACCAACCAGTGTATATATGTGTATATGTGTAATTGATATATGGAGAGAGAGAGTGAGAGAATTTTGCATACATCCAAACAGAGATGTGTATGAGAAATTCTGTAAGGTTATCTATTGTAGCAGCCAATTAAAGGCGAATCAGGTTATACTTCCAGGAGAGTAGACAGTTTAATACAGTGAAGACACAAAGGAGTATCACAGAAGGAAAAGACAATATACACATAACAAAAAAAATTAAGGGTTTCCTGTTAGGTAATATGCCAGAAAAGATACAGAATTCAAAAAATACGTATAAGAATTCTTAGTAACACATAGGCTACCAAGACTAAATCATAAATAGAAAATATGCAGCACCCAACAACAAGGTTGAATAGTCATCAAAAACCTCCCAATAAGGAAAAGCCCAGGACCAGATGGCTTCATTAGTGAATTCTACCAAACATTTCAAAGAGCATCAGTGCCAATCCTTCTCAAACTCTCCCACAATTTGTAGAGGAGGGAACACACCCAAACTCATTTCATATGGCCAGCATTACCCTGATACCAAAGCCAGATAATAACACTAAAAGAAAACTGCAGACCAATCTCCCTGGTGAATATAGATGTAAAAATTCTCAAAATATTAGCAAACTGAATTCAACTCGTACATTAAAAGAATCTTGCACCACAGTCAAGTGGGATTTGTCTGTGGGGTGCAAGGATGGTTCAACATATACAAGCCAATAAAATGATATACCACATAAATAGAATGAAAGATAAAAGTCATATGATCAACTCTTACCATAAGAATGGTCATTACATAATGCGAAAGAGGAACTGGCTAACGCTCCAGTGGTAATCATTTTGCTATCAAAACATGTACATCTTAAACTTACACAATGATGTCAACTATCTCTCAATAAAACTGGAAAAGTAAAATTTTAAAAACAAGTTCTTAGAAGTATTTGTCAATTCTACTTTTTAAATGTCATTAATATATTGCTGTTTGTTCTTTAATAATTTGTTCTCCCTTGCATAGGTCACTTAGGAAGGATATACTTCTGTAATACCCACTATCAAAATCTTTGATAAAATATTAAAATTTTAAATGATTATGAATTCTTAGATAAAAGAAACACCAATACATTGTACTTTATTTGTCTTAATTTTGTGGTTTTTAATCTTCTGTATCTAAAGGTTTGCCTAAGTATTAGTAAATAAAGGAGAAGCTGGAGAAATGCAGAACAGAGAAGATACTATTTATGCAACAACTATAATATGCAAACAGTGACAACATTTATGGATATGGCTATTTCCCATTGAAGACCTCATTATGAACAGGCCGATGAAGAAAGGAAAGATAATTGTGACCAATTATTTTGGAATTAGGATGTGTGTTTAAAGAAAAAAATGCATATGAATAATCCTAAAATGAGCAGTTAGAGAAATGTGACTACAATTCATCCCTAGCCTTGTAAAGCTGCATTCATTTCTAATAATTTTAGAATGAATGGCATGCGGTTCCTCCTGTCTGACAAGCATGGGTAGACACCAGCCAAGGGAATTCTTTTCAAATATAACTTGCCTGCCACACAAATAATTCATTTAGAAGACATACACATGAATATTAGATTTCACAAACATTTACTTTATCCACGGATATGTGATCAAAGAGTAAAAGAAAATTGGCCCCAACATTATGTTTTGAAAATGAAATGATTTTAAAACGGTAAAACTATTTCATTAAGAAAGAGTCAAAGGACAGAAGTGGCTGCGTGCAGCGCTCAAGTTCTGTACTGGAATCTACAGAGACAAGCATTCTCCATAAACCCACTCTAACATGGAGACCAAACTACTCCACATACTCCCCAATTCACCGCCAGTCTCTATGTCTTCAGAAGATTTATCACATCTGACATAATGTCGAGAGCTCCGTGGATCTTTTGGATGCACTGTGGGTTTTACTGTAAGTGAAACGGGAAGCACTGGAGAATTTACACAGAAATGAAATGACCTGACTTACTTACATCATCAAGGGATCACCGGAGGCTCTGAGCAAAGGCAGGAGCAAAGAGACCAAGCAGAAAATGGACCGAGCAAGAGACGGTGGTCGGGAGCACGGCAGCGGCAGCTCAGAGAGCACACGGGCCGCTTCATGGGCAACACCAGGAGCGCAGACGACAGCCTCCCAGAGAGGCGCCCCCAGCTCCCACAGCTACGCAAGTTCAGGTCCCCGTGACAAACCCCTTGTTAATACACGTAACGGGGCGGGGGAGGCAGGAGGAGACAATACAGACGGACATACGTCCTAGGGATTCTACTTCTGATCACATCCTGACACACACAGTAAGGTAAGTAAAATCCGAGCAAAATTTAGGAAGTAAAATAAATATAACCTAATCACCGACTTGACAGCAGTGAGGAGGTCTACAGGAGATGGAAGAAGTGAGCATGAGTGGAGGGACGGAGGCGGCATCACCAGGACTGACGATGTGAGAGAGGCAGTGAGTTTACGTGGGAAGCCCAGTCCCCACGTGAATCTAATGTGCGATGTCACAGTGTATTCGGTCAGCATCTACTCCCATGTTTTTTTTTAAATAGGTGTTTATTCACTAGATACCTATTTTCTTTTTTAATAAATTTATTTTATTTATTTTTGGCTGCATTGGGTCTTTGTTGCTGCACGCAGGCTCTTCTCTAGTTGCGGTGACCCGGGGCTACTCTTCATTGCGGTGGCTTCTCTTGTTGCGGAGCACGGGCCCTAGGCACGCAGGCTTCAGTAGTTGTGGCTCACGGGCTCTAGAGCACAGGCTCAGTAGTTGTGGCTCACGGGTTTAGTTGCTCCTTGGCTTGTGGGATCTTCCCGGACCAGGGCTCAAACCCATGTCCCCTGCATTGACAGGTGGATTCTTAACCACTGCGCCACCAGGGAAGCCCTACTCCCATGTTAATTCAAAGAGCGAGTTGGAAAAGGAACATATTCTAAGAGCCAAGAAGAGAACCAGCAAGAGATGTTGTCCAGTAGCCCGGGGTGAAGAATTTGAAGATGGAAGGAGCAGGGAACGGGGTCAATTGCGACAGAAGGTTTAAATAAGGAAGAAAGTGTAGAAGAGGACATTTTCGGTTAACAATTAAGGAATTACTAATGACCCTAGTTAGCAGTTTACATTTTATGTTTACATTTATTTTGTGAGCAATAGAGAATGAAAAACAGTCCCCAAAATGGGTTATCAGTGTGTCCTGTTTGTGATTTTGTGTGCATTACATAAAATCTAACTGAGAAGACTAACTTTAAGAAAAAATATGGCTTCTATTCTGCATCCGCCTTGGAGATCAGCATAATGCAAAACACCTACAATGTGCTTGAGGTTTGACTGGATACTGTTTTGTAACCCTCATCCCTCTTGTCTGCCCCCCTCTGCAATGCTTTTGATCTTACCTTGCCGAGTCTCATTTCCCACATCTTACACTCCCGACCCTATTTACCTTTCTGTATCTGTAGGTTCTTCTCCAGTTTTTAAATAATGTAGTGAACTGCTGAGTATTCCAATCCTAACAGCTCTTCAAGATCTACTGAGAACAGTCAGTCGTTTTACAAGTTTCAGCGATCACTACCCCCTCCCCAGAGCTCAAAGCACTCCTTGCAGAATGTTAAGCGGAGTATAGACATTCTTAAAATATATTGACGGTAAATTTTGAAATATTCGCTTATGGAAAGGAGCAAATGTTAGAAATAAAAAATAACAAAATTAATATTTTAAACATGGATATTACATTCTGGAAACTGTTGCAAATATTTTATATGCATTATCTCACTTTTCCTAACAACTCTGAAGATACTATTATCCCAGAATTACGGATTAGCAAACTAAAGAACAGAGAGGTTAAATAAACTTTCCCAAATTTACACTAGTAACAGCTGAAAAACAATTAAGTCCTTCTGAGTCCAGGGCCAAGATACCTTGATATGTATGGTAGTGTTCACACCAAATAAGAGATAACCATCTTGGAATTCATGCAAATATCACAAATCACTCAAGAGCACGACATGGCACCAATGAAATTTCTACTTTGAAAAAAGTTGGCATTTTACTGTCATTAGAAAAATCAGCTGCATTTTCTATGAAGGCAAATGAACACATTCCACGTCCGAGATAAGTCCCACCACAGTCCTTGGTAACCTCATAAACAGTCATTTCAGAAGGTGAAATCTTAAGTTACTGAAATTTTCCTGGTTATAAAAACTCTCAAATTAAATTTTTTAAATCACCAAGATAATAATCCACTTGTGTTAGATCAATATTATCACACCCCACAGGACGATGTGGAGGTGATGGAGAGGAAGGGCAGAATGAGTACGTTCCTGGAAGGAAAACTGTCTAGAAAAGTAACACAGGAGGTTGCAATTGCTTCCTGAAAAGCAAGGGAAAATGCAAGTTCCCCCACCCACCCCCCCGGCCCGGGGAAATTGGAGCGAACCTGCAACACCTGATCACAGGTTTCAGAGAAAGCAGGAAACCCAGCACTCAGTGCCTTGATTGTTATCCATGGATGCAGCCCAGGACACAGAAAGGGGACCTGGGCCTCATGACAACGACACAGGTGCTTTTTACTGAGACTAATTCACCCCTCCACCCCTCCTTCCCCATCAGCTCCCGATGGCTGCACCAGCTCACAGAAGCAAATGCAAAGGTGACCAAGTAGGCACACCAAGGAGGCCACGGCCAGGAAGAGGGGCCAGTGGTAAACACTGGTTAGATGTCTAGAGATGCAACCCTTTGGGCTAATCTGGTAACTCGTAAGATGAGCAGAACCACACATTAAAGTATCTCTCCTCCCTCACACCTTCCTGTTATAGCTATTATTTTAGTAAAAACGCTTTCCTCCAATTGCTAAGGGAATGGGAGCTTTGAAGAAGGTAAAGAAGGATTTTGGAGGATTGAACCGTATCATTTGGGAGGGAGTTAGGAACACTCGGGCTCTACCAGAGGCTTCCATCAGCCAAGGATGACCAGCAATGTATAGAAAATATGCTGCTATAAGAAAGGTTCGAATTTTTACAAATTTCTCAATCGAAACTTGGCTAAAAGGAAATATGTCTAGTAGAGGAAACCACCTTGGAGCTGGGTTTGACCACAATGGGCTACTCCTTTCTATCTGTAGAACCAGCAAAAAAAAAAAAAAAAAAAAAAAAAAAAAAAGAGAGAGAGAGAGACATCAGTGCCGAGGACATGCCCACGACAAGGATAAGTGAGAAGACACCCCGCTCCCCGACTCCCAGGCTCCTTGATTCCACAGGGAGGTGGGTCAGAATTTCACTGAGAAACGCAGTCTTGCACGTTAAGAATCAGCTGAGGGGAGACCAGAGCCGGCCTGCCTGCATTTCTTACCATTAACCAGGGAAGGGGACGGATCACCCCTCAAGCACCTTCCCTAACACCATGTAAAGACACTTCTCCTAAGCCATCGTTCCTCTTTCCACATGCATCTTCTTTCTGGAACAAAGATCTTCTAGGATGCCCGATCCCTAGCACAGCACGAGCCATAATTACCTTGATTCAGACACTCTTACGGTCAACGTCCTGCCAACGTGTCTGTTCTGTCCTTCACAGAGAATCGCACCGGGCAGCAGCTTCTCCGAAGCTGGATTCTGCCACCAGCTAGGCCCACGTGACCGGGCTCCTGCAGATGGAAGCGACCCGAGTCACCTCCTGGTCCGGCCCCTGAAACGCCCGCCCCTGCACCGCCGTGTGCTTCTCCCGCTGCGAGGACGGCTCCGCCCCCACCCAGGGCGACCTGAGAAGCTGCTTGCTGAAGGTGCTGAAGACCCTCACACCAGCGCCAGGACGTCTGTGTGAAGGCGGCTGCCCCGCTGGCCTAGACAGCCCTCCAGTATCTTAGTCTCTGTTGTGTCTGAGCCATTGATCACTTGGGGGCCAGTTTCTGATTGGATCTGTCCCCCCACTCAGAGAAACACCTAGAACAGCAGGACATCCTGAGGCGCCGCCTGCCCCTGCGCCGTGAGGTGAGCGGGAAGCTTGCCCATCGCATTGCAGCTTCACTTCCTTTGTGATGGGGCCGCACCTGCTCGGTCTCGGGCACAGGTAATTAGGGCTGATACTGCACTAAAGGAGTTTAGAAATGCTCAGGGGGCTCATTCCAGAAAGATTAAAATAGCCTAATGCACGAGCAGGGGCCTGCTCCTGTGCTGCCATGAAGGACAGTTATTAAAACCAACGATTATCGCTAAGGACAACTCTCTGACCCGGGGGGTGGGGAGAAATCATCCAGGCTTCACCTACAACCATTTGGCTTCCCGCACCCCAGTGACTTTTCAGAAAGACCAGTTAGCTCTGTGGGAAATGTAACTGGAGACAAAGATATAAGCACGAGAGAAAAATGTGAGCAATACCTTTCATTTTCTTAAAGTTAAATGTCCCTTTTTGTTCCCAGCAATATCACGCCAGCCATTCGGTCTCAGAGGGAGAGAGGTGATTTCACTGGCCCCTAAAAAATGCACTGATGCAGAATCACGCTGTGTGACAATGGCTTTTCTGTCACTCCCCAGCTCTTCCCCGTGTCCCTCTTCACCCCATTCAGTTTTTAATTTGCTTGTCATACAATCCCTCTAACCTCGCCTATAAACGAAAAGATAAAAAAGCTCTCAGCAAGACAGAGCACTGCTGTACACCAGAGCGCTTGAAACGGGTGTGTTTCACTCCGTTTGCAAAATCCCTGCTGTGGCAGCCGCTGCAAACCACCAATCCCCCGACCCAGTCAGAGATGCCCACTTCCTATGGTCCCCTTGCTCGGGTTGTCAACACACAACATCCCCTTTTTGAAGTTCAGCATGTCCCCCCAAAAATTTACCTTAGGCCACCCTGTCACAAGTCTCAGCCGCTTCAGAGGCTGACAACTCACTCAAGAGGGTTTGCTGCTTGATGAACTCATGTCTGCCTCAAAGTGAGGGCTGGGAGGCCTCTTTCCCTTGTTCTGTGCCGAAACAGTCATGCCAAGATTGATTTTAGAATCAGAATTGTGGTGCTTCAAGGGATCTTACAAATCCTGTAGTACAACTCTCTGTGGGATCTACAGGTTAAGTGACTTGCTTGAGGGCCACCAGATTAACTAGCAGAACATCAGCTACATTAACCCAAGGCCCCTGATTCCTAGTCCTCACTCTTTTCTGTGCTGTGTTATGAGGATTGATATTATGAAACTCTGTACCATCTAAAAGAGATTAGGGCAAAGATCGGTTTATGTCTGTGCTGCCCTATTCCCAATATTAATTAGCGAGTTCCTTGCGTGACTCATGTCAGTGATGCTGCACAGCTCACTTTATGCCCTTCGACCGGCAAATCTGTCAACTTTAGCTTCCGGCTGGAAACACAGGAAAGGCTCAGCACTGGACCTTCCCGTCAACATCCACCTACCACCATGCAAGCACATGACCAATAATGAACCGAGAGGAAACTATCAGCTGGACTTTAAAAAAAAAAGTAAACGTAAGTATCTATTATTACAGCTAAAATCCGTAACACTCACAGCACCAAATTCTGGAGAAGATGTAGAGCAACAGGAACTCTCGTTCATTGCCGGTGGGCATGCAGAATGGCCCAGCCGCATTGGAAGACATTTTGGCAGGTTCTTACAAAGCCAAACAGAGGCTTATCATCAGATCCAGCAATCATACTCCTACGTATTTACCCAAGTAATTTAACTTTTGTTCACACAAAAACCTGTACATGAATGTTGATAGCAGCTTTATTCATAACTGTCAAAAATTGGTAGTAACCAAGATGTCCTTCAATAGGTGAGTCAATAAACAAACTATGATACATCCAAATAATAGAATATTATTCAGTGATAAAAAATGAACTGTATCAAGCCATGAAAAGATGGAGGAACCTTCGGTATACACTGCTAAGTGAAAGAAGCCCGTCTGTATAGACTACATACTATATGATTCTAACTATGAAATTCTGGAAAAGGCAAACTTAAAGAGAAATTAGAAAGATTAGTGGCTGCCACAGTTTCAGAGGGAGGTGATGAGGTAGAACACAGGTCATTTTTAGGGTGGTGAAACTATTCTGTATGATACTGTAACATTGGATACATGACATGAACTTGCCAAAACACATAAAACTGTAGAGTGAATCCTAATGTAAACTATAGACTTTAGATAATTATGTATTAATATTGGTTCAATATATTATAATATTATATAATTATACCAAAATGCAAGATGTTAATAGGGGAAACTCTGTGTCCCCTATGAGGGAGGGGGAAAATGAGAATTCTGCTCAATTTTTCTATGAACATAAGACTGCTTTAAGAGTAAAGGCTATTTTTTAAAATGTAAACACTGCACATTCAACATGAAAAGCATTACCATGTCGATATAGTTCTTGCTGACATAATCTTCCAACTGCAAATGTTCTCATCTTTCAATCCAAGTTACTGAGGCCATCCCCAAGCCTCTTAAATCACTTATGATAAATTATTTAATCGTAAGTCACTGCCCTTGTGGATAGTACATTCTAATGATAATAGTATCATACATTTATGTATTGCTGACATAATTGCCCGTATTGCTCGAAATTCTTCATACGTGTTAACACTCACAAAACTACAAGGAATGAGATCATTAGTATCATCCTCACACAGATGTGAGAACTCAGGCTTCTAGAGACTAAGGTACTTGCCATAGTTAGAGATAGAAAGGTTCTCAAACAACTGAGATTTGAACCCAGACCATCTGGTTCTGAAATACTTGCTCATAACCACTGCATCAGAGCAGATAAAACTAAGGTAAAACTTATGAATCTGACAAGTGATTACAGTTCTTCCCAGAGAACCCAAAACTCAGTGGCAGAAACTAAGGAGACAAAAATGAACAAAGTAAGATTAGGAGCCTCAAAAACTATCAACTAACAAACTGTGTTAAAGGGCTGGAACAGCAAAGGAGACCTAAAGGAGATCTTGGGGGATTAGACTTCAGAGGAGACTTCATCTACAACACTCTTAAAGGCAGGAGGCGGAGCAGAGGGGCACAAAAGAGCACTCGTATTTGGAAAGTGCAAGCAGTTGGACAAACCCGCCTGAGCATGAGGAAATGGTCCAAGATTAGGCGAGCCTGGGGCAGATCAGGGAGAACATTCTGCGCTGGTGGTTCTCCAAGCGTGGTCCCTTGGCCAGCAGCATTGGCATCACCTGGGAACTGTAGATACGCAAGTTCTCAGGCTCCATCCTCAGTTTCAGCATCTACACAGCTGACCCTTGAACAACGTGGGGGTCAGGGAGGCTGACCCTCCGAACAGTTGAAAACCTGCACGTAATATGCCCTCCATACACAGGGTTCCTCTCTATCCGATGTTCCTCAGTCTCTGCAGTTCCCCATCCGAGGAGTCAACCAACTGGGGGTTGTGTAGTACTCTATAGTATTTACTACTGAAAAATACCTGCATATAAGTGGACCCACGCAGCTCAAACCCATGTTGTTTAAGGATCAATTATTTTAAAAGCCCTCCAGGTGACTCTGATGCAGGCTAAATCCTGAGAACCACTAAGTCAAACATGTGGATGTCATTTGGTATGAGATAGAAAGCTACAGAAGGATTGTATGAAGGGGAGAAGCAGGTGTAGCTAGTAAAATCTACTCAGCTAGTCAAAATGGAGTCCCATGGTCATCCTAAGGTGCTTTGAAAATACAGGAGATTACACAATCAACTGATTATGTGACTCTCCAACTTCCAAAAAGTTGTCCCTGATGCTATTAGTTACTTAAATAAACAGACTTATTGGACTTCAGTGTCTTTATTTCTTTGGCCAATAACTAATACCTCACAGCACCCCCATCTCAGACTTACATATAGATATACATTCCACTTATAAGAAATACTCTGATATGAACCCAGAGAACATATTTGAAACTAGAAAATAAAGCCTTTGAGAGTCATTGAAGAGGCCCTTGTTTTGTTCCTTTTTTTTTTTTTTTTTTTCCTTTTAAAGTCCCCATTTTAAAACTGGCTGGGGGCTACCTCCATTTTATAACAAATCCATCCCCTTTAAAATTCCAGAGAATCTCACTGGTCTGTGAGGACAGAATTGGGTTTTGGCGGCGGGGGGTGGGGGGGACTGTGTCATTCACCTTGTTTCCTCTCCTCTTTTGGGAGAAGGGCTCTTGTTTTACCCCAGCTGGTTCAAGATTAAGAATTTGGAGGCTTTCAACAATAAAAATCACCTGAGAAGGTAAAAATCTTTAAAAATATTGGTTCACGGAGAAATGAAAATTATGATTGTACTAAGGACAGACTTGACAATCATAAAAAGTTACCATCCTGTTGTTGGCAACTTTAGGTTATGTGAAGGGGGATTAGACATACCACTAGGGAAAAGATTTGAGGAAACTATTGTTATTGCCATAAAAAATCTGTTCCCACCTATGCTGTTCTTGGTTAGCCACTGCCTTAGGAATCTACTGGAGACCTCCTATAATTAAGTAGGTTGCTTCCATGTGTGCTCTATTCCATTTGTTTATGACTTTCCAGTTTATATGCCTAAAGGATTATGGGGAAATGGAATCATTCGCTTACTATAAAGGGATTCACAATAAAAATAAATCCATCACTTTGATTTATGTGATTTCTAGGGCTACTAGAATGGAATTTGCTCTCTTCCTGGTAAGTACCATGAACTTCCCACCTCTGCCTTCATGGCCACATCTGTCCAGCACATGACACACTCCAAGCCCCTGAGAGGCATTTGTCACAGTCAGCTATTCAAAGTACAATAAACTTTAGAACAGGTATTAATAATACTTAGCTCCCTTGCCTCTGGCCTGCCTACTAAAGAAACATCAATCCTACTTTCTCCTTTCCTACCTAGGATTTTAAACTATATGCACATTTTACTGGTTTTCTAGTTTAATTCATTTTCCATGTGAATAGAAAATAATCTACCATCAAAATAAATGATGTGAGTGGTCTTTAATAGTAACTACCACTTTTAAGCAACCGTAAAAGAGACTTGATATATTATGACAAAGCAAATGATTTTTTGTGGCAACAATATAGATTTTAGAACACTGTCTTGAAATCTTGACTGAATAAAAAGTCATTAGGATGTCTCAAAAAAGTAATGTGTGTTTAACTTTAAATCAAATTACATTTATTGAGACAATTAACCAATTATATGAAAATATCTGTCTTTAGGACAAATTAACAAGAAATACAATAACTCTTCCCAAACACTGTTTTTCATTTTTCTGATTATAGGAAATCCAAAACAAATGCCAATCTATTAGATTACATTTTTAAACGAAACAATGAAAGTTAAGGCCTTCCATTTTAGAGATTCAGAGACAAATCCATTGATAAATTATTGAAAATATAACTTTATAAGACAATATTCTTGTTTTTATCGCCTCTATTCAACCAGTTCTCATTTATGTTGCACACAGACAGGAGATTCCAATCTGGACTCACTTTGGGGTTATACCAAACATGCTCTTAAGAGATACTGAGACCGGCTGGGACCTGGGACCCTTACTGCAGGGCTTGCACCTGGACGAACGTCTCCACGGCAACAGATACACAGAAACTCTGAGGGACTAGAAATGACTGCCGCATGCGCAGCTGGGGCAAATTATCAACAAGACACAAAAAGGCCAAAAAGCAACGGCCATTTCTGAGGTGCTGGGAGCAAAAGCAGGGTCCTGCGCACGATGCCGACACGCAGCACCGCCAAGGGGGTGGGCGGACCCCCTAAGACCCCCTCCAGCCCGACCCAACAATCCGCTCCCACCCTCACCCCACTTAAGGCACCAGCCCGCCCCACTCAGGGAGCAGCGAGGGCACCTGGTACTCGTCGTCGCCCCCTCGCGCTGCAGCAAGAGGCCCAGTAAAGCCTCGCCTGAATTTCTCCTCTGGCCTCCGATCAATTCTACTGATTAAAGAGTGCAAGAACCTGCAGCGGTAACTATTACAGAGCAGCACAGTTATACAAATCATTCAGCTTTCCAAATTCAAGCCCTCATCAGAAACTCCACAGAATTTCCAAGAAAGTGGCCAAAAATTCGTTCGCTCTCACCGCACATTTTATACTTGGCCTGATTTGTTATAAAGTTCTTCCTCATATTGACCTCAAATCACTTAAATTTCAATCTGTGTGGTTTCTAATTCTATCATTTGGGACTAAAGAGTGTATTTTTTAAGAGTATCATGTTCTCTTATTTTCTTCTCTTCCAACAAGTTATTTTTTAACTGCTCTCAACATGCCAAAGTTTTAAGCCCTTTTGCATCCATTTCATTAACTTAGAGAAAAATCACATTTTTAAAACCATGGCGTTGAGAACTGAAAGTACTTGATTTTCTCTTCACATTATGAGTAACTACTATAAACCATGCACTGGCCTTGATGCTCTGGGTACAGTTTAAAAAATTAAGGATTCAGCGTACCAGAATTAAATCTTATTATTAGAAGGCCAATATCACATTACATTTCTGGTAGTTTTTATGCACCTTTCCTCACATAAGGCTTGGAATTAACAATAATGGCTTTTTGCCTTTTTAATGTTAGTAGTTGCTAAATCTCATCTCCGGCACTCTGTTATTTTAAGATGAACTGATAGTAAAAGCCAGCTCAGGAAGCATTGTTTGTAAAGGTGAATAATAACGAGAAAGCTACAAAGCAGCAGAGTGTGCTGTAAGACTGAGGTTAACTGGAACAAGGCATTTGAAAATAGATTTGTCAGTATGTAATAGGAAAAGATCAAAGTGTTTAGACCTCTTAATTTCTGAACTGAAATTTCCATTTTGGTGAATTTGTCCTCAGGAAATATTGAGAGCAAATGCATAAAGATGTGTGTAACAGCAGTATTTTTAATATTGTTTTGGTGA
The DNA here is from genome assembly GCF_965194805.1 of Balaenoptera borealis. NCBI lineage: Eukaryota > Metazoa > Chordata > Mammalia > Artiodactyla > Balaenopteridae > Balaenoptera > Balaenoptera borealis. The sequence continues at coordinate 6,623,325 of NC_138875.1, forward strand.
AAATAAAACAAATATTTTTTTAAACAGGAAACCACTATAATAATTACAATTGTTAAAATCAAACACAAACGGAGATCAGACCTGGAAACTTCCTGAGCAGACAAAACCACTTTACTCATACAAGCAACACTTAATTTAGCTTATTTTGCAAGACAAGTGAGACTTGACCTCGTACACCTCTTGTTAATGCCTCTGAAAATCATAAGCGAAACTTATATTTTTCCCCCCAAGTTGATAGAAACTAACCAATTCCTTACCGTCAAAAAAAACGCTAATATTATAACCAACCAGTGTGAGGAATACACAGTCGCTGCCTCCTTACTGTATAAACTGCTTTATAACATGCCTCTGAGGCTCAGTCCACGTTTGGTTTCAGGGCTCCCGGTTCACCAACTTTGTGTGTGTGCACAATAAATTTTCACTAATTACTTACCTCAGTGATTCAGTGTTCTTACCTCTGCTATTTCTGAACTTTTGACACAATTATGTAAAAACACAAAATTCTGGATGGAAAAACAATGACATCAAATGCATATTCTCATTACACCAGCTTGGATTTTTACTGCATTTAAAAAATATATTTTCAATTCATCCAATATATTGTAATGTTTTTACTACATTTATTATAAATTTTTGCCTTTGGAGTCATGAGACTTGAGCCAACTCCCAGCTCCTCCACTTGCTAGTTGAGGCCAAGTAACTAAACTATTTTAAATTTTAGTTTCCTCATCTCTAAACCTGAGATAAGGACGCTTATTTTACAAGGTTCCAGTAACTAAATATTTCTCCAGAAGTCTAAAACGCTATGTCAGCACTTTGCAAAACTGTGTCAGCATGACTAATGAAAATTTTCTCTTGCTTCGGTTTGGTTTTTCCCCTCAAGAAGCAACCATATTAACACTGTGAACCAAAGAAGACAACCCGTATGTCTGCTTACCTTCTGTATCTCTCAAGGGCCGGACAAAGAGCAAAAAGAAAACAAAAAGGGAAGCAGAAAACCATAACAAGGTTGGAAAACACGACATGGAAAGTCTACACTCCGAGATACTGAAAAACAGACTGATAGAAAACATAAAAAACCAGGGGAAACACTCACCCAAGAGAGCAGAGGAAATCGTGGTCCTTCCCAGAAGAGCTCCGAGCAAACTGAAGCCGAGAAGCAACCACTATAAGAATCAGGTGTGGACCTCCCGCCCACGGACAGGGTAACCACTAACAACCTTAATTCCCGACAGCTGGCCAGTTTGTGCTGCCTCTCCCCGTTCCTCGGGCCCAGGGCTGGTTAACTACTAACAAGGTCAAGTCCCGACAGCTGGTCACATGGCTGCTGCTTCTTCCCATTCCCGGGTTCTGTCGGGTGGAAAAAAGCTTTAACTTCTTGAATAAAACTTGAGAACCACTCTCAAAAGAAAGTGGTTTGTCTAGGTAGCCACTGGGCGCTCAAGCCCAAGTGAAAGAGCAAAGCTTGAGGAAACTCTGGGCTTTGTATCAGATGCTGGGGGGGAAAAAAAATCGCACGTGTAACAAAAACGTGGAAGGCAGCTTTCCCCGGGGAATAAATGCAAGCGTTCTCCCTGGAGATTAGGAGCCTTTATGTTGGCATTTGGGGGGATCTGCAGCTCGCTCCCTCTGTGTCCTACCCACACCCAGGCCCACTTCCCAAAACCACCCCATGGGTCCTTCCATTAAAGGGAACGGGCTGTTAGGAAAACGCGTCCACAGCAGCAGAGGAAAACCACCCAAGCCAGCTATATTCATCAACCTAATTCTTCACGGTAACAGGTTGTAAGGGGTGATCACCGGGTTTCTGAGGAAAATTAATAGAATGTGTTAAATACAAGACAGCAGGCCCAAAATGGAGTCGCTTATGCTAAGCCACATGTAGCCAAACCAAGACAAACTTGATGACAGTTTCGGCTCTCCAGGAAATGGAATCTTAAACCAGTCAGTCAGGAATCAGCTGATCAGCATTAGTTGCATAACCTGCCTGAGACACACCTGCCATCCACTAAAGGAAAGTAACTTTGCAATAACCAACTCACTCTTCTTGCAAAGTATAACTTCCTTGTTCCCACTCCCCTCTGCCTGTAAAACTCATTTTGTACAGCTCTTTGGAGCTTCTTTCTATCTGCTAGATTGGATGCTGCCTGACTCAAGTGGATTTTTGCTCAAATAAATTGTTAAAATGTTTCATATGCCTCAGTTTATCTTCTAACACATGAAAACAATACTGATACTCAATCAGTTCCTAATCCAACAATCATAGCTATACCCATTTTTGAAACACAAAAAAAACTAAGGTATTTTGCAATAATTCATATACTTCTGCCAACAAGGTTCCCTGATCAATGCACTTTATCAATGAAAGAAATTTAATTAATCTAATGTGACTTGCTCATAGCAAACTGCTGTCTGGACCTGGTGTGTCTTAGTTCTACATGCAAACATTCCATTTTTTGAATAATATGCATAAAAATCCTGCCAGAGATCAATGTTAAATACACGAATCTCTACTTTTCTAAATCTGACAATGTCCCCAATTTAAAAATCAGAATGACATTGTCTTGACATTTCTCCCATTTTCCACATGTTTCAGAAATGACCCACCTGATTCAGCAATTTCCAATTTCATTTGCAAATGCCTTTGGTAGGGTAGGAAGAAATTTGAGCCCAAAACTTGACTATTTTGAAAAATAACATTTTGTGTATCTGCACAAGAGCTTTATATTATTATTTCTTTATTATCCATAATAAATCTATGAGTCAGATATTTTTCCCCATTTTTAAGATAAGAAGGATAGAAGAATGATGCTCAAAGAAGAAAGAAATTTCCTAAAGTCCAAGAACTAGTGACAATGCCAAGTTCCAATCTATGTCTGTTTGGGGAAAAACAGTCCTTTTTGGTTTTTATCTATACTTTTTTCACACTTTTTTTGTGTGTGAAAGTAACTTAGAAGATAGAAATAGAGTAGCGGTTTAAAAGGTCAACAATTATCATTTCACAATAAACTCTAATAGCAAAACCTTCCTCTTCTGATCTTTGTAAAATGAAAAACTAATGAGATAAATAAGTAAATGAATACACCTGTGTTGCTAGCATTTTGGCGTCTGCTCATTTCAGGAAACAACCTTCCTTACACCGTACAATTCTGTGCCAACACTTGCTATTCACCCTTGAATAGGGAGGCTCATAATCTCTTCTCTGTCTTGTATGCATCCTTTCAGAAATCAGAACTAAGAAAGCTCCTACACAGCCATATTGGCATGTTTAGATACTGCGCCCTGTTCATCACAGGGAAGTTAAATAATTGCACACTGGTTTGAATTCCAAGAGAAACTCAACTCTCTCAAGCGATTTCTTTTCCAGAAACTTGTGCTTTGAAATGAAGCTGACATTTCACTTAAGCTTTTGAAATCTGCTATCATAGAGGAGAGCAAAGCAGTCTGGTTATTTTCAATTTCTCCTTCCTTGACGATAATACACCCTTGGCTAAAATAGTCACATTTCCTTGAGTTCCCTCACCAACTCCTGTTAGACTGCATTCAGAGAATCAGTTCAGTCAATTGTTTCCCATGTCTTTGCAGTTCTCAAACTCTGTGTGTATGTAAGTATCACCAAGTATCACCTAGGATGCCTGGTTTTAAGAATCAGAAACTTTGGTGCCACAAGCAGAATTTATTGAATCTTTGGAATGCCCAAGAGTTTGAATTATAAAATACATACTGTAAGATTTTTAGTGTGGGTGTTGCATATTCACATTTTGAGAAACAATATTCTACCTTGCAAGAAATAAAATTCTCAAAAAGATGCATCAGGATGTTCCCTGATTCTCTACATTTAGCCCAAGAAGTGATCCAGCCAATGCCCAGAGAGCAGACCCTGAGAGCTTGCCTGCATCTCTTCTGCACCTGTCATTCATGTTATCAGTTTGTCCATCTGGCTATATAGTTCAGTCACTTTCCTAGAGTAACACTTGCTTTAATGTCTCTATTTAGCCACCTGAAATGTTCACTGATATCTGCAATTTTCTGTACAGTGTAGATATTTTTGATGCATAAGATTACACTGCCTTCTCCTTCACAGTTTTCATTGTACAATGTATAAGCTTTCTTTGTGGTTGAATCTCAAGGACTTGGGACAGACCCTGGCAAACAGTAATTCCGTAAGTTGAGGGAATCACCATCTTTAATTCTGAATTCCTTTCTATACAACTTCACTGATACCAGTGAGATAACATTTGCTATCCTGAGTCAAAATCTTAAGGTCTTTTTTCAGCTCACATTTTACATGTTGTAATTGGGTAGCAAAGTGTACATTGTACAGATGTCACTACAAAATAAGGCTATAGACAGAACTAACAGAAATATTCAGGAGTGGCTGTTCTCACAGCAAGTATTTCCCAAAACAATATTAATTCTCTATTTCTCTTCCACAAACTCCATTCAGTATGTGTTAGTAACTCACCACAATTTCATGTCAATAACAAACACAATACATAAAAGGAGGGGAATTTTGAGACTATAATCATTACTAGTTGTCCCTTAAATTATTTGACATTGGTACTATAGTATCCCTTTTATAGAAATATAGAAAAAATTAAGGAATACTACTGAATTAAGTCAAATGTACAGAAGCCATATACTTTGATGAAAATATACAAAAGCTGCATGTTTTCACACAGTGATTTCACTGAAACTTACCCTCCTGCCAGGGAAATGTTCTGTTTTCACCGATCACTTTAAGAGTCAAAATGATTGAAGTTAAAGCAGCAAATGTGCCTTTGTTTGGATTTCGGAATCATACCACATCCTAACTGAGCTACTCTATTGTTCCATGAGATTTCAGAGAACTAAACGCCCAGGGAGGCTGGGCAAAGTTACATGCTGTTGACCCTCATGAAGCTTTTGCCTCAAGTTACCAATATGTCCTCTGATCGTCATTGATAACCTCTGTGAAGTCTAAAGGTTGAGGAGCGAGGTGCGCTTAGCAGCCTCCTGGGTCCCTTCTCCCAGGTCTAGATAGTATTCTAATCTCCAGTCCTCTCCTAGTATCCAAAACTTCCTGCAAAACAGGATGTTAGAACTTCCAATTATAGCTATTTTTGTCTAAAAATTATGGGGAAAAAATTAATTCTACTAATGTTTACCATGTGGATTGAAAACGGATGTTCTCCCGGACAAAGTCTGTCATGAATATGTAACCATTTGCACTGGTTCAAATTTGTGGAGTTATAGATTATATTTCCTAGCTTTTAATTAAAAACCACAAAATGGGAGGCTGGTTCCAAAAGATGTCTGCAAAGAAATCAAAATTGAAGATAATATTAATAATGCAAGCACAATCAAACAGCAAAAAATATTCAATGTGATCATCATATTTTCCTAGTCCAAGCTCTTTGTTTTTATGAGTTTAAAAACAACGATGGTGGGGCTTCCCTGGAGGCCCAGTGGCTAAGATTCTGCACTTTCACTGCAGGGGGCACAGGTTTGATCCCTGGTCGGGGAACTAAGATCCCACATGCTGCACAGAGTGGCCTAAATTAATTAATTAATTAATTAATTAATTAATTAATTAAATGCTGTGAAAAAATTAAAAAATAAAGCAATGATGGAGAAGTAATTAGGTCTGATAAAAGACCAAAAAATTGTATAAGAAAACTGCTTATCACTTGCAATATGCTTCTCTTTAAATGTATACTGTGAAATATTAGCTAATAATCAGTAATTCATTTTAAAATTAAGTATCAAGAACATGAAAACACCTCAATTTTTCAGCAAATGATAATAGAGTACCTTAAAGAATTTCAAATGTTGAGAAGGCTTTTTTGAGGTTTCTCACTCAAAAATAGAAAACAAAAACCTATAAATTTGGAAAACACTTGTTCTTTCAGATGTATTAAAAATGGCTGAAATAATACATATATGAAGGACAGCATAATAGCAAAGTAAAATGCATTCCTTTGTCTGCAAATACTGCTAGAAGACATGGAAAACATTGCTGAAAAATTGAAAAAACAATGTTAGAAAAAAATATGTAGTGTGGGGAAACTGTTACACAGTTGCCTGAAAATACAGATGTTGCTAATGTATGAAGCTTATAGTATTTTGGTACATTATAGATTCTCTTTCAACAATGAAACACATTGAAAAGCTACTTTCTGTAAGCCAATAGAAAGAAATACCAGGAAAGATATCATCTCAATACTAAATTAGTTCTTAGATAGAAAACAATGTTTTATGGAAAAATTCTGTAAACAACCATTGATGGAACAGCTGCTCTAGCTGAAACAAAGAGAGAATTCCAGAGTGAATCTATGAGCAAGTGAATTTTCTTCACTGCATTATTCATAAGCAAGCAAATGCAGCAAAATGCACAATGTGTTACAGGATGTCATGGATGTGGCAACTTTTACATAAATGGCACATTTAAAGTATATTAGGATCATTACAACATTTGTAGTGAGATGGGAAACGATCATGAAACCCTTTTGTATCAGAGGTGTGCTAGTTATCTCGGGATAAATTATCTAACTAGTTGTCAAAGTTCAGTGTTCCGAATTTACTAATCTTGTTTGTGAAGACAAGTGGCTATATGGATATTCTTCCCAGTTGAAGTTTAAACACACACACACACACACACACACACACATTCTTCCTTCAACGCAGAGGTGACATTTTAACCACTGAGAAAAGTAACGATTTATACAAATAAACTTATGTTGTGGAGGTGATATTTTGAAAACAATTATTTAAGAACCACTTGGGTTCCAATCGTGTTAGCTGTTGCAATTATGGAATATCTGTGCTTCAGGTTCTTTGTCTGAGAGGGAGATAATAAAACCTACTTCATAGGATTGTGGTTACGATCTGATGAAATAATCATAAGAAGAGCTTAGCCCAGCGTCTAATAAATGGAAATCATTCATTCAAAACATGTCAGCTGATGTCAATGTCACTACCGCCACCACCGCCATCACGGCCATCACAGATTTTACTGGCATGGTTCACTTGCAGTGTGCCAATTTGCCCAGGTGCAAGGACAGTCCCCAGAACTCCCTTTCTTGTGTGTGTCTGGTTAGGATGGGCCACAGGGGAGATTCGGGGAGCTTCTGGAGGCTGGAAGAGAGGTAGCAGCCACTTTGAAGCACATGGACACTGTCGCTGATCTGCTGAATCACCCCATTAGTATACAGGAGCCCCGGGGCCAGGTGTGCGTCTCAGCACCATCAGGAAGGGCCCTGGCAGCTGCTGGATACGCCCGTCAGCAAGGTCAGGGGCAGCAAGCACGGGAACGAGTGTCAGCCTGTTCTTGTGGGATTGCAGCATCCTCGCTCTCCTCCCTTCCTGCCCATGCGCCCTGAACTTCAAGCTCCAGCACCAGACGCAGAGACAGACCCCAAAGGACCACTTAACCAGCCCTCGTCATTGTGTAAGCCAATTCCACATACACGCACTTGTGTACACACACACACACACTAATACACCAGTCAAATGGCCTGCAGAAAGAAGATGTGGCACATATGTACAATGGAATATCACTCAGCCATAAAAAGGAACGAAATTGAGTTATTTGTAGTGAGGTGGATGGACCTAGCGTCTGTCATACAGAGTGAAAGTAAGCCAGAAAGAGAAACACAAATATCATATATTAACGCATATATGTGGAATCTAGAAAAATGGTACAGATGAACCTATTTGCAGGGCAGGAATAGAGATGCAGACGTAGAGAACGGACATGTGGACACAGCGGGGGAAGGGGAGAGTGGGACGAATTGGGAGATTAAGGCGGACATATATACACTACCATGCGTAAAATAGCTAGCTAGTGGGACTAAGCACGATGAAAGCATGAGCACTTTCCCTCACACACCAAGGACCCTTCCCCCTCACTGTGGCCCCATGACTAATCCTGCCCTTGATTGCATCCATTCTTCAAGAAGGAAGGCAGGGAACTTCCTAGCTTTACCCACTGCCAAAAAATCAAACTGGACCTTTCTACTTGTTTTATTTATTTTTTATTTTTTTTAACAACTTTATTGGAGTATAATTGCTTTACAATGCTGTGTTAGTTTCTGCTGTATAACAAAGTGAATCAGCTATACGTATACATATATCCCCAAATCCCCTCCTTGTTTTATTTTTTAATTGCAAGGAGAATATACAGAGAACATTCAGCCTTATTGCTAACTACCATTGTGTATAAGATTGCCCTTTCCTGATCATTGTTCAACTATCCTATGCTATCTGCGTGGCTCCTGGAACCAACCTCAAATCCACTCCATCATCAATTTTCAGAATATTCTTCCACTGTTCAGAGTCATGGGCTCCAGGGAAAGACATTGGTGGGATTGTTCACACTCCTGTTTGGTCTTGATCTCAGAGCTCAGATTTTTCATATTCCTTTTTTGGTCCAGCTGATCTCTATTTCTCCTCTTTTCCACATTTCTCTACATTAACCACATCTTCCTCTTACATTATTTCTTTTTGTCTCCCAGCATGCTTCATAATCAGCACTAGGCACATTCCTGGTAGCTAATAGCAACTTGTAGGGAATACCTGATTTATTATGGATGGATAGATAGATGGATGGATGGATAGATAGGTAGATAGATAGACAGGCAGACTTTCGAGGTACACTCTTCTTGGGCGGGAGATTTCTGATGACCATAAGGAAAATTATAAAAGGAGAGGCGAATAGACAGTTTATCAAGGAAATATGCTACAAACTATTAAGCCAGATGGAGGAAATGAATGCTACGTTCCATAGATCACAAAATTGTCATGAGATGAAGATTTAGTAGTTTACTCCTTGCTTTTAATGAGAGCAATTTTAAAAAGAAACAACTCTGCTTCATTATAGTTAAGAACAGGAAAGATCTGGTCAGTGCTCTTGCAGGCTCTCCCTCCCTCCTTCCCCACCCTTAGGACTCTCCTACTGCCTATAATTCACTTCCAAGACTTTGATAGCATCCTCATAATGGTCTTCTCAACAGTTTTACCATTAGAGCTTATTCAAAAAGTCCGATTAGCAGAATCCCTCCAAGAATGGGAACATTCTCTCAAGCATCATAAGCACTCCTAGAAAAGATCTGCGATGTCTAGCAAGCAATTAAAGCCCCTAAAACAGACTGTGTAGCTATTCATCCTCATTAAGAGATGGGAAAATACAGGTTGAATTACCTTATAGCAAATTATATAGGAAAGTAGAGAACATAATCATATAACAGAAGACCTCATTAACCCCTCCCATTTTTCAAAGTACGCTCTACCAATTGTCATTCTAGCTTCCAGAATAGACTAATACTCCAGAGCCAAAGCAGAGGGTTATTGCAGAATCAGAAGCAGCATTTTCTCTTTAAATCAACTCCATATGCTTCAACAAAAGCCCAGCTGAGAACATCCAGAGTGAGGTAAAAACAGTGGTCATCACTCTTGGATTTTATACTTTATAAAATATTCCTGAACCTTAAAATGTGTTTCTTCACATCAGGAGAGTTTCCTGTATTCTCTGACACTGGGTGAATTTCATATCCAGACATTCTATGTTCAGTATATGAAGGAGTTGAAGAGAAAACATAATTTCCTGTTCAAAATGCTTGAAAAACTTAACTGTAATATATCAATTTCATTGTGATTAAAATATATCACAATAAAGTACAATATAATTTATTAGCCTTTTAAAGTTCACTAATTTATTTTGCATCATCCTTTGCCAGTGGGATGTGATTTATTTGTATAGTCCAATTTTAAGGTCACTGTCTACTCCTGAGAACTACATTTCAAAACTTTTTAATTAAATCTTAATGACTATATTGATATTTATATTTTATAAGAGAAAATGGTCAAAAGGGTATATGAGACATGGCCTTTGAGAAAAACTTCCTATTTATTAATTTAGAGGTTATTTTGTTCTCTTTCTTAGGATCTCATAGCTATCTGTGGCTCTGGGCTGTGGAATAAACACTTCCTTTCTCGACAGTTCTCAATTAGTTCTCAGTCATCTTAGCCACTCTAGCCATCATTGCTGAATTTATTCTAGTGTTCTGTTCTACAGCTCAGTTCTGTTCAGGAATTACGTCACAAACGACGAAGCAAAGGGCATGTTATCAGCGTGGTTTGCTGGCTCTCCAGAAAACAACAGGGCTGAATGATCAGCTTCATGTGTCAGCTAAGGACACTTAGCTCTTCAAATGTCACTCTCAGATGGAGGTTTTTTCTCCTCTCCTTACCTCAAAAGCTATAAGTGTTAAGGATGGATATGAAATAAATCCTTTAGAATCAATCACCAATCAAGCAATCAAATGAAATCCATTAGAAAGTCAACTAATACTTATAATTTAAAACTTAAACAGAAATAATGAATTACAAATAGGGTCATTTAATACATGGAGTGAGAAGAGAAGGTACATAGGACCTTTAGGGCTTTTTTTAATATATATTTTTCACTTTTTATGAAACGGTGCCAAAAACTACACAAATGAACAAAGCTGGTGTGACTGACCTATCTGGATGGAATAGTACATAAAATGGGAGTTTATTGTTTCATTTTCATTGGGGTCCCAAAGACTTAGATCAAAACAACAAATGCTAACATTTTCACATACCAAAAAGAAGAGCCAGACCATCGAGGTGAGACTTGCAGGTAAGGGGGCAGAAGCCAGTTATGCTGTTCTTCGATGACCACACACTCCCTGCCTATGAAAGAAGTTAGAGACTAGAGAAAGGGTTTATTCAGTTGGATCAGTGTGCAGTTAAGTCCATCCCATATGCCAACAGGTCTTCAACAGTAGGCCAATGTCCACTTTTCCCCTGGACCAGATGATGTTGGGCTGGGGGTGGCTAAGAGGACCAGTCGAAGGAGAGGCAAGACCCCAGGGGTCAAGGGAAAACTCAAAAGCAAGCCAGAGAAGATGCATTTTGTAGGATCCAGGAAATTTCTGGTGCAAGGTCTCAGCATCAGGAGGAGAGAGACGTCTAAGGACGCCTCAAACTTGCAATGAAAGTATCTAATTAACAGCCTTCCCCATCCCTTCCTCTCATTTCCACCATCAAATGTTCCTCCCTCCTTTAGATCCCAGAGCACAGGGAGCTAGATGGTAAGAAGAGAAATACATGAAAGAGAATAGAGAAGAAAAAATAAATTGATCACACTCCCATTCCTGTCTATTTGCTTCCCATCTGGACATGGCCCAAACTGAGAGCAGCCCTGGGAAGATAGATAATATAATCTCCTTTAAATCCAACAGAAAAATGAATGGCCCTCTCCCACCAAAGAAAAGATTCAATACAGGGCCCAGGGCTAGTTAATGGCAGAGCCCAAAGCGGGTCTCAGGATGCTTAGTTCAGCGTGGCTCTAGGACTGTGCCCATGTGCACAGGTGAGCTTCTGACCCAAGATGATCTTCATCAGAAAGGTGAAATCTCAGATTGACGTGACCCTAAGTTACTGAGGAATTGTAAGTAATATATTTTTTAAATAGCATAAGCACGTTCTATGAAAAAAATTGCACTAAAATATGTAAAGCATGTTCACATAGTAATACCTGCCATTTATTCAGCTCCTACTGTAAAGATAGGATTAGCCTCACTTGGGTGCGATACTATGTGCCCACTGATGTACCACACTCACTCATTTGTCCCCTTCTCAGCTGTATGAGAAAAGCGTTATTAGTTAGTCTTATTTACAGATGAGAAAAATAATATTCAAAGAAGTTAAGTCACTTTTCCAAGGCTACTCAACATGCATGAGGTTTCAGGAAAATTCAACTCACAACAAATCTCCAAGGCTGTACTCATCTCAATAAACTCCAGCGAAGAAAAAAAAAAAAGGAAGGAAGGAAAGAAGTGTGAAAATTAATGATCAGAAACCTCATTTAAAATGGAGTCAGGGGGCCACAAGGGAGCACTTTCAGCCCTATCACTTGCCATCAACTGCTGACCCAACAGGGGGAGATGTGCCTTTGCATCTCCAACAGGAAGGAAGTTACTACTTTTCTACCAAGCCGGAGGAAGGAAGAATTTCCCCTGGCTCAGCTCAGCAACAGCCCAGCCAATGAGAGACCATCACAACTCAGCCAATGAAAAGCCACTACACTTGGAACTCTCAGTTTCCTCCAATGGGCTCTTTATTTATAACAGCCCGTCCCAAACCACCCCCCCCCCCCTTCTCCTCTATAAAAGAAGGTCCTCTCTTTCCTTTTCCAGGCTTGCCTGTGGTTTGCTATGGATGGCAGATTCATAAGTGCAAATCTTTGGTGTTCCCGAATAAACGCCTTTTGCTGGTAACTGGCTGTTGTATTGTTTTAGGTCAAAAGAAGGAAAGAAGAGGGGAGGGAGGAAAGGAAGGAGGGGAGAGAGAAAGTGAGGACGGAAGGAAGAGAGGGAGAAGGAGGATAAAGAAGGAAGGAAAGGGGAAGAAGGGAAGAAAGAAGGAAGAGAAAGATGTCAGAGAAGGAACCGCTCAGGGTCATGAGCTGGGGGAAAAGAGGTTCAGACGGGCAGCTAGGAAACACTTTCTGCTCGGGGACAGGCGTTATCATTTTAAAGTTCGGACGGTGTATAACTCCGGAAGGAAACATGACTCCCCCTCCTACCTTAAAATTAGGGAAAGGGAAATATACGAAATAGGAAATCTTAGGGATAATCAAGGTAACTTTGTGTCACTGCTTTCAAGTGGAACTGCCCAGAAAACGGAGTCTTATTGTGCATATTGAGGGTGAATCACAAGGTATACTTTTTAAAATTACCAGACATCTTCCTCTTTCATGAGCATCGCCTTCATTATCTTCAGCGTCCACCAGAAAGCAGGCATTAGTGGAAAGTTAAACCCCAAAATCTTTAAGTTGTTGCAACAAAAGCAATAGAAGCGGTCTTTCTTGGGGTCTATGTCACATTCTATTTTGTCCAGACACAAACAATTCCTTAATTTTCAACCACTAAAAGACAACAGCATTACATGACTTAGTGCATGAAGTGGCATGCCATTAATAGGTAAGTTAAGCAGTATGGCTAATTAATCCCTGTTTTATATAACACACAGAGTTGAAAATACCTCTGAAATTCAGTACATCATTGATCAGAGTCTTTGAGAGCACGGGTTCAAAACCAGCCTGAACAGAGCTGTGGATTATGTGCACTACATCGCCATCTAGAGTCACAAATCCCAAACAGCAGGTAAAGCCACCCTGAAGATAGAGAAATTAGTCTAAATTGCTAAAGGAGGCACATGTGAAGCACAATCTTGAGTGCATATACGAAGGCAAACCACAGAGTTAAATTTTGGTAAGTTTTAAGAAAATGAGTAAATTCTATAATCAAAAACAGTATTCATTTATAGACCACTGAATATTGATTCAGCATCCCCTGCATTGGGTGGGTTTCTCTGTTCTATGCTTACTGTCCAACTAATGCAATGTCCTACTCTTTGGAAGCTGTCTTAAAAGTACCGTGACGAGCTCTGTGTGAATAATCTGGAAACAAGGTCCTGGCATGGTTTGGGGATGCAGAGAGCAAAAAGTGCCCTACACCAGACTCCAACTCTAGCATTCTGCATCATAGCAAAGCACTAGCAACTAGGACGTTCTGGAGAAACACGTGAGATTTTTTTAAAGGGGGGTAGTAGCATTATTTGAAAATCAAGAGCAAGATTCAGTCATTCTTATTTTTCTTTTTTCAAGCCAAATACCACCAAACTGCATGATTCTGATAAACGGTGATTGCACTGTGGACAGAGTTGCTAACAAGATGTGCTTTGATTTCATTACAATAAAATAACTTGCCTAATCTTGATTCCAGGAGCAATTAACCCTTAAATTATCCTACAATCAGCTGCAAAGATGTTTAGCCTAGCAGGAGAAATGTGTTATTAACACAAGGTCAAGATTGCTATTGAAAAGTGCAGCCTATCTGCATTTTTAAAAGTTAGGATCTTCAGGTTTAATTACATAAGCATTTTCATTTTAATCTGTGTAGAAAAAATGCCTTTTCTTTAAAAAGTGATGATAGCTAGTAAAAACTAGTATAGGGCTGCTGGATGCAAATACCAGAGGAAGTCTGACTGTATAAAAAAGCAAAGGAAATTACCACTTTACATAGACAATCTTGTATCTTTTAATTTGTGTTACTGAATTAGAGTTTTAATCCATGGAATCTTCATATTTCTTTATTTGTGTCATTTTCTAATATACAGAGTAGTTAGGCAAACACTACTGTCACTAAGAACCAAAAGTATGTAAAGTATTTGAACAAATATGTAAAAATGTATAAAATAATATATGAAAAAATATGTAAAATAAAAATATGTATTTATAAATATGTAGAATACATACATAGTAATATGTTGTGAGGTTTTGTTCTTAAAATAAAATGTATCTCTAAATTGTCATTTATTATATTTGATGATTATAAACCCTATTTAATAAAAATAGAACCAGCACAAAGAAAATAAACCATCTATAGACCTCCCACCTACAGATACCCTACACACACAGAGTTAAATATTGAATCATATTACATGCTGTGTTACAATCTACATTGTTCTAAAATTCTGTCTTTTAATTTATGATTACTCTAGAATACAAGCATTAGGAAAACAATTATGAAATAATAACTTGTCTTTCTAAGGGCAAGAAATTTAAAGCAAGGGATGGTGAAGAAAACTAGAAAATGCTGATTGATTTTTCATCATTCTATTCAATCTCTTAGTTATATTTATGAATTTCATTCAGTTGGCCCAATAAAGCATAAATGACAAGAATGGAAGTGGAGAAACTTATTTAAGAGATATTTAGGACTGATAAGTGGCTGATTGGGCGTGCAGGGAAAGGAACAAGTCTTTTCTTCTTTCTGTTCAGAACTGAGTTTAGTCTTTACCTAATATGTGTGCCTCTTCTTAAGTCTGGCTGCACATCAGAATCAACTGGAGAGTGTCAAAAACGGGCCATTCATCACAAACCAGATATATCAAAATATCTGTAGTCCCTGTAAGTTTTCACAAAAGCTTCCTGGGTTAAGATGTAACGAGGATTAATAGGCAGTAATGAACATGGAGTGAGGATTGACAACTACTGGTCTAAATGATGTTTAAACCATGAGACTAAATGAGATCATCAAGAGATTGATTATTGATTATAGATAGGAAAGAGAGAAGACATTCCAGCATTTAGGGAGGTTGGAGAGATAAGGAAACAGTCACAGGTGCTGAGAAGAAACCACAAAGGTGTTCCAGGAAAACCGGGTCCCAGTAGCCAAACAAAAGATGTCTTGCAAGGAGGAGGAGGTGGTCACCCAGGGCGAATGACAGGTCAGGAATGTAAGGACTGAGAATTGACCAAGAAATTTAGCAAAATAGAGGACGCTGGTAACCTCTACAAAAGCAGTCTTAGTAGACTGATGGGTACAACGTTTGATTAGAGTATGTTTAATAAACAAAAATGGGAGAAAATGAATATTTTTAAAAATCTTTCAAGGATTCCTGTTATACATAGAGCAGAGAAATGGGATAGGAACTGAGATGCAGTGTCGAGGAAAAGATATTTTTGATGGGACATGACATCAAGCTTGCATGCTGACAAGAATGATGAAGAAAAAGAGAAAAAACAAAGGTAATGTAGAAGACTGAAGGACACTGGTTGGAATAATGTCCTTGAGTATATATGGCTTTGGATGGCTCAGCGATAGCTCATACACTGGAGGAGGAATGTCAGAGTGTAGGGTGTAGATGCACGTAGGTCAGGAGATTGGAGCGGATAAATGGGGAAATGCCTTTTGACTGCTTCTATTTTCTCTGGGGAGAAAGAAACAAGGTCAACATCTTAGAGTGAGGATGACAGTGGTGCTGATAGAGATTTGAGTAGAGAGAAGATGTGAAAAAGGCCCCTAACAGAGACCAGCATTAAATGATCTCCGTAAATGGACATTCCACCACCAGGACTACCATATTTTGCACATAGTAGATGCTCAATTAATATTTAAGGAATGAATTTGTTTCTTCATGAAATATTGCTCCAACGTAGTCTACAAAACTTTTAATAATCCAGATTTTAGCTTAGTATCCACCAAAATTATCAGAATCATGCCTATTTAGACTGTATTACCTTGTTGTACCTGAATGTCAATACATTATTATACACTTAGTTTTTATGGAGGAGCAATAAAAGAATAGCCCCTTCCTCATTAGCGGTTTTGGTTTTTGTGTTTTTTGAGGCCATTATCCCTAAGTTACTTAGTGCCTCTCTATAAAGCCCCAAGTGAATTTTTTATTTTGGAGATGTCAGAAAAAGCCACTCATATCACATATGCAAATAAGCAATGTGTACCTTATTAAATAGGAAGATCTATATAAATGAATATCTCCCTTTTTTGTTACGTCTGCAATGAAACTCAGAACCAAATTGATGCCTCAGCTATAACCATTATTAAGCACATGTGGCCAGCAAATTGGGATTCATTTTTCCCCTGAAATCTACTTCCTATTTTAATTCACATTTTTCTAAATTCTAATTTTATTCAAATTTACATTTTGCCATTTTCTTCTAAACCACCATGAATTTATTTATGATACAAAGCAGTGCATAAATAGAGGTAAATTGGTACAGAAACATATAAGGTTGGAATTGCAAACATAATTTGTCTATAAAATACTGATGTATTACTATATTTACGTAGTTCTTGGATACTTTTAGATTTATGATTCCATTCCAATGCTCCTCTTAATCCCCGAATTATACAGTTTCACAGCTAATAAACTAAGGTTTGTCTTTGAGTTAGTATCTGGCCTATCATTGCAGCCAGCATGTGATGAAATTTTCACTGAATCAAAATATGCAGACCAAATTCTTTACATTACACTGAATCTCTCTGGATCCTCACAAGCAAAAGAGGTTAGAAATTCTGTTCTCAAACTACAAATGGCATGTAGTTTTCCAAAAAGTTTTCGTATTTCAATTTTTTTTTCTTTCAATAGAAAGTACTAAACAGGCAGCTGTCTCCTGCCAGCACTGACCCATCAGTATAGATTTTCTTCTTTGTACTTCTTTCTTTATATTAATAGCTAGTTTTTCCCCACCTATATTTTAAATGCTTTTATGTTTCTGGCATTTGCTCTTATTTCTAGTATTTACATTCACATTATACAAAGAGATCTACAAAAATGCTCCTCATACTGAAAAAGTATTTGCTTATTTTTGCAGAAATTTCTTGAGGAAGAATGAGAGGGCTTAGAAAAGAAAATCTCCCCCAAGTGCAGGTAGATATATAAATACCAATAGAAAACAACAGTGTCCTTTCATTTTTGTTGACATTTAAAGGACTGTAATTCTTTCAGTGACCCCCTAAAGGCTTCCAACCCACAGTTTCATGGACCTCCATCAAAAGATATTATCATGTTGTGTCAACTGACAAGAATAGCACTATCATGTATAAAATCAGGCTGCACAAATCTCGCTCAGCTTCAAAGGCATAATAAATCCAGAGCATTTTTAATATTTAAAATTCTAAACAATATTTATTTTCATTCTAGGCTTTTAGCATATATTTTTATGGTTACTAGTTTAGCACTTCTTTTTACAGCTCACACAAAGAGGGCTGTCTTTGTAAATCCCCAAAGGAACAATTGAGAGAGAGATATCAAACTGTACCATGGTTGTTAATTCTTAATGTCTGCAGAGAAAGCGCTGCCTTCAGGGTGAGCTCTTGGACTTGACCATGGAAAATGGTAAAGGAAAAGAGTGAGAAATAGGGGACAGAGGAGACAAAAAAGAAAACAAAGCAAACATGAAAATTAGTGTCAGAAATTTCGAGCTCGAGGGAAGTTAAATTCCTTCCATAGACAGTTGAATAAACCTAGGTGAGACAGTTTCCAAGATTAATCCAAAGTCATGGGGCTCATTTCTGATAAAACCAGGCCTGTTTTGTAATTCACAGGCCAACCACCTTACATCACAGAGTCGTAACAGAGTTAACTCACTGAAGGGACTAAAAATGAAAATTCAAGTGTTACCATCATTATGATAATTGAAGTTTCATGATATAATTAACATTTTCTCCAAAACGCTGCTGTTGACTGATAAATCATTATAAAACTGCATTAAACCGACTGGATTTTTAAATGAAATGAAATTTTATTCCCAGTGAAAAAGTTCTCAATAATGGGGAAACAAATGAGAACTACACCATAAACATCTCCAGGTAAAGCAAGGATACAACATAAAACAATACATACCAGCCAAGGAAATATCAAGATCATCAGAAACACAAAAATAAAAAAGCAATTCCTAAGGCAGGAAAAATTATAAGAAAAGTACACTATAATTAAAATGCTCTGCCATGTGTAATACCTTAATTCCAGCATTCTGTCCTTGTTTAGTTCATTCTGTTACTCATTTCTCTCCATGCTATGAATTTTAGTTTGTGTGTCAGATTCTCATCATGTCTAACAAAAAATCATATAGAAAGGAAAGGAAAGCAAAAGTGCCCCATGCGCCAATACCATAATGCGATGACATGTAATGTTTATGTAAACTTTCAAAAGGTTGAAGTATAAGAAATTTTTAGTTTCTTTAAACTTATTCACTTTAAAATATGTATGACAACAAAAGCTCAAAAATGAAAATTAAGTAATAAATGAACAGTGTTGCATTGTGAAAAAACATGATTACCCATGAAAATGAAAATCTGTAATGAAAATCCAATATTGCACTGACTTGAATAAAGCTAGCAGTCACCTCAGCTTCACAATAAAGGAATCTCATAAAATGATGAAATGGCACTACAGTTTTTAGCTACTCATATGCAATAACAATTTTCTGGAAGCTAAGATATTTATATTCTTTGATATTATTAATAATAACAGTAAAAGGGTTTAGCTCATGTTTAGCATATATATTCCCCTTTCTAAAAAGAAAATAAAGGATTTCACATAGGCACAGTTTCATTTGTATAACAAACAATTATTGAGTACACAATGATAAAATATAATAATATATAGGTGTGATTTGGTTCCTGCCATAAAATCTTTGGCATAGAGAAAGCTCTTAAAACGGTACCTACTATTAGGCTTTCTCATCACCTTCAGTGCATGGAGAAGGATTTCCTATTCATTAGAATAATGAGAATAAAGGAAATTATACCATCATCGTACATGACACGAATTCTCTCTTATGGAAACTAGATATTATCACATTTTACTACTAATATGCTGATCTTCAAAGTAACCCAGGAAGTTAATTCTATGTATTCTTTAAATAGAAGGATCAAAATAAGTTCAACTTAATTAGAGTCCTGAAGAATCCAGTGATAAACAGACAATAAAAATTAGACAGTAAATTAAGAGTGCTTTGCCCATTTTATTCTACTCCTTCCTTGTGGATTCCTTCACTGACTTCCACAGTTTTAACTGCAAACTATATGCAAACGATACCCACATGTTTGCCCCGGGACTTGATGCTGACTTTCTCCAGGTTCTTAGGGCCAGTCGCAGCTGCGTATACCTTCCACGATACCCACAAGCATCCCAAGCTTTATGTGTTGAAAATAAAGCCTCATGCCTGCACTTCCTGTCACAGCATCGCTGTCTGGTCTGTCAATCAAGCTAGAAATCTCGCTCTAACCTCCGACTTTATTCTCTGCCTCAAGCCCATACCCAAGTAATCAGCCAGTCCTAAAAGCTTTTCCTCCTAAATATTTCTCCAAAGCCTTCCTTCTGCTACATCCCTAGTGCCATCTTCCTGGGTCAGGCCCTCGCCATGTCTCTTGTGTGCTACTCCAATGGCTTCCTCTCCAGTCCTCCTGCGTCCCCTCAAAATAGCATCCTGAGGGTCTCCACCTTGTTCTCTCTGGAACTCTGGGCATGTTTCCCTGCTATAAACTTCCCTCTCACAAGGTGGCCAGAGCCAGGCCCCTCAATGGCCCATGCTTTTCACCATCCGGCCCTGTCTTGTTTTATTAACTTTATCTCTTGTCACTCCCAGTGACACTATCCTTCACAGAATTTTTAAAACTTTTTCATGCTCTTTTTATCCACCTGTGCCCTCCTGGTAATCAACCTCTGCTCATCTTTTAGACTCAACTCTTCAAAAAAGTCTCTTCTGAAACCACAGACTCACACAAATGCCTCAGCAAACACAGGATAATATTGTCATTTCAGACTCAAGTGAACCAGAGACCTTATTCGTTAACAGGTATTACTTAATAATTTCAAAGATACAGATAATCAAGAGGATTACATAAAACATCTGGGGCTTTAAGGGTAGTTCCCAAGTCCTTCCTGCCACAAACAAGTGTTCTATGTCCCAAAGTAAGCAAGGTGCTTAGAAGTTGTTTCCTCACAGTGGGGTTGTTTAGTTTATGAAACATATCCATTTTATACCCCAGCTTACATGACATTATTTCAAGGAACTTATTTACTTTAAGCAGTCTTTAAATAGAGACAACCTGTTAAGAACATTCCACAGATAAGGATATTCTAGTAAATCTCACTGATCTATTATACTTCCCAGGAGGTCCAGTTATCATATTGACAAAGTCATCTGTCTTTTCTTTCTTTCTTTTTTCTTTTTCCACCAACATCCAACCCCACTGTAGAAAAAGTGTGAATAAAGATAGTAAGCCAGCTGATTTAACTCATTCCTGTCCACTGGCCCTATCTTATATTCCAACAGGAATGCTTGAAATTTTGCCAGAGCTGTTTTGATGTGACTATATTCACAGAGCTGTTCACATTGGGAGAGCGGATATCTTCACACAATCTTTTTTTTTTTAGTGTAAACCCTTAGCCCTTAAAAAAAAAAACTCATTACCTTGTAAATGTATATATCAAGACACCTCTATCCCATCCCACACTTCAACCCAATATACCTCAATGGTTGTATTCCTGGATGGGACAAGGCTTAGAGAAGAGGGCAAAGTTAGGACTGAAATGGTCAGAGATGTCTGTTGTACCCCCTGATAATTAAAAAAAAGTCAACACAGTAAATATCAAAAGAGAGAGGTCAAATTGCTTTTTTATTCAAACACAGCATTTCCATGTCACAATCTTTAAAAACCTGCATTGAAATTTTCTAATAATATGTGTATTCATAACTACCCTATAAGTTTCTGAATCTCAGATATTTCCAAAAATCCTAAATTTCTCCAATAACATTTCTCTCTAACCCCTTTCCTTAAATGAAATAGAACTTTTCTCTATTAGCACAAATTCCCTGCTGCTCTATGTAATAAAATCTATTTATATGTTCACACCTCAGAGCCCTCAATTTCCAGAGGTGGTATTATCTTAGTATCATCATTCTAAGTGAAGTAAGCCAGAAAGAGAATGACAAATATCATATGATATCACTTATATGTAAATGTAAATATGTAAAATATGTAAATATGTTTAAAAAATGATGCAAATGAACTTATATACAAAACAGAAATAGAAAATATACTTATGAAAATCTCTCTGAGACATACAGCAAGGTTAAAAGGAAGTTGCATATCAATACTTAGAGGTCTATTTATGTTAAAATAAAACAAAATCATAGGAGCTCCCCTACATACATACATGTGTAATATAACTGTGTATAAAATGGTCTCATAGGACTGATGACAGAATATTACCAGTGTGATGAACAGGATTGGATGACAGTTAAGAGGAACTTTTATTTCATCAATATTGTTGAATATTTCAGAGTAATTGAGTAGTTGTGTATTTATATAATAATATGCTAAATAATATTTAAAAATATAAACTCAGTAAGACACGTTCTAAAAAATAACCAAATTGTTTTCACGTTTATAGAATTATTTATACTCCAAGTATTTTCAAGTGATTTTTCATGTTCTATCAAGAAATATATGTTCATAATAATAAATCAAGTGGTAGAGAAGGATTCATGATGAAAAGTAGTATTCCTTTTCCCCACCTTTTCCCAAAGCTCACCATCCCAACACTCATCAGAGACAAACTCTTAACTCTTTCTGTTTCAAATCTTCTAATAGTACAAAAAATGAAGGAATATATTTATACCATCGTTTCCCAATTTTAACAATATTTTTGATATCCCATTATAAAAGTAAGTATACTGCTCATTATACTGAATCAGACAGCTCTCTTTTTTATAAAGTTGTAAAGTTATAATTATATAAAATTTTCTATTAATTACCTGAGTAGTTTTGAATAATATATTTAAATATTTCTTGTTCATCAATTTTTGACAATATCAGTCAACTTTCACTTTGTAAGGTGAGAATATTAGCACCCTCACCATACTTTCCACCATCCATACAACTCCTTCTCTCATCTGCTCGCTGTAGAGTTGGACTTTCAGACTTTCAGAGCTGAAAACATGGATATTTTGTTAATTAACCATGATCAAGCTTTCTGTGCTTTCTTTATAGGTGGATTCTAAAAGTTGAAAGGCCAATAAACAGAATTACATTATTATGACTGTATGAATATTCACTATTCAGGTCACTTAGTATGTGAGGATGCCACTTCCTTTTCTACACTCCAATGTCCTGACCCTGGGACACTTGAAAGACAAAGTTCCTAGTGAAAATGTCAAATGAATTATTCTTTTTCTATCCTCCATCAGGGAGCTATTACTGTGACACGTTTAAGTTTGCTTTGTACTTGGACCACAGCTTTTGGTTTGCCATTTATTTTTTCCTGGAGTTTTGTGTTGCTCTAATTTTTCTGAACCTTGATCATATCATTTCTTGAGTGGAGTTCTCTGTCCTTTCTCCCTGGAGGCCCCATCTTCTTGCTCCAATCTGGAATCCAGTACTGCTATGTGCTATCATTCTGGAAACTACCTCACTAACTCACCTGCGATGAATCCATTCTTTCCTAGATCCCATGCCCACATCTTGATTTATATCTCATTTTGCTGGAGTACTTAATCAACATTCTAAGCAAAAGCATGGGGGGAATAAATGTTTTGAGTACTCAAATGTCTGAAATTATGTTTTCTCTGGCCTCACACTTGATTGACAATTTATCTCCATTTGGAATCTGGGTTCCAAAGAATTTCTCCTCAGAATTTTGAAGGTATTCCTCTATTATCTTCTAGCACTGCATTTTGGAGATAAAAGTCTGCTATCAGGCTGATTCTAATTTCTCTAGGTAATCTGATTTGTTTTGTTTGTTTTTTCTTCCTAAGATTTTAGAAACTTCTCTTTATCCTTGTTATTCTAAAAACCTTGAGGACATGCTTAGTCTGGGCTTACATTCACTTTCTTCATCCTTTAGACTCTCAGTATGAAGATTTGAATCCATCTCCAGCACTAAGAAATCATTATTATTTCTAATTCCTTTGTGAATGTGCTCTTATCCATGTTCTCCTCCCTATCATTTTGGAATTCTTGTAGTCAGATGTTCTGCACTTCCTGGTCATCAATGTCTCTGAGGAGAGACACCTAAATGACCCTGGAGGCCTACTTCCTCTGCCTTGATAGCTTTGCAGAGAACAGGCTCAGGATGTCAGAGTTAGTTCCACAGAGAAACAGGGTGACAACAGCCAGTGGACTCCTGAGGACCCTCATTCCTAGCAAGACCCCTTACATGACCAGGGAGATCCCCCTGTTACAAAGTCACACAGATGTCCCCTTGCTGCACCCATAAGTGCATGGGGTGTTAGGGGTCAGCCCCTCTTGCCAGACTCCTGACCATCATCATGCAGACCACCTATACCTGGCCTAGGTGTGGACAATGAGAGCTAGGGAGATGTATACTTTCTGCTACTTCTCACATGGTAAAATTCCCCTCAATAAATTCCATTCCACATCTGCACTGCACAATGGTCTGATAGTTTCATTTATTATCTTGTTGTCCTACATTCTGGGAAGTTACTCAAATTTAATTTTTTACATTTCTTTGAACTGAAGTTCTTGAATTATTCACGTTCCATATCATTCTGTCCTTTTTACATTCGTTGTGGTACCTTCTTACATCTCTCTGGATACGTTAGTGAAAGAAATGTTTAAGTTGGTTTGTTTTATTTGAGCTGTCTTTCATTCTCTATATTATTTCCACCTCCCCAGTATCAGCTCTGTTGTTCATTTCTCTTCAGTTTTCTCTTTACTGTTCTTGGTTTCCCTAGTGTGTCTGATGATCCTTGAGGTCTGACATGGATTTCCTCTGCTGATTTGTAAACAGGTCTGTTTCCACTTGAGCTCTTTCTCCTGAGAGAGGGTTCTAACGGGAGCTCTGGGTAAGAATATGCACAGCTGATTCCCAAGCTGTAGGTCTGTCACACGTTTTTCTTAAGAATAAGCAGGTTAGCAACAACATAGGAGAAGGGGCCTAACAGTAGTATAGCCAACATACAAACTCATGGGATGACTGGCCGGCCAGGCATAATCCAAAGGCCCCCATGCACAAGTGGACTACACCGGGGGCTAAGAAACTGGCGGCAAAGCCATTCAGCTGGAGGACGCTGCTCTAGGGTTGCTTTCTTCTCACAGAGGCATCAAGCGCTGTACCCGCATTCACCCCGAGGGGGAGCCTCTTCTAATTTATTCAAAGATGTCTTAAAGACTAGCCATGGACCTACAGTGTTGCTGGAGTCTCAGGGGAATAGATGACAGAGAGGGGAACTAAAGGCTCAAATTCTAAATGCAGCTAAAAGATAAAGTGGGTCTCTAATCAGACTGAGTAAATTTATATCAACTATTTCTTCTCTTTATTTTGCATATGAATAATATCTTTTCTTTCCCATGTAAAATGAGATCTCAGAGTTTTAAGAGACATTCACAAAACCTGAGGAATTGGGTCAATTCTTTTTTAGACATCTTCAGTTTGCGACAGCACCATGAAAATTGAAATCTGCTCTTCCGTCTCTTCTCTGGCACTAAAACAGTGAGGCTCATAGAGTGATTTTATTCTATAAAATTCTCAATTTTTAAATCTTATTTTTTTTTTTAAAAAAGAGACCTTTTTGGCCACATCACACACTTTCTTTTTTGAAAATTACAAACTGAAATCTACAAAGTAAATGGGAAGTTTAATTAGCCACTATACTTTCCTCTTCTTAACAATCTTAAAAACCTATTTGCTGGGCTTCCCTGGTGGCGCAGTGGTTGGGAGTCTGCCTGCCAATGCAGGGGACACGGGTTCGAGCCCTGGTCTGGGAAGATCCCACATGCCGCGGAGCGGCTGGTCCCGTGAGCCACAACTACTGAGCCTGCGCGTCTGGAGCCTGTGCTCCGCAACGAGAGAGGCCGAGATGGTGAGAGGCCCGCGCACCGCGATGAGGAGTGGCCCCCGCTTGCCGCAACTGGAGAAAGCCCTCGCACAGAAACGAAGACCCAACACAGCCATAAATAAATAAATAAATAAATAAAAGAACGTGAATTTCAAAAAAAAAAAAAAACCTATTTGCTGAGCATGTATTAATAATCTGCAAGTAATGAATTAATTCTCCTATCAGTGGGATGTCCACAAAACGTCCTTTCTATAACTCCCGAAGTATTAATTTCCCACCGCACGGCAAGGCAAAGAGAGCTCCTGCTTCCCTGCTCAGCAGCCTTGACCTCTGGAGCCGTCCATAAATCACTGCAGGGATCTGTGTACGAGGAGATTGTTCACAGCGTGGAAGACTTATCGTCCAGGTACCTCGTAACCTGGAGGCTGCACTTGAGGGCATGTCTCCACAGCTCTCCAAGACCAGTCTTCAGCTTGACAAAAAAAAGATAAATTCATAACTTTGCCAACTAAGAAAATGGTGGAAAAACAAATATACAGACATGGACGCTTTTTTTCGAAAAATAATGCAGTTTCTCCGTAACGATTTTGACACAACTTGAGATTTGAAAAAAATCAGGAACCAATAAAGCTTAAGAGGACTGTGTTCAATCATTTCTCATAAAAGGCAAAGTACTGAAATCAGATGTCACTGAAAGACTATGCTCTTAAAGCGCAACACTGGTCCACACACACCCAGCCATGCACAAGCACACACACGGAGGGACCTTTATTAGCATTCTATAATGTCAAAGATGGGGGCATGAAACTGGCTTCCTGACGTAAAAGACGTTCTATGTGCTTCAAAAGATGTGTCTCAGGTTTATGGTAAGAGAGAAATACATTCAGGCATGGAGGAAATGCAAAAGGGTCATGTGTAAGTGTGTGGGTTAGTGACTTGAAAATAACAGCCAATTTGACAGAGAGAGAAGAGGAAAAACAGGAAATTACTGGGCTTAGAATACAAGGCAAAAAATGTAAAATGTTAGAAGCATTTAAAAATCAGTGTGGAAAAATAAACAAGGTACAGGTATTAAGAAAAAACAGTCACTCTGAAAAGCCTCTAAACAAATAAATTAAAAACAAAAAACTTCACAAATACTGTTCAATCTTATAAACATATAGGTCTCTACCTATATGTAATTTGATTTCCTATAGAGTATTAAATGCAACCTAAAACAGTGGAGTAGTTTTTCTATACATCTAGTCCTTTTAAAAACATGAAAAACTAACCCTAAGAAGCAGTTCTCTTTTTCTTTTTTTGACCCATAATTGACCAATATAACAATCTTGCACTGTCCTCAATAGGCTTTGAAATATCAAATAAAATTAATCTTGCTTTTTAATCCACATAAATAATGATAATAATAGAAGATAAAATTCTCATTTGGACTTTGGCAGATATTTACTTCAAACCCCATAATATCCAGGGGTTCCCTAAGCCTCCTGGATTTTCAGTCGCAGATGATATAGAAGACAGAGCACCATTCTCCCACTTGATAACTTAAAGCTTATTTTTATAACCTTAATTCCATCTACAAAGCCTCTTCTGCCACATGACAGAGTATAGGCATAGGTCTGGGCAGTAGGGTGTGGACATCTTTGGGAGGCCATCCTGCCTAACACACATATAGTTATGGCAGCAACTTGAAAAGAGATTTTTAAAAATTGTGTATTGGTTTCCTAGGGCCGCCACAACAAAGCACCACAAACGGTGGCTTAAACAACAGAAATGTCAAAGTTTTGGAGGCTAGAAGTCCAAATCAAGGTGTTGGAGGGTTGGTTCCTTCTGAGGGATGTGAGGACAGGAGCCGTTCCAGGCCGTCTTCATGTTCACATGGCATTGTCTCCCTGCATGTGTGCCTGTGTCTAAAACTCCCCGTCTTATGACGACACCAGTCATACTGAATTAAGGGGCCACCCCACTCCAAGGTGACCTCATCTTAACTAATTACATTTGCAATGACCCTTTTTCCAAATAAGGTCACTTTTTGAGGTACTGGGAGGTTAGAACTTCCACATATAATTTTTGATGGGGGCACAGTTCAGCCCATAACAAAAACTTTTTACAGGAGGTCCATAACAAATTGATAAATGATATTTCTTTCAAATTTAAAAAATTAGGTTAAATATTTTCATAACGTAATTCTTTTAAGATACATATTCTTAAGCTTTCTGGGTTAGAATGAGAAAGAACCATAAATAAAGAATATGGAAGATAAAAGATAATTCTTATCTAACTATCCAAGGGAGTCTCTCCTTTACTCCCTGAAGAAAGCTACTCTGGTAAAATCAAAAAGCCCAATTTCGCAGTTTATTATTCCCAGAATATTAGAACTCTGGCTTCAGATTTTTCCAAAAGAAATATCTATTTCCTTAATCTCAGGAAACCTTAACATAATGTGTATGTTCCAGAATTAAATTATTCCTGTGCAAAGAAATGCATTGTGCATCCTTGCTAGCTCTTGAGCTGGTAGGATTCTTTGGTTTTACAGATCTATCACCCTGGTTATCTCGGGGCACAGCTTATGCGTTGGATGTCCTGAGAGCACAAGCCCAGGGCAAGTCTCCCCGCGGTGGCAAATCACTGTACCTCTCCACAACCTGGGAGACGGCTGCTCAAAGAGTCACTGCTCCCTCGGCTATAGAATAAATCCTGCACTTCAGAGGTCTGTGTATTGTTTGCAGAGAAGGAGCAGAAGCAGGTTTCTAAGGGTGAGAAATACAGGACCGCCGCCCTCCTGTGATGTACAGATACGGTGCTCCAAATGACACTAGCTATTATATGCGCTTGCGGGCTGCCGCAAGTTTATGGGGAAATTCTTGCATAAAAATTGGACTTCAGCAGTCAGTGACATAGCCCCCCAAACTTACAATATAATGACTGTCATGATTCATTCATTCTACGAACCTTTACTGAGCACTGCGAATTCAAAGTACAATCAGGAGGCGGGGGCACTCGTGGGTCATGTGCATCTAATCTTAAAGATAGCTCTGTTCGGCCCCGTGGGATTGCAAGGAAATCTGGCCAAAGAATCCCTCTCTTCTCTGCAGCTCTGTTTTAAATAAAAAGGACCGATTCAGAAAAACAGTAATCCTTTTTGTCAACAGCCTGCCTCTTGTTATACTTCCACTGAACAAAATACTC
This sequence comes from Balaenoptera borealis, assembly GCF_965194805.1. NCBI lineage: Eukaryota > Metazoa > Chordata > Mammalia > Artiodactyla > Balaenopteridae > Balaenoptera > Balaenoptera borealis. The sequence continues at coordinate 6,651,694 of NC_138875.1, forward strand.
AAGGGCAAAATCTGTCGTGGAGATAATAAGAGCACAGGACCGGTGCAGCAGCAGGTGTTAAATGAATGGAAGCATGACAGGGTTACCTACAGCTCCCAATTTTCCAGGGAGGGTTTTTCTGCCTGGTTAGGTAAGAAAGTAAAGGCAAAGATGGAAGGACACGTCTTGCCAAGTTTAAAACTGTCTCGGAATATATTTCTTCAAGATTTTCAACAGAGTTCAAAGCGTCTAGTTTCTAAGGTTCTGGTTTTTTTGGGGTTTTTTTTTCCACTGAGAGATTACAACATTTTGTAGAAAATGAACCCTGGAAACAACAAGATATGTGGATGGATGTTTTCCATAAAATATTTTATACATCGATACATTGAATCAGACACCTAATCCATTAAATCTTAAAATGGCAAGAATACTGTGTTTAATTAATCAAGGAGGCCCTTGGGCTCAGGTGGCTCTAATGTCGGGGTGGCCTGTGTAAGGAAACAAAATCTAAGCCTGTAAATGGCTCAAGGTTGCAAAATCAAAATGCGAAGGACAACCAATCACAAACAGCCAGCTAAGCTTTAAGTTCCAGCCAGTCAACAATTTCATTACTTTGTTTCTGCACTTTCTCTATAGAAGTCTTTCCCCTGGCTCCTGTCCGCTTTTGCACGGCCTTTTTCCAATCTATTTGTGCTCAAATAAACTCTTAAAATCTTTAATACACCTCAGTTTATCTTGTAACATGCACTGGCTTTCTATTGCCACCCTAACTGCCACGAATTTAGTAGCGTAAAACAGCATCCGGTTTTATCTCCCAGTTTCATCAGCAATATGTCCTGGTCCAGCGCGGTCCTCTGCTGGAGTCTCTCAAGGCCAAAGTCAAGGTGTGGTCGGGGTTGCGTTCTCTCTGAGGCTCTAGGGAGGATCTTAAAGATGTTAAGAGTTGATTTGAGCTGACGCAGGGTGTTGGCAGAATTGAGTTTCTAGAAGCTCTAGCGCTAAGTTCCTCGTTTCATGGCTGGCTTCCACCAGGAGTCTCTCCTACATTCCTTGATACGCTGCTCCCTCATATTTAAAGCAGCAACGGTAGGGTCCAGTGCTTCTCGTACTTCAGATTTCCCCTCCACATCTTACCACCCTCTCCTTCTGCCACATCTGTCGTTTGATTCCAGGAAGAGAAAACACTGTGCTTTTAGGAGGTCGTGGGATCAGATTGGGCCCACCCAAACAATCCAAGAAAATTTCCCTATTTTAAGGTCCATAAACTTTATTGTACCTGTAAAGTCCCTTTTGCCATGTAACGTAACATATTCATACGTTCTGGACATTAGGTTGTAGACATCTTTGACAAACCATTCTGCTTACGACAAACATAGTTATTGGGGCAAGCTGGTAAGTGATGTTTCTTTCAGACTTGAAAAATTAGGTATAAAAATATCTCCATAATACAGTATTTTTCAGATACATAGTCTCAAGCATTCTGGGTCTTGAGAAAAAATAAAAAACATAAGTAAAGCCAACAATCTTGCTTTGGGAACATTTTCACTCACTAAACTCAAAAAATTTCTCATGAGCTGTCTTTATATGAATTATTACCCTCCAATGAAGGATGTAGAATGTACCATGAGCCACATTCTTGAAGCTGATAGGGTTTCAGTCATCCATCATGACCCCATGACTTGGTCACATGATAGATTAGTTCATACTGATTAATGTGAGAATGGACTCATGCCATTTTTCTTGGTAACCTAAGCAAATGTTAAAAGCAGCAGAACTAGCTTCCATTAACAAAACATTATCCATGGGAAAATAGTGGATGGTAGCAATGCTGTGATTAGGTTTTATTCCACAGATTGGACATTCACTGACAACAAGTGAAAGCAAGATTCTCTGTCCTGATATTTGTTTTCCCACCTCTGGGCTTAGCATGTGATGCTATTATGGAAGGATCCAGATGGTTGAAACGCCAGGCATGACATAATCAAGTGACATGTAACAATGTGTTACCTCACTGCTAGTAAGTGTGGTATTGGCAGTAAATTACCAGCACCCCATGGGTTACAAACGTGTGTGTTTGTGAGTGTTACCTGAGGCCAAAAGAATAGGCTTAAATATATTAGCATACTGTCAGGAAATTCATTAACCTTTTTGTTTTCAGATAGAACCATGTGAAGCATTCCTACATATTAGAAACCATGGGAACAAATATAAATTGGATTCCTTGGATATTTAGGTTTCTATTTTTTTGTCATATTGAAAAATAAGGAGCACCACAGGATTCCCAATACCCACCTCTCTCCACTTGATGCAGAAGGCACTTTGATCCATAATTAAATTTGTGCTCTTTCTTGCTAAGAGAATTGAAATTTCCTACAGTGTTTTATAAGAAGTTTTGACATTATCTTTCCATTTAGAGCCATGTTTCGACAGTTCACAATTTTCCCTCTAAAAGGGCATGAAAAACACATCACACACTAATGGAGGCCCTGCCTAATTAGGCAAAAATCAGATCTTTCAGCCAAACTAGAGCTTATAATATCTCTAGATGTATAACGAAACAAAGCTGAACTACCTCCAAAATAATACAGTAAGGAAATAAAATTTGTTCTGCTGTAAATATTTCTCATTATGAAAGCTGCTTCCTCCTTCTCCTCCTCCTCCTCCTTCTCCTTCACTAATGAAATAGTCTGAGCTCTCAGAGCAGCAAGATCTGATGGTTACCTGATTATAAGTATTCACAAACCTAAAAAGAAAATGCTTCCATATGAGGGCGACCTGAAATACCCAGTAAGTTCCATCACCCAGTGTGAAGACACTTCTGCTTCTGCTAGAGAGACAATGCAGAAACGTGGAGTTTAGATATTTGAAATCTTCTGGTCCCATCGGTGAAATCATTCCTGCCTACTTTTATGAACGAATTAATTCCTATTACTTTGTTCATTTCATTCTCTTAATCTTTCAAGAAACACTTTACCAAGAGGCTACAACACACCAAGCTCCGTGGTTAGCGGCAGGAGAGAAAATGGTTGCAAATCCAATCCAGTCCTTGCCCTTGGGAATCTTATAGTTTGTTAGAGAAGAAAGATAATAATCAAATAGTCACTGAAAGGCAAGTGCAAATTAGCATATGTGTCATAAGGAAAAGAGCACATAATGGGGGATCAGGGAGGTGGCTTTTCTAAGGATATGACCTTTTCGATCCTGAGATCTGAAGAATGAGTAGGAGTTAATTCAGCAAGGCAGAGCGGAGGCAACCAAGAGAGCCTTCCAGGCAGACCCTGAGGTTCTGGGAGGGGTGTGTATGTGCGTGTGCATGTGTTGCTTTGAAGAAGGAAGAAAGAGATATCATAAAACTTTAGAAAGAGGGACCACTGAATTTCAGTTTGTTTCAGGAATGGTTCATTGAAGACGGGACCCAGAAGAGAAAGGAATTATCTTTGTAGTTTGAGAGATTTTGATTGAGCAATTTAGGTTTATCAACATGCCTGGGCACTAAGTTCATGTGAGGACTGACAAAAAAGAGAGAAGGAGTGGTTGTGGGGACTAAAGTCATACGAGGGTCAAAGTGGAAGCTTTCAGACATGCAAGGTTTCTCACAGCCTCCCTTCTGGGTCCATGGGGATTCCGAGTCCCAACATTTGACCATACCTTGTTTTTTGGCTTTTGTTTTTTTTAATGAAGTATAGTTGACTTACGATATTATGTTTCAGGTGTACAATATAGTGATTCAATATTTTTATACATTACCCACCATACAAAGTTATAATATTTGGTAATTGCAATCATTGCTTTTGTTGTGGTCATCCATTTACAATGCTTGGTGTCAGTTTATTTATCTCTTGTAAAAATAAAATACAGTGTGTGTGTGTGTGTGTGTGTGTGTGTGTGTGTGTGTGTGTGTATGAAAAAAAGAATCACAAAAAAAACCCCCAAAAAACCAAAAAGTCCTACTGTATAGGACAGGGAACTATATTCAATATCCTGTGATAAACCGTAATGGAAAAGAATATGAAAAAGAATGTATATAAATGTATAACTGAGTCATTTTCCTGTACAGCAGTAATTAACACAACACTGTAATTCTACTATACGTCAATTAAAAATAAAATTTAAAAAACATTGCCATAAAAAAGTTATAATATAATTGACTATATTCCTTGTGCTATACATTACATCCCTGTGACTCATTTATTATATAACTGATAGTTTGTACCTCTAGATCTGTTTCACCTATTTCACCCACCTCCCACACTCTCCCAACCACTAGTTTATTCTCTGTATCTGTGTTGTTCTGTTTTTTTCCCGGGATTCCTGATCTACACCACTGGTTAACAGCAGTCTTAACCTCTTTGCTGATGACTGCCATCAGGGCTTCTTGTGACTTTTTCTTTGCAGTTGAATTCCAGTTATTTGTTGAGTGAGTGGTTGCACAAAAGCATTAAAGCTGCTGCAGAAAACAGAGCAATGAGAATAGAGAGGGACTTTTTTTTTTTAAACTAGTGCTTTTTTATACAATTCATTCTACCTTTCCATCCATGTAAGAAATAGCTCATCTATTCTACAGCAATTAGTTGGAGCAAAAGGAAAGTCATTTTGCATATTTATGGCCATATGAGATTATTTTCGCCTTGAGGAGATAAAATCAGATCTCTGTTTTGCACTCAGGAAGATTAAAATATTTTCCTGCTTTTTTGTGGGTAAAAGAGGCCTCTTAGAATTCATATGAGCCCTCTGTGCCTTTGGGCTTTTGTAATCACCTCCTGTTAACATTTCTTCAACAACCTCAGAGGCAGGGTCAATATTGCTTTCATTATTTTACACGAAGAGGTCTGTTCACACAGTCCTTCAACCTACATCCAATCAATTAATTTAAAAGAAAAAAAACCCTCTTCATCCCTGGGATGAGGTCCAAGCCCTGAGATACCTTGTGGGCTGAGAACTAGAAAGTTTAAACCAAAATACTGATTTAAGCTTATAATCCATTGATTTCATTCAGCTGGGGGCCTGGATGGGACACCATCTCATTGGTTGTGATAACTTGAGAAAGAAATAAAAAAACTTAATTACATCTTCACCACAAGGTACTCATCAGGTACCTCCTGCTGGTGCTTGAGGGAGAGCTGTGTGTGGTTCAGGTGAGAAGATGGGGTGGGTCCATTTCTTCCTCCTAGCAGGCAGTTTTGCAAATCTTAGAATTCATTTTTTTGTAGAGCTTTCTGAATGTACATCCAATTCCAACTTAAATTGATGTTACAAATCTGATCTCACATTCCTTTAGCTTATCTCAGCCCCATTTCTACCAGATCTTAAATTTCTTTTTTTTTTATGATTTTATTTATTTATTTAGTTTTTTTTTGAATTTTTAAATTTTATTTTATTTACTTTTTTATACAGCAGGTTTTCATTAGTTATCCATTTTATACATATTAGTGTATATATGTCAATCCCAGTCTCCCAGAGAGGGACATTAACATAAGATTACCAGTAAGCCTTGGACATTGCCTTTTAACCAAGATCATTTTTGAACTGGGATACTGATTTACCCAAAATGGGACAAATAGGGGAATAAAGTTAAAGAATCTCACTTTTACAAACAAAATCCTTAAACCAACAGAGAAGGAAAATGAGAGTTAGGAATAGAAAAAAAGGGGGAAAGAGATGAGAAGGAGATGGCCATCAACTGCTCCCAGCATTAATGGGTTTTGATCTGAAGTTCTTGAGAAAGACATCTACTTTGCGATGCCATTTGCTTCTGGAGAACCCCAAGAGATTCTCAGCATTTGAGCTTACATTGGCATGGATGTCTGGGAGGTGGGTGTATGCTGCCTTTTTGACAGAGACATGAATTCAAGGGCAGTTCCTAGGAGTTTCACTGCAGTGTTTTTCGTTAAGAGTTTAAGAGCAATCTTCATTGGTCTCCTTTTTAGTAGAAGAGGTCTTCAAGCTGAACATCATGCAGTGCTGCACATGATTTATCTCTGGGTAAAGCCATGTGGGCTTCATGGAAATAAGCTTGTCCTTAAGGTTCTACAACATTTGGCTGCAGTGGCCTGTGAACAAGCACAGTCAAGGATGGAGGTGATATCCCCATATGCATAGGCTTCCAACCACATGGGGATACTAAGTTCCCGTGACAATGGGCCTAATAGCCAAAGGAGCTAAGAGTAAAAGCTTTGACCATAGCAACAGAGAGTTTTGCAAGTTTCCCTTTTAATGGGTCATTCATTGCTCCTGATGTCCCTAAGGACTGGTGGTGAGGCTTCCGGGCGACAGGCAAAGCCTTAGAGTCTTTTAATTACTGTTCTGGTTACGTGGCTGTAGATGAGTATTACTCCAGTGGGAAACATAGAATCTTTAAGTTGCTCTGCTACTGTCAGAAAAGTTACTTTATGGAAAGGAAATGATTCCAGGTAACCAGAAAATAGACAATATCCTGTGATTAAGAATGTATTCATAATCACATTGGGAGCAACTGAATGAAATCCATTTGCAGATGGATTTGATATTAATAGATTTGTTTTAAATGGTCTAAAAGTTTTGGCTCATGGCTTTGGCCCACCTTCACAGTTTTCAAAACAATTTGGGGTTTGACAGCTGTAACGTGCACCAAAGACGTGTCATCTCACTGAGATTTCCCTGTTAATACTTATTTAGGATATTTTTAAATTTTCTTTTCTCTGGACAGTTATAGCTTATTTTTGAGACACTCTATTTCAGAATCCCAATGAAGACCAAATAATCTCGGTGCCACCAGATGTCATCTGGGTGAAGCAAACAATCTGATTTTTACCAATGTGCTATTTCAGAATCAGGTGCTGGATTCTGGAACTGGCTGAAGGCCTGATGCCAATAGTCAGGAGGGCATCTTGGCTTTGAACTTTGGACATGGTGGGCAGCCTGGATGTGTTCACACAGCTTGTTCAGTATATTAATCTGTTAAAAGGTGAACCTTTGCTTCTTGAAACTGCTTTTGTATGATGGCTTGTTTAATTGGAGTAGACCAGCTACAATTAAGAAGTGCTTTTTCTTCCAAAGCAAACTGAAATCTTGAACCACTCCAAAAGCATTTCTGTATAGACATTTGCTCTCTTTTCTCTAGCTAACTGGCAGGCCTTAGTAAGGGCTACAGTTTTGGCGACTTGTACGGATTTCATTTCTCGGAGAGGGTTGGATTTGAACGAGTCTTAGGGGGTTCTGACAGCATATCCAGATTGATAGCTTCGGTTCTCAAACAGGACTCACCCACAGGTAATTCACAATCAGGGCTGTCCAAAGGGGGTTCAAGGAGGTCATACAAAACCAAAGGAAACTCCCAAATAAATTCGTAACAATCATGAGTTTCTTGCTCTTCTGCAAGAAGAGTGGCAGGTTTTAGGGTGTTTCAGCAATGGTAGAAATACATGCAGGTAAGAGATAAAGGATTTCAAAGGAAGTCAGTCTAGAAACAGAAAAAGGCCCTGTGTTTTCAATCAAAAGGCAGCTCTGAATGGTGTGAGGGGCCAGGGGTTAAGTGGAGATCTTAAGACTAAGTCAGCAGGACCCTCTGTTGACCTTGAGCTGCTGCCACTGTGTGCAAACAAGAAGGGCAGGCTTTTGTCATGAAATCAATGTGAAGCTATAATAGCCATGGGTCTCAGATATCCATTGTCTTGTTAAGGTAGAATCCGCAAAACTTGTCTCAATATACAAATAGAAAGAAAGATTTATGATCACTGGAGAGTCCTTTAAGCTGTAAAAATCATTCTCTAGTGAGTCTCTGTAAGGCAAGGGCTCAGGGGTGTCAGCTTTCATTAGCTTCTAGGAAGGAGCAGCTGATCCAGACAAGTCAGGAATCCAATGTCTACAATACCCCATGGGACCGAGGTAATCCTCTAAGTCCTCGCTTGTTAATTGGCCAGGAAAGTCATGGATAGGTTCCAGTCTTTAAGGGGAAAGGGACTCCTAGTCTTTGTTTGATGTCATGGCCAAGAAAATACACTTGGTTCTGGTAAAATTGGAGTCTGTCCTTAGAGACTTTGTGTCCCTGTACACTGATAGTGTCAGCAAGTGGAAGAAATCAATTCTGCAAGACTCTCAACCTGGAGAACAAGCAGAAGATCATCCATATATTGTATAAAAGTGTAGTCCTCAGGAAATCGGACGTCTCTAACGATTCAGGTAAAGTTGAGTATTTGCAAGAAGTAAGAGGATGCTTCTGTAAACCCTTGGGCACAACTGTCCATGTGTATTATTGATCTTCCCAAGTGAATGCAAATAGTAGATACAGTGAGTCGGAAAGGAAGGATATACTAAAGACTGCTGAGCGTAGTTCTATGGCTGTGGAGGAGTAAGCAGCAGTCTCCAGGACTGAGGATGGGATGCTGTTAGAAGTGAAGACACCCAGAGAAGCAGGGAAGTAAAACCTCACTAACGGCCCTTAAATCTTGTACAGAGTGACACCCATGCCCATTTGTCTCTGTGATGGAAAGAACAGGGGTATTACAAGGGCCAGTACAGGATAATAAGCCCTTCCTGGAGGCACATGGATATAATGGGCCATCATCCTGCAATAGACTCCTTTTACTCCATAGGTATTGGGCAGTTTCAGCAAAACCATAGCTAGATTTATTGAAATATTTACAGGTTCCGCTTCTTTTATGTGTCCTGCATCTGAACCATTTTTGGTCAAGGACACATTCAAAGTCTGGGATGTCCCAAATGAGCCTATCTATGAAACAGAAACAGACTCACAGACATAGAGAAGAGACTTGTGGTTGCCAAGGGGGAGGGGTTTGGGGGAGGGATAGATGGGGAGGCTGGGATTAGCAGATGCAAACTATTATATAGAGAATGGATAAACAGCAAGGTCCTACCGTACAATACAGGGAGCTATATTCAATATCCTATGATAAAACATAATGGAAAAGAATATTTTAAAAAGAATGTTTATGTTAATTAATTAATTAATTAAATTGTAAAAAAAGAAACAAAACAAAGTCTGGGATGTCCACACCAGAGGCATCAGGGGGTGGTAATCAAGCTATGCCATTTCCAGGTTGTAAGCCAGGGACTCTTCTGCTTCTCGAGTTCCAGGAATACTCTATCTGGTGCACATGTAGTAATAGAACCCCATTCACAAGTAAATCTCATCACAACAGATTCACCACCCGGCTTCTATGGCTCTAGAGCGCCAGCATCCCTGTGGATGGTACTGACCCATTTCTATGGGTCTGCAGAGGAGGACCACCACTGACCTTGGTGCTGCTGGTCCCCTACTGCCAGTGAGTCATCAATGCCTTCCTGAGTGTTGTGCCCCCCGGGCCCTCTTGGGGGTCTCCTGGCCTTACCTAAAATATCCGTGACTGCTGTCCACTCCCCCTCAGCCTCTTTAGCCCTTCCTCTGCTGTCTGCCAGAGTAACTCAGGCATTTCCCCTTCCTTGGGGACTGGCCATCACTTTTTTCCAGGATTCTAAGAGCTATTCTAGCAATAAGTTCATCCCATGGCCTGGGTTCCTTGCCAGGGTGTTAAATGCCAAGGCTTGAGAATGTGCCCTTAAGTCAATGAATTCTTGCTCATTCAACGTTGCATTCAAGCCCCTTGATCAAACAGCCTCAAGATCCAAGCCCAGGCTGCTGCCCTGGCTTCTGCAATACCACCAGCTGAACTCGTTCTTACAGCTCCTGTGGCGTAGAGTCTCCTGTCTCCCTTTTCAGACTCTGTACATCTCCAGCTGGTCATGCTGCGATTTACCTTAGCCACTGGCCAGACACTGATTTAAAATACAAATTTTCTATTCATAGAAAAAAAATTTAATTTTCTATGAATAGAAAATTTGAGGTACAGTAAGGCTAACAGATCAGGAAATGACTGCCATTGAAAAGACACATTATTACTCATATTGCCAAGAGGAGGGGACATGCCCTGATGTTGGGGGTGACGGGGAAGTGCACACGGGGAAGCTCTGGGGTCCCTCATGCGGCAGAGGAGAGGGAGGAATTGTGGGCAAGAGCTTTTATTGTGGTTTCTCCAGGAAGGAACAGGCAGAGCAGGGTAAGGATATGCTGCTTTGAATCATTTCAGGGGGTTCTGGGGCTGAGGGGCTGTCCCTAGTTGTCTGGTACCTGGCCCTGGGGTGATTAGGGCAGGTGGATAGTGGCCCTGAGCGTGAGAGCCCCATAGAGGAGATGGTGGCGATTGTGGATGCTGGATTGCTCGGTTTGTATGAGAAGAGGACTCCTCATAAGGGGTAGAGAGGGGGAAGATGAGGGAGGCTGGAAGCCAAGGCAGGTGCCCAGAAGAAGGTGTATTTAACTTATGCATGTAGAGCAGATGCTAAAGCATCAGGGTTACGGAAGTCAGAAGCATGGCTCACACAGGCACTCATGAGAGGCGTAAGGACAGCTCCTAAGGTAGACACTTACTTCCTTACAGGGGAGAGCCATCTGCAGCATCTCCCCACAGGTCTTAACAGGGAAGGATGGGCCCCCTGCAAGCTCTGAGGTTCACGGCGTCTATAGAGCCAGACCTTCAGAGGCGTCCATCCAGATATCCCCACCCCGTATTTCAAGGTCCCACATTTTCCCAATTATGCACCTCACCCCAGTGTCACAGACCTAAGCTGGCTGAGCATTCAAACATGTCTGAAGCTCTGGGATTCTATCAATTCTTTAGTCATCTCTTCCACTGCAGGAGAAACAGCTTTGTTGTAAGTCACCTTGGAGGCTCTCAGGAAGTAACAAGTCTTCACCTGCTACTAAACGGCCCGTGAGTCTTCATTATCCCTCTGCAGGGCGTGTCCACCCAAGTTAGCCTGGACCTGTTGTCTCTGCCGTCCTTGAAGCACTTAGTCTCCCCCTCCACCCCTGCCTTTCAAATGCCTGAGCCATGGCACCTGCGAGGCACCACTGCAGGGAGGCTGCCACGGAGTCCCAGGAATAACCCAGGCCCCATCCACCACTCAGGATAACGTGTTCTTCACCCACTGTGCGGTGAGTGAGCCAACCCCAAATCTCCGTCTTCTGCCAGGATTTTGGACCATTCTTGGTACCATCTGCATTACTTTGAGTCTGCCAAGAAGCAGACACCAAGATGAGATGAGATATTCAAGAAATTTATTGAAGGAGGAGGCAGGAGAAAGCAAGAAGATGATTCAGATCACAGTGCAAGTCTGCTACCTGCAGAAGGAGGGAAGGAAGGAAGGAGCATTGAACAGAAGCACTACTGGGCCGCAGAGCAGCTCAAGAATGTTCAGCCAAGTTGACGGGCACTCCTCAAGTCAAAGTCACCCTCAGGATAAGCCCTGCCTCCCACCTGTCTCAGTAGTCCTGCCATACTTAGTCACTGGCTTGGTGCAGCCGGTAGGAAGCATGGACTTGACGTGAATGTGATGGAGGATTCAGAAGGCATCAGCGAAGGCCATTCTTAACTGAATCATCAAACGTACTCTAACAAATGCAGAAAGATGACATACAACCTAATTAGCTTATGCAAGTTCAAATTAACCTGTACAAAATAAAATGTAAAATGATCCTTGAATATCTTGTATGATGGTAGACATATTTAATAATAATTATTACCTTACCTTTGTACAAGAAAACATCTTTCAGGGTTACTATCACATCTACACCTGTCGTTGAATAGATGGGCATGGCAGAAAAGATTCCCTCTACATACTTCGCTCTGTGTCTTTTCTCTGAACATTGTGTCTTATGATTCCATCTCAGATATCCTCAGACATTGCAGTCATCCAAAAGCCTGCGCTCAGAAATAGTAGACATTTTACAAATCATGTGAGCTACAATACTATGAAGTTTCATCCATTCATTTATTCATTCTTCTACATTTTCATTTCAGGCAATACCACCATTAATCATTCTTCTATGTACCAGGCACTGCTAAGCTCTGAGAGCCCATAAAGCTGATAGCACATAACTATTGAAAACACAGAAGGAGCAACTACTTCTCAGAGTCTTTCCCCCACCCACAGTTCACCACTGATAGGCTTATATCCTCTACAAATGATGTAAGCTAGGCTATACTAAGAAGCACATCAGACATCAGAAGTAAACAATTTCCAACAGTTTTTCCTGCAAAGAACACACATGTATATGTTGTCATCAAACTCCCAGCAAATGAATGAAAACCTTCTATATCTCAGGAAAGATTTTCTAAACTACTTACTGAGTCAACTTTGGATGGAGTCACAGCATATTGCAAACCAAGAAGAGAAGGTTTCTTATCAGAATAACCTCAGGGCAATTAAAAAGGTAAAAACTATTTCTGAAATGATTCAATGGGTAGTCAAAGAAACTGGCTACAATTAATCCTCACCTCCTACAGGGCCAGGCTGAAAACCACAGAATATAGATACCATGTTAGTATAACGGAACTGCAAGCTCACTGATGTTTTGACATTAATTGAAAAAGAACGTTGTGTTTGCTAGAGCTGAAATTTCTGAGACTGTCAACACACTTACTGAAAATTCATTTGAGAATTCCCTTCTGATGTCAGTTTAACTTGAGTTTCAAACCCCCAGGAAAACCAGGATCTCTTCATCTGTATCTTATACAGCAGGAGGCAAGACACAATAAACTGAACAAGAATTTAGAAAGACAAGAAGTCTTAAATTTGAATTCAACCCATGGCTTACTTGCTACAGACACTCTTTTTTCCTGGAGAAACCTCGGGCTGTTACAAATGAGAAACAGAGGTGGTGGCCTCTCTAGCACATACAAATGTTTCCTATCTGTTTGAGGGCTGCGGCTGATTGATTTGTTTCCCCTAAGGCAGACCACGAGCAGTATCTTTCCATAAAGCAGTTGGATGCAAAGTGGTGATGGGTCAGAATGATGACACCACCACCTCCAAAGGACAGAAGAGGGCCAGTTAGCAGGAGAACCAATTACTATAAAATAAACGAGTGATTTAATTTTGTAATAAGTCGCTAAAATTTTCAGGAGAGGTATATTTTCATTTTGTCTTTTATTTAGTATTTTTAAATAATCTTGGAACTTTTGGACACATTTTAATAACAATAGTTTTAAATGTCCACTGTTCAAAGACGTTTATTCGATTTTTTAAAACACAAACTAAATTAGCTATTCTATTTGAAAAGTCATTATTATCTCACTCATCTTTGAGTTTCCTTTTTATTCATCTTTGTTTATAATCACACACACACACACACACAGACACACACACACACACACACACACACACACGCCCCTACCTCACATCCAAACCATCAGCAAATCCTGCCATCTCTACCTCCGAGTATACACAGAATCCAACCACCTCACCCCAAGTCCATCACCAACATTCTACATCAGGCCACTATCATTCTTCCGGGTACTTCTATGACAGCCTCCTCTCTGGTCTTCTTCCAGGAGAGGTATTTTTTTAAGGGAGGCGTCACCAAACAAATCCATGAAACAAGGTTTTCTCTAACTCATGATCATTAATTTCATGATCCCTTAAACTTCCATTTATACAAATGAGTTGGTTTATATATTCACTCATTCACTCATGCATTCATTCATTGTGTTCTTTGGATGTGTAACTCATAAAAGATGGTACTCATTTTTTTTTTTTTTTTGGCGGCATTGGGTGTTTGTTGCTGCTCTCGGGCTTTCTCTAGTTGCGGCGAGTGGGGGCTACTCTTCATTGTGGTGCGCGGGTTTCTCTTGTTGCGGAGCACAGGCTCTAGGTGCACGGGCTTCAGTAGTTGTGGCGTGCGGGCTTCAGTATTTGTGGCTCGTGGGCTCTAGAGCACAGGCTCAGTAGTTGTGGCGCATGGGCTCCATTGCTCTGCAGCATGTGGGATCTTCCCGGACCAGGGCTCGAACCCGTGTCCCCTGCATTGGCAGGCGGATTCTTAACCACTGCGCCACCAGGGAAGCCCCAAGAATGGTATTCTTGAATGATTGCCACTTTTTAATGCTCAAAAGGCAATGAGATTTGCAGCTGTTCTTTGCGTGTGCAAATATAGGCAGATGCTGAAATAAGTTTTTGAAACAATAGGACCAAAACCAGCCCATTTTACTCTCTCAACCCTACTGACAACATAAATCTATGCTATGATTTCGGGTCAGGCAGTTTGTCTCTATGGAGTAACAATAGATTAGAAACGCTTACCAGGACTTTTATTGAGCCAGTGGTCTACAAATAACCCATAACATTTGGTACCTGTAAACGATGTGTGAACATGAACACTTAATGCCCCAAATCTGCTACAGGAAGACTGGAAAACTACACTTCACTCTATATCATCAAGGTCAAAGAATAAATCAAATCCAAATAAAATTTTTTTCTAAAATCCATATGCACCCAGAAAGTCTAAAAATCCCTGGGGTAAAAAGAACTCTTTCTAGTCTGGGTTTGTACTTCCTCTCTGTCCCTAACTGTTCAGAAACATACCCAAACGATTCAATATCATCACAGGCTCCTGGCCTCCTCATTTCCACCTTTCAAATAGTTTACACCGTGAAATCACAAAGGCACTGATTGTCATTCTCAAAAGACAGAATCACTCTACTATCACATCAAAAGCATATGAATAGTTCCTCTAGTTATGGAGAAGATTAAAGCTAAAATGTTGAAACTGTTGCATTATTATTTTGAAATGAAATAGCAAACCACATCACACAGCTCAGTAGGCAACAAATCCTGCATGCCCAGAAAACTAAAGACAAATGCTCAGACTATGCTAAGTCTTACACTTGATTTATGCTTATTTTCCATGTGCAAGTCTCCATATGTTCTAGTTTTCCATTAAGAAACAATAGGAGAGTCCTTCCGAAGCTAATTTAACACCTGTGAATTCCCATCGGCTGTAACCGGAGAAAGTCATCTGTTTGATGAAGTGACTGCCTTAACTTTCAAAGGTACTAAGTTCAACTTCTGTGCTGGGATTCTATTTTCATTAGAAGTTCATTTTTAATTTTAGTGATTATATGCAATGGGACAGAATTGCAGAGGCTAACAGATGTACCTTTTAAATTTTCCAATAACAGAACGATGAAAAGTTCCTCAACTTTGACATCAATCCAGTTTTTTGAAATTTGTACATCACCACAAGAGTCAAAGAACCAAGCAATACTTGGTTAAAGATGAAAAGACCTTGTATCACAAGGCTTCCTCATGGGTCGTTCACACTTTGGGCACCTTGTACACATGGATTATACACAAAATACAACAAACTCCGTTTTTTGGATCTATCTTCCAGCTAAGTAAGAGTTGGGCTATTTTCCCCAAGCTTTTAACAAATTCCAACAAAAGGCTTCTAGAGCAAACTCCCAAATAAGGTAGGCCACTATGAGTCTCTTTTTCTGAAAATACAGATTACTTTATGCATACCGTGAAAATATATCAATTTTTCTCCAAGTAATTCAGCATTGCGCCGGGCTGGGTTGGCTGCTACAGAGGAACTTAAAGAATTTACACAGTTGCAATAAAATACTAATGTTTCCAACAGTATAATTTATCCAAGGGAGTGCTCATTGGTCTAGGATTTTTTCATGAAATAAAACTAAGAGAATGATGATCTGTCCGAGGGGGACTATTACATTGTTTCTCAGCGCTTTTTACCCATTGCCGCTTCTGCAAAACCAATTTAACCCATTGCCGCTTCTGCAAAACCAATCATTAATCCATGTCTGGCTTTGTGATTAATTCCGATTTGGAAATAAATTAAAAGCTTTGTGATGTGAGCCCACGCCTTTTCCACCTTACACATCTGCCCACCACAGTGTCCGTTCCTACCTTTCATGGCAAGCCATCCTCCCAGAAAATGAAATCACAGACGTTACAACAAGAGTGAATATAACCCACCGTCAAAACCAGAGAGAAATCTGCAAGCGGCAATCCAAGGAATTTATTATCAACATAATGTAAGCTAACAGTAGAGGTCCCCAAAATGATTCATAGAAGCACAAAATACAGACTCATGAGAAAGTAGGGAAAGAACATTAGAGGTAGGG
Organism: Balaenoptera borealis; assembly: GCF_965194805.1. Taxonomy (NCBI): domain Eukaryota; kingdom Metazoa; phylum Chordata; class Mammalia; order Artiodactyla; family Balaenopteridae; genus Balaenoptera; species Balaenoptera borealis. The sequence goes on from NC_138875.1 coordinate 6,667,632, forward strand.
TACGGTTGTGAGATTTTAGGTGAAGCCACGTGAAGCTAATCTTCTGAGAAGATTCATTCCTGGATCTTCACACAACATTCCTTCCCTCCCTCCAGTTCTGTGTTTCAACACCAGAGAAGCCTGCCCTGAAAATGGGATCAAACATAACGCCTCTCCCCACTGCATCACTCTCTAGACTCTGCGTTTTCCTCCTAGCTCTGATTATTACCTGACTTTACATCACGTATTTATTTGCTTTCTGATTGTTTCTCTCTCACACTGGAATGCAAGCTCCATAAGGGCTTGGTCTGTTGCAGTCATCTTTTTTTTTTTTTTCTGGCTGCTTTGAGTCTTCGTTGCTGTGCACCGGCTTTCTCTAGCTGCGGCGAACGGGGTTACTCTTCGTTGTGGTGCGTGGGCTTCTCGTTGCAGTAGCTTCTCTTGTTGTGGAGCATGGGCTCTAGGTGCGCCAGCTTCAGTAGCTGTGGCACGTGGGTTCAGCAGTTGTGGCTCACGGGCTCTAGAGTGCAGGCTCAGTAGTTGTGGCCCACGGGCTTAGTTGCTCCGCGGCATGTGGGATCTTTCCAAAGGAGGGATCGAACCCGTGTCCCCTGCATTGGCAAGTAGATTCTTAACCACTGCACCACCAGGGAAGTCCCGGTTGCCTTCATCTTTAACCCCCAGTCCCGAAAACAGTGGCATTGGTAGACACTCCATAAATGGACATTAAAGGAATGAATGAATGAATTCCAATTGTAAAAGCCCTCACACCATTAGTGCAATCACCACAGCGGGTAAAACAAATTAGAAAGAAAAGTCCTAATGTAGTATTTCTTGAAGAAACAAACAAATATTACCGCAAGGATTATGCCTCAAAATCTAGAGAAGTAAATAAAATTAAACTTTGCAGCTTCTAAAACATACATAGATCTATTCACTTGTATTCATATTTTCCTACAAGCATAGCAATCCATAGTTTCAAAATCACTAGCATCATTTTATAGCACATAATTATATTACAAAGAAAACTTAAAACATGAATAGGCTGGTTGCAACAGTGAAACACTCAAGATCTTAGAACCCCTAGCTTAGAGTATGCATCTGAGTCTTTTTGTCATACTGATTATCAGGTTGATTTTAGGCTTCCAAGAAAGGAAACTAAGAGCCTGGGAATGAAACCAACTTAGGCCAGGGACCAAGCTGTAGGATTCCCAGCTGTTTCTCTGTGCTTTGAGAGTAAAGGCACCTGAGTCATCCTCTACAGCAAACCCGCTAAGGCTTTCTGTCTTAGATGTATGGGTTGTGTTGATCAATACCGCCTTGGCCAAGCAGAAGCTCACCCTCAAAAGACATGCCCTCTTTCAGTCCTCCCAGGGGGCAGCACCCGCAGTTCTCTTCGACCAGGAGATACGCCCCCTATTTCATAACTTCCTACATGAGCATTCCCAGCTTTTAGTGTAGGATGGGAACACAATTGGGAGAGATATGGACAGTAGCTTTTGTCTCTTTTACTTACTGTTTTCTACCAAAAAAGTAAAAGGTAGAATGTCAGCACACTTCGTATTTTCCTTTTACATCTCAATATTACATAGAATCTCAACATTGTTGAGTAAATAAAATCATTAGCAGCAATTGTAAGTTACTTCTTAGTCTCTGACTGGATGCATCACAGGTTATAGTTATCACTATAAGTGATGTTAAAATATTCTAAAGGATACTTCTTAACACAGCCCTTAGGAAGGACTTTCCTTCCTCCCAATTTATGTCTTCCCCTAAACGCTCAATTTGTGCATAATGGCACCCTTGCCCTGTCTCGTGGTTATTCTTGTCCTAATTTTTCTTCATCAATTGGTCAGGTTAACCTTTAGCGAGGGTCTTAGCTCATCTGGATTGCTCTTCCATCATTCCCCAAGTGCTGTCTTTAATATTTCCACCTTTATCACCTAATTTTATTATTTGGTGTTAAAGATAATCCTGCCCGCCAGCACCTGGTAAGTGGTCACTCTGATGACTGTCACTCACACCGCTCTGCAAAGCAGAGTCTGTGCCCCCACTTGAAATAGTCTCCAGCCTCATTTACAGACCTAACATCCCACATGTAGATTCACAGAGAGGCCACTCATCCCTTCAGATCCCGGATGTGGGCATTTATGGAATAGGGCACTTGAAACTTTAGCTGCCAAAACCTAGGTAGGAGGAATCCTCAATTTCCCAGAGCAAATTCTTGAGAAAATGAGTCATTGACTAATTTTTTTATGAAGGAGAAGGAGGGTAATGCAAAACAAGCAGAGTGGTAATGAAGTTGGAGACCGTTAACCTAGGGATAACCTGTTTCCATTGTTTAATTAAAAATATCCATTTTTACAGGTTCTACATAAATGATACGGCTGTATAAACACAATAGAATCTTTGTGAAAAGGTTCTAATTATACTGCAGAATTACCTAGGGTTTCTACAGGCAAAATGAATGTATTCTTACCTTTTTGACACCATATAAGCAAAGATGGTTTCTTGCTTTAAAATATCCCTTTGCATTATTTGCTACCTTAGCAGTAAAAGCCAGACCTGCCTGCTGTATAAACATGCATCCTCGTTTCTAAGTCCCCTGTGTTAAAGCACATATGAGCATTATTAATGAAATAAAATAGAACACCATTCATACAAAGAAGGCAAAGAAACAACAAGCATGCAGCAAATGATTCTTGACAAATAGACAAATAATTAATGACCAACTACCAACAAGGTACAATTATCTGGAGCAGTGTCATGACTATAAGTCATGCTGGTGAAAGGGGTTTTTTTTTCTTTCTTGACCCCTGGGCAAGTACACAAAGGCAAATGAGAAAAAAAGCATCTTTAACATGACTCTCTTCCATCTGCCCATCACCGCATCTCCCATTGTCACTTCTTGTTGGTCCTCAGGAGAACAGCCTCATGGAAGCAAGGCAAGATTTCTAAATAATGTATCACAACTGGGCTCATCATTTACCTTCATCTTTATCTTTCTATGTCACCAAGTCAGAATTCTATTTTCACGTTCTTTTCAAATTTCCATAGTCATCCTGTGTTTCAAGGTAGGGGAAGAATAAAGGGCTTGGTGAGACAGAATGTCATGTGGGAAGAATTGTTTGGGATCAACAGGCAAACAAAGAACTGCAGTGAAAATTGCAGGTGGAAAGAAAGATGCTCATTACCCCCTCTGACACAAAAATATATGTCTTTCCTGTCTGTGCACCAGCGTGGTCCACAGGGACTTGGAGACTATCAGAACAGTCTGACACCGTGTTCTGTCACAGCTGCAGAGAAACGGCTGCAATACGGAAACCGCATAGGGAATGGCATCTCATAGATGGAAATGAAAAACCCTATGAAATAACACCCGGAAAGCCAAGCCCTGTCAGTGATGGCTTTGGGTGTCATTTGCATCCCAAACCCTGTATTAGTCAGTATTTTCCGACAGTTATTTTTAACTAGTCATGAAGTATTTACTTGACAAGTAAATCATTTGACTCTCTGTGGAACAAAGGTTTTGATAAATCTTTGAAATCACACTGTTCTTCTTATGGACGGTATTCTGTCAAGAACAGTGATACCATCAGGAAATTGAGAATCTAATGAAATGCTCAAAACAATAATTTTCACTCCTTTTAACACACTGAATATTTTCCAGTAATGGTGCTCCCATCAGGAAATCTGGAGTTTAATCAAAACAATGATTTATTTACTGAAAAGTTTTTATGTTAGCACTCTTTAATGCCAAACTTGTTTTCTGCTAAAAGGGCTTAAATAATATATTTATCACTATTAATCCTCACTAGAATATAGGGAAGAGAAAATGAGAAAAATCTGCTACTATTTGGCAAACCTAATATTTGGATAATAGTTGCTTTTTGCTTCTCCTAGAAAACATCGCAGCCTCTGGCTTAGGTGGTTGCACAATTTCAACAATTAATTTCAACCAACATTAATTGCAAAGGGTAAAAAATCCACCAATAACAAAATTGTAGTAAGAATTAAGAATTATTTAAGAATTTCAACATTTTTAAGTTGTCTCTCCATTTTAACTACCCTGTACTCTCACTCTGTAATATCTAAATCAGAAGAACTGCCCTAGAAAACGTTTTGAAAAAAGTAAAGGAATTTTGCCAGCCAAAGTATTGATAAATACCTGTTTGGGTGCCCCTCACTCTCTTATGCTCTCAAATGCTTAGCGTCTCCCAGAGTATAAACACACTGGTCCCAACCAACCGAAAACACCAATGTTCTTCCCCAGCCGTCAAAATGTCTGTTGATGTCTCTCTTTATAATTTAACTCAAAATCTAAACAGGTAATCATTTAAGTAACAGCTTAGTCGATCTGAATTTACTATTCCAAGTTAAAGTGATATTGGTGGGTAATGACGGCCTATGATGATGAAATACACAAATATTATTATCATGCACTGACCATCAGTCCATCAGAGGAGATCATGTCTTGCAAAGTTATACAGGAAATGCATGTATTATCTCATTAATTTAATGCAAAATGATATATATGTCAGATTCTAAAGTCTTTAACAACCTTAAAGGTAAATCCATATATTAAATTCTCTTTCATTACCCGCCCCCATGTCTCAGAGCATAATGGAATTGTCTAGAACCTTGAGGAAAACATATCATCAATAAACATTTGCTGAATTGACTTATATTTGATGTTTAGTTCTCAAGTGGGTCAGAGATGGATTTAGCCTGGGTTTAAAACCTGGTACAATCAGCTACTCTGTGTGTGGCCTGGGAAACTTACCTACCTCTCTGTGCTTTGGTTTCCACCTCTGTAAAATGGACCAAATACTGGAGTCTGGTTTGGTTAGTTGGTGTGGTGATCAAATGAGATCAGGTGTAAACTGTGCTGAGAGTGAGGCCTGGCCAATGAATCTGACCTATGGTTCTTCTTTTTATATTATATGCTGGCTTTTATTTTAAATAGGATATTAGTATATTTAGCTTTTAGTATGCCGCACACATTTACTTCGAGGTGATCTTGCTCTGACATTTTCCTTTAAAAATAAAAGTCTCTCTATCTTATGCAATAAGGATAAATACTGCAATGAAAATAAGTGAGAGAAATTTTCAGTAGGCTTCAAATTTCATAACTTCATAACTGAAATCATTAAACAGTATGTGAAGTAGTACTAGATGAGCATAATTTCCCCTATTGAGAAAATACCAAGTTTTCTATGACACTGCATGATTATAGAAAAATAACAAGTGTAGCAGACATACATTGTGTTTTCAACATCTATTGAGTGGATTGAAGTACAGTTTAGCACCTTGCCTAAGGTCACATAGCTAGTTAGATCTAGACCCAGTATTAAAACCTAAGCAATCTGATCCTAGGTGTCTCATTATTGATCATTATCATTCCTGGTTACCTCTACTGCCCTGGTGCCTTGGGCACTGCCATGCTAAAAATGTCCCCTTGTAAATGAACTATCAATACATCCACCTGTTCCCACTAGCTGCAAAGAAAACCAGGGAACCTTAAGACATTTAATATGATGATAAACCATCATTCCCAGGAAAATAAATGCAACTATTCTGATAAGAATTGCATTAAAATTCCTAAAAGCTTTCAATTATCCAATCTTTTTGGAAATTTTTAAACACAAAAAAGAATTTGTACATAGAGTAACATAAACATATCATTAGACCTTAACTTTAAGAAACAGCCTTGAGGAAGAAAATAGTTGCTGATATCAGAGAAAATATCAAATTTAAAACCTACTCCCATGATAAGGAGTACTAATAGTCAGGTTATGAAATATTTCTATTCCAAATCTTTAAAGGAAAAATGGAAATGTCAGAAAGCTAGCTAGCTTTGGTTCTGGGGGAATCTTTTTTAGCCATGGAAATAGAAAGTCACTGTGTCAGTGGCCCCAAATGTGGAGGATTTTCATCCCCAGAATTGGTTCTCTGTTCATCCAAAGCAGATATATCAACTCATTTTACTGTCATATTAAAATTAAAATTTTAAACTCGGCCAGAAGAGAAGACTCAAAATTGTACTTCCTCCCCCTGGAAATAGTAATTTAGGCCCCTTCACATACACATGGCATTTCAGGTGAGCACAGATTTCTCAGGGGTGTTTGAACAACGCTTGATGTGATATAACAGTTATTATAAAGAGAGAATGGCAGAGGGGGAAAACGAGAGAGCCTCCAGGATCCTCTTTTTTTCCAATTGTCATTTTTGCTTCAAAGTAAATTTTGGTCTCTACCAACAACACTATGAAATAAAGAGTAAGACGCAATGCTAGAGCTTGGTCTATCCCCACTCAAGGGGTCAGAATGTGTATACGTTGTGCATATATATGCTCCTTTATACGTTCAACTGTCCACATCTATGTACACAGCAAAAAATATTTTTGTATCCAAGTGCCATGAAAAGACTGCCTTTAGCATGGCTTCTATAAGACCAGGGTATTTTAATAAGTTTTGGGGTTTTAAAAAATTTATTTGTTTGTTTTTATTTTTGGCTGTGTTGGGTCTTCGTTGCTGCGCGTGGGATTTCTCTAGTTGAGGCGAGCGGGGGCTCCTCTTCATTGCAGTGCGCGGGCTTCTCATTGTCATGGCTTCCCCCATTGCAGAGCACAGGCTCTAGAGCGCAGGCTCAGCAGTTGCGGCACATGGGCTCAGCCACTCCGCGGCATGTGGGATCCTCCCGGGCCAGGGCTCGAACCCGTGTCCCCTGCACTGGCAAGCGGATTCTTAACCACTGCGCCACCAGGGGAGCCCTTTTAATGAGTTTGTATTACTCAGATAGAGTAAGGCCAGCAGCTCAGCACACAGCGGCCATTGCAGAGGTTACTGAGGGGTGATTGAGGGGTGATGTCAGCAAGACGGCCAAGTAGGAGACACCAGCCTTCAACCCCAACAGAAAAACAGCAATGAGACAGCGATCCACAAAGGAAAACAGCCCTGGAAGGGTTCAAGAGTCTAATTAAGGACTTGCAGCAACACGGTGGGACAAACAATGGAGACTATCTGCACAGAAAACATTGCAGGGAAGGTCGGCGTGGCCGAGGTGACTGGAGATGGCTGAGGACAAGAAGCTCGGGCGTCAGTATCGGCCGTGCGGCAGGTACTACTGTGGTCCCCAGGGTCCTGTTTGCAGAGACAGGGCGGGGCAGCCTGTGCTGCCTAGGACCTCCACAGCCTCTGCGACAGCCACAGCTCCCTGCAGCTTTCACGGCAGACGCCCCTAGCGTTCGCTGGCGTGGACCACAGTACCCGCTCCACAGAGGTCACCAGCTGCTTCGCTTACCACATGTTGCCAGAGGCAACCAACAGCCATGGCTGCTGCAGACCCCCCCCCCCCAGGGGGCACGCTGCTGCACCACCCCAGGAAGGAGTCGCTGCTGCATCGCTCCAGGACCGTGGGTGGCCTCCGTGCTCCCCTAACCTCTGCACACCCCGACCCGAGAGCCGCGGCCACCCCCAGGGTGCCTGTGCCTCACAACAATTAGCAACGCTGTGGTGGAGGTGCCTGCACCCTGGTGCCATGGTCCCCCCACGTGCACCCGCCCATCAGACCCAGCCTCGCGGCCACTTCAAGGTCACCCACCCGTCAGACACCAGTGCTACCAGCACCATGAGCCTGACCTAGCATCAAAGGGAATCCCTGCAGCCACAAGTTCCCCTGTGGGGACAAGAGAACAGGAGGGTCCCAGCAGCCTGTGCCACCCAAGACCCCAGGAGCCCTTGCAAATGCCCAGGACCTGATGGTTTCAAGGGTGAAGGCTACCGAACTCTTAAAGTATTAATACAAATCCTTCTTAAACTCTTCCAAATATCTGACTTCCAAACTCATTGTACAAGGCCAGCATTACCCTGATACCAAAAGCAGACAAGGACTTGATCCAGCACGCCGCTTCTGGGTGTAAATCCAGAGGAAATAAAGTCACTGTCTCCCAGCGCTATCGGCTCTCCCATCGCATTGCAGCATCATTCACAGCAGCCAAGATGTGGAAGCAACCGAGGTGTCTATTGACGTATGAATGGATTACGAAAATGTGGTATGTATATGCGATGGATTACTCTGTCTTAAAAAAGAAGGAAATCCTGCCATATATGACCACATGGATGAACCTGGAGGACATTATGCTCAGTGAAATAAGCCAGACACAGAAAGACTAACACTGTATGCTCTCACTCATATGTGGAGTTTTAAAAATTCAAACCCGCAGTAACAGAGGATGGAATGGTGGTGACTGGGGGACGGGCGATGGGGGGAAGCGAGGAGATGTTGGTCAAAGGGCACAAACTTTCAGTTATAAGATGAACAGTTTCTGGACCTAGAGATTATCATGTTAAGTAAGTCAGACAGAGAAAGACAAATATCATATGATATCACTTTTATGTGGAATGTAAAATATGACACAAATGAACTTACGAAACAGACTCACAGACACAGAAAACAAACTTATGTTTACCACAGAGGAAAAGGGAAGGGGGAGGGATAAATTAGAAGTTTGGGATTAACAGATACACACTACTATGTATAAAATAGATAAACAACAAGGACCTACTGTATAGCACAGGGAAGATATATTCAATATCTTGTAATAACCTACAACGAAAAAGAATCTGAATCTGAAAAAAAATACTGTGCTCTACACCTGAAACTAACACAACATCGTAGATTAACTATACTTCAATTAAAATATATATATATATACGAAAGATGAATAGTTTCTGAAGACCTAATGTACAGTATGGTGACTAGAGTTAATAATAATGGACCATATACTTCAACTTTGCTAAGAGAGTAGATCTCAAGCGTTCTCATCACACCAAAATAAATAAATAAATAATAGTAACCATGGGAAGTGATAGATATGTTAATTGGCAAGATTGTGGTCATCATTTCACTATATATAAACACGTTTTTATATACATATATATAAACATCACATTGTACACTTTAAATATATGGAGTTTGTATTTGCCAAGTATACCTCAATAAAACTGGAGAAAAAAGATAATTTATTTCCCTGGGAGAGGGAGTCCATGTCACTCCAGAAGGAGTCACACAGGGGATCGCTGGGGTAAGACATGAGGCTGGGGGCAGGGGTAGGGGGAGCTACGGGAACAAGTGTTTACAGCGGTCTCCACTGGAAGGAACAGGAGAGGCGGGAGGTGCAGGCTGAGCATGGGCTGCCATGAACACGGTCAGTGGGCTCTGAACAAACAGGCTGTCCCTGCTGGTCTGGCACCTGGCCCTGGGGTGATCTGGGCAGGGCCATCAAGCCTGGGGTGTGAGAGCCCAATAAGAGACCTTCCTGGGATGGACTTAATCGGCCGTCAAGAAGGGGAACTGAAATAGATAACTAATTAGGACCTACTGTATGGCACAGGGAACTCTACTCAATACTCTGTAATGACCTATATAGGAAAAGAATCTAAAAAAAGAGTGAATATATGTATATGTATAACTGATCCGCTTTGCTGTACAGCAGAAACTAACACAACATTGCAAATGAACTGTATTCCAATAGAAATTTAAAAAACAGGTAAAGTTAATGTTAATGATATACTTTAACCCAATATATTAAAAATATTATCGTTTCAACAAGTTAAAAGAAAAATTTAAAAAAAGAAGGGGCACTGACCAGCCTCTATCCAGGGTCTCAAAACTGGGTCAAGACAGCATTTAAAAAAATTATATAACACATTGTTTAAGGAATTCAGGAACAGGCAATCTAGTTCACTATAGTCCATGAGAACGCTTGAAAGTCTTTTTTTTAAAAGGGGGGAAAAGACATTTTAGCATCCAGCCTACAGATTCCCTCTTGAACTACTCACATCCAACATGGCAAAGTTCCTTCCCATCTCCTCCCAAAACTCATCTGTTCTGATAAGCAATGAATGCAATTGAATCTATTTTATCTTTTGCTCAAGGTTTCACTCGACACATAAACATTTTTCTATAATCAAAATTTGTGTAGTGAATATTTGACAATATAAGGAAAGTTCAGTCATCCTAACAGAATGATGCTATTAAAATAACGGTTACTATATTTTTATTCCCTTCCACGGGTCAAATGCTGTGCTGGGTGTCTTACAAAGATCGAATCTAATCTATTATTGTCTCCATTTTACAGATGAGAACCAGTGCTCAGAGATGTCAAGTGGAATACTCACTGTTCATCAGCTACCATGAATCAGAACTGGTTCTCAGTACTGGGTGTATCTGGTTCCAACGTACATGCACTTCTAACTACACCAAACTGCCTCTCAGTTCCATTTACCTACCTCAGTACATTTGCTTGAACAAATGGCTATCTGAGTGTATTGTATGAAAAGTTCTTTGTTTTGTTTGCTTTCACAATTGCTGCATTTTTCTCCTTTGGAGATTTTAAAACAATTAGGCAGTATACAGATAAATCAGTTTAATCCTAAAGCGATAACAGAGATAGAATCTCTCTCGCCATTGTCATAACTCTGTTTAGTACCGAATGTAAGTCAGTGTTTTCGCTTGGTGTAAATATGTCTCGAATGTGTACGTCAGGGGCTCAGGACATGGTCCAGACAAGAAGGAGGCTTCTCTGGTGAGGTGGACAGATAACGAACAGGCCATTCAATCTTCCCAGCTCCCAGGAAACTGAGACCTGGATGGTAAGCCCTTGCCCTTGGTATCTGTGTACCTAACAAGGAGCTGGCCTCTCGGGGTGCAGAACCCCTGTTCTTTCCACTGAGCTGGTACGCTTCCAGAAGAAAAAAATTTTTCCTAATATTAGCCATGCCAAATTAGCCCAAATTTGAGTTTCCACAGAGTAAAACCATAGACTAAGAAACGTAATTTTAGAGTCAGATCTCCTGACCCCCACCCCCTGAGTGTGCAAATAAGACATCCTCTTGTCATAGGGAAGAACCTTTTGTCTTCTATCACAAGTCAATCACTAAAGGCATGTTGCCTAGAAGCTTAAATTATACATAATGGCCCATCTCTGGGAACCCTGCCTCCCAGGCAATGAGCATTAAGCGAAAATACCTTTGTTTTGCTCACCGGAAACATCCTGCCCAGGGTCACCTGTGAATAACTGCAGGGAGGAAGAAATTGACACGTGCCCTCCGGAGGCTGATGGGAGCCAGGAAATGTTTGACTTTACTCCCTCCCTCCCCTTTTAGTATAAAAGAAGGCTGAATTCTAACTCAGGCAAGATGGGTCTTTGGGGCACAAGTTCACCATCTTCTCGGTCTGCTGACGGTCCGAATAAAGTCTCTGTTCCTTGACCCAACAGCTTGCCTCTCGATTTATTAGCCGGTCATGCATCAAGCAGTACGAGCTTGAACTCAGTGACATTCCAGCACTGAGAGGACAAAGGAAGATGCCCGACCCACCCAGCTCCTCTGCTGTCACCCAAGATCACCAGGCAGGCCCCTCCTCAGAGAGCCAGCTGTCTCATTCCCTCCAGGACGGAGGGAAGAGGTGCAGACAGTGGACAAGCTGCTCCCAGCAGACGACCAGATGCCCTCGAGGTATGTGGAATTTCTACGGCCAAGAAATCAAGAACAGCAAATAGGAGAAGGAGGGCGGGAGCAGCGTGGAAGACAAGGGAGGGGAAACAATGGAATCCTGCCTGATGGCCTTCACACTTCCCAAAGGAGAGGTCAGTAGGAATTCTTGCATAACAGAGGAATATCAGGATCAATGTGCCATGTCCGTGTTAACATTTGTAAATGTAAGCATATGCAAATTTTAACCCCAAGTATTCTCCTCATAAATTAGCCTTGCCTACAAGTGAATACTGAACTATCCGTGCAGCTGTTTTGTCAGTATTTTTAGAGCCAATGATTAAAATATTTAATGCATGCAAACGATTATTTGACAAAATCAGATGACTGAAAATTCCAGTGGATGTGTAGAACAAGTACTGAGAAAATCAAAACTGAAAACCAACAACTCGAAAAAGCATTTCAATTATTAACATAACTTGTTCACTACAAGCATCGTATTTTACAAATTGGGGTCACTGTCTAGTTGCTAAATATCATACTTAGCGGGTAATTCCAAAAACTGGGTCTATTTGTCATAAAACATCTGGCATACCCAGTAAACAGAAGAAATTAGACCTTTTCCAAGTATCATATGGACACAGACACCAAGTAAACTATTTATAGGAGACCATAAATTTTAACAGCAGTTAGTCTTTTGTGAAAGATTCAATGTTGGAGGCATGCGTGAGGTAGGGTCTGCATATTTAATAATGCATATTCAGGCATTTATTTAGTAATACTGTTGGATACTATGAAGTCACAATATTGAAAGCTGGAATTTTACTTAAGTAAAAGAAAAGCTCCTACCCTTTTTTTCTTTTCTTTTTTAATTTTAATCCTCATCTCTATCAACAATGTGTTTTGGTTGTGCTGTTGTTTGGTGCCCTGACCAGTTTCGCCCTGTTCACCTGCGTGCTCATCATTTACATCTGTAAAAGCCTTCTTACCCCACCTCAATTCTCTCTCACAGGATCTTTCAAAACTTTACCTTACAAAACAGCTTTCTCTGGAATTCTTACCTGTTTTTATTTTTTCCCTGGTCCTTACCTTTTTCCCAGGTCCTTCGACACTCAGGACAGGCGCAGGTGTCCTGGCCAACGTGGGGATGAGAACAAGAGCCTCCTTTCCCTTCACTTGAAAATTTTCTCAAGTCAGAGCAACCTCCATCCTCCACCTGATGCTGGAAACCCAACTTCAAGCACAGGTGCCCTCATCGCTCTCCTGGGATTGGCGTTCAACAGTGAGTTGTAAGATAGAATTGCTCCCAATGGTCTATCCATCTATCGTTCTACCTGTCTGCTTCTCAAAGCGTGTCAAGGGCAAGTCTTGAGACAGAATGTAGGCATCTTTAAACATTTATATGTTGGATATATTGATTCATAGTTTAGGATATCAGAACAATGGAAAAATAAAAACAAATGCATGCTCACGGTATTTGTCCCCAAGCTTGTCTTCTAAGGTGGTGTTCACTACCCTCCTCCAAGCACTCAGCTTCCTGTTTTGGGTCCCATTTTCTGAAGAGCCTGCTTTTACAGAAGCCTATCCAAGCCTTAGTTAAGCACAGAACTAGTCAGGATGCATTTGCGGGGATATGGACCCTGACCTCCTTCACAGGCAATTTATAGGAGATGGAGCCTCTGTGAACATAAAAACCTGGTCCCTGGAGCAGACTGCAAGAAGTAGAACCAATGTCCTATTTGACACTGTTAGTATATGACAGCATGACCTAAACCACACAGATCAGAACCATTACAATATTCAGATGATGCCAAGCGCATTTAATTACCAGAGGAAAAGTGATTCTTAGTAACATTTTCACAATAGAAAAATTAATGTGGAGGGGATGTTAGTCTTTTTTTTATAGAGATCTACAAAGTCTCTGAATGTTGAACTGATCATTTGGTTTCTTATGAATAAATATTTTTAATACCACCAAGAATTGGGCCTTCTGAATACCCTGGTCAGTAACTTCCTTCTGGAAAAATAAAAGATATGTATATTTCTATACCAAAAACTAGTGGAAAACTTAGCCCACAACATAAAAGAGCTGCTTTGTGGGTGTCTCTTGACCCCCAGAGAGATGTTAATAAATTCACATCTTAAGAATATTATGTTCTATTCTATTTTTCTAAAGTTGCCTTCAGTGCATTTTCCCCAGGGGAAAATGTGACAAGCTACATAAAAATTTGAAATATTGTCATTCTCACCTGCTAGTTCACTTCAACTTCTATAGGCATATTCTTACATCCTTAAAAGACCAGGAAGTTATTTTCGGGTGTTGTTGATAATAGTGCCGAGGGTAATGAGAGCTCTTAGTGATTCACCTGATGTAAAATCTCTTCACAGGAACTTCACGGCCTAGCCTTGTATGCCGATAGACCGGTATCACAATGATGTACACATTTTTTAAATGCTGAAGATTGATGGATAAATAACAACACACCAAGAAGCAGTCACAGCATCAGAGGTTAGGAGCCTATAGGACAGTGTACTAGTCCTGCCCCCAGTAAGCTAGCACGTGGCGTGGTTATAGGTGTAACGCCTTTGCTCCTTTACAGCCATTGTCACACTAGTGCGGACGCCCATCCTCTCTCACAGGTACTAACGCGATAACTGCCACCTCCACCCTATAACATCATGCCTCTTCCTACTTGAAACCCTTCAATGGATTTTCCTTGCTCTTAAGATAAAATCCAACATAAGCTCCTGGGTTTACTGCATGGCCTACGCCTCCAGATTCCTCTCCAGATTCAACTCTGGATATCCTAACACATACTTTATTCCCAAAATATACTGAAATTCTTTCACTTCCTCTATCTCACTAAGCTGTCCGTGTTCTTTGCCAATGATCTTCTTTCTGCCAAGAACATTTTTTCCCCTAAAACCTTCTTCTGGCTAATTCCACCGCTCCTCCACGTCTCAACTTAAGCATCAGTTTCTCAGGGAGGACGTTTCTGGCCCATTGATCAGCACAGATGCCTCTTGGAGGCCTGCTTACCACCCTGCATGCCCCCATTAGAACACGCACCCCAGTTCATTATAATTACTTTAGCGTCTGTTTCCTCACTCTAACGCAACTTTATGAGTAAAGGGATGATGGTTAGATTCACACTGGGGTTTACCAAAGACCATCCTCACCCCCTGACACAAAGTAGGCACTCAAAAAATAGTTAATGATTAAGTGATTTAGTAAGTATGGCAAATCATATATATCCTAAGGCTTTCTCACTCTTTATTCCTTAAAGCATAGCCTAGACCCAGGGAATCAATGAATTACACTAAAGGAAAGTGTAAGCATAAATCACAAGGCATATAACTGAGATTCTGGATTGCTGGAGGGGAGTGGAGGGCTGCTGGAATACAGACTCTCCTTCCCTGTCCTCAGAATGAGAGTTTGATGTTTGCTTTTCTAGTGTCTTTACCTGTTCTTATTGACCAATGTGATACTTAACTAGTCAACATTAATCATTTTGAAAGTCTTTGGAAATCAGAAAGTTGAGTTTATGTATGAAGGATTTTGTTTAAATTGTTTCCAGATGATCAGGCTAAAAAACCCACCTATTTTAAGGAGAATCAACTATGAGTAATGTGAGAATTAAACTGAGGAAATGGAGTCCTAAGCTAAACACAGAGAAGGAGATTTAAAAGGAAATTAAGGTAAAATGCATTAGTCTGGTACAAGAGTTTTAGGTGTTTATTTTTGGTTTTTTTTTCCTGGTAAATTTAAAGGCAGCCTGACAATAAACATTTTAAATGGCTCTAAGTATATCACTGAGGATACTGGAGTTATTTATCCCATTTCTCTAACCACTGTCTGAGCAGTTTCCCAAGTAGGGAAGCGCTAATGGATTTAAATCGGTGTATCTGAAACTTAAGTTTTATGGTTTCCGGTCCTACCTTCACTCCCCTTTACGTTCCATTCTCCTCCGCACTAAAGAACGTTCAATAGGCCAAGCAGTTATTGCTCATTTCCTCCTGAGTTACCTGTGCTTCCGTGTTTCCTACATAGTGTACCGCGTGCCCCTTTGATATTCTCCACCCCCAACCCTATTCGACCTTATAAATTAATTGATGATCCTTGGGAGGATCCATGCCCCATACAGACCATAACTGCCCCTGCTCAGGAACGCGTCCCGAACGCCAACTTGTCCCCCCTCTGTGACATTAGGATCCACGCTACACAGTCATGCCTATAACCCTCCTTGTAAGCGCTTAGACCCAACTGTAATTATGTAATTGCTCTTGAATATCTGTCTTTCTCATCAGACTGAGAGCACAGCGAGTAAAAAGACCATTACAAATGCTGGTCAAGCAACCTCAGTTCTAAAGAATACATGTCCACCATTTCATAAAACTAATTAGGCAATTTCTTGGTACGCAGAGAGGCAGTTGAAACTAATTGTTTCTGCCTTTTAATTTTTATTTACAAAACAGAAGAAAATCCTCAGGATTTAAATTTGACTAATGGGGAGACAAGAGTTCTCTTTATAGCTAGAATAGCCATATCTACTTTCTTCTTAACATTCTTTTTTTTTTTTTAAGTTCCTTTACTCTTTTTTTTTAATTAATTTATTTACTTATATATTTTCGGCCGTGTTGGGTCTTTGTTTCTGCGTGCGGGCTTTCTCTAGCTGTGGCGAGTGGGGGCTATTCTTCATTGCAGTGCATGGGCTTCTCATTGCGGTGGCTTCTCTTGTCGAGGAGCATGGGATCTAGGCGCGTGGGTTTCAGTAGTTGTGGCACGCTGACTCAGTAGTTGTGGCTCGTGGGCTCTAGAGCTCAGACTCAGTAGTTGTGGTGCACGGGCTTAGTTGCTCCGTAGCATGTGGGATCTTCCCGGACCAGGGCTCAAACCCGTGTCCCCTGCATTGGCAATCGGATTCTTAACCACTGCACCACCAGGGAAGTCCATTAACATTCTTGATCTTAGTAACTCACATAAAACTAGTTCTGGATTCTCTTACTTGGATTTCTAGGAAAAGTTCATTTTGGCCTCAAACTATGTTCACGGGATTGATCTTCTTAGAATACTACTTTATTTTGCCAGTAAAATTTTCATTTTTTTCATATTTTTTTTCATTTTCATATATATTTATGTATATATAAATATATATTGCCAACCTTATGAAATCAAAATATTTATCCAACTATTAAAGGTCTTCCAAAACCTGGCTCAATCCTATTATCCATGCTTTGAACTACTCTTAAAATCCTTTTCCTTTGCTGAAACTGATTTTTGTATAGCCCTTCCAAACCTATTTGCACAAAAAGTTCTCCTTGATTTTTGTTTTGTATTATCATATATCTTGAATATCCATCCCTACTTCAGCCAATTCATATCCTACCCTGTCTTTCAAGATCCAGTTAAAATCCACATCTTCCAAAAAGTGTACTTTAGAATATCCAGCCTGAAATAAACTCTTACTGCGGTACTGTATCAACCAGGTAAGCTATCAACTGTAACAGTTCTAATGGAAAGTTTGTTTCTTGCTCAGGGAACAGTATTGACCAGACAAAGGTGGGGATAGGCCACCTCAGCACTGTGATTCATTGACCAGGAAGACAAAGGGTTTCAGTGAATCTTTTCCAAGGTGACCTTGGTGGTGGTCTCCATTCTAGCCCACCAAAAAGGGATAGCACTAATAGGAGACCTAGCCAGAATTTAAGGTAAGGGACATCATATTTACTTACAATTTCATTGGAATTGTGAACTCAGTCACATGCCATTCCTAACCTCATGGGAAACTACAAAATGTAGTCTAGCCATGTGGCCAGAAAGAAGATATGGACTTTTATAAACAGCTAGGTTTCTCTGCCACAGAAATAGTGTAATGGTGCTTCTTCAGATACATGTAACATTTCTCCTTTAATTACTAGTTATATCATTTTTATGATTTAACATTTTCTATTGCTTATTTACTTAAAAACACAGATCTTTACAAATATTAAAGATCTTAGGTAAGATTTTGCCACATCCTGGCTTGTTGTCAATCCTTACTGAATTCACTAACGGGGGCTTCTAAGTGCAGATATTCTGAGATGTGGTGAAGAGCCAGAACTGTACCCTTTATGCACCAGATGTAAGGAGATAGAGTTGCCATGACGTTGTGAAAGTTGAATAGAGAGATCTGTGTTCTCAGCCAAACAGGAGGCTTGCCCACTCCAGCAAAGAGGTGGAATTTAAGGGAAGAGGTAGACAGAATTGCCCTTGAGATCTCTCTCATGCATAGAAAAAATAACACTCAATACCCATCAAAAGCGTCCATTTTTAAGAAAAATGATGTATCCTTACATGATACCGGTAACGTGTCAGCAGTTCTGAATAACTGCATGAATTGAGGCAACTTGATGGGTATATTTGTTTAGACTGGTAGTAACATAATTGTTGATTATCTGTTACTTATCCTGAGCAAGGATTCATTTAGATCAGGGATGCCTGATGATGAAGAGTCAGACCGAGAAGCAAGAAAGAACCACTAGAGTTAAACAGGAGGATGGGCTAACCAGGAAGCAACTGGAAGGTGGTTAAAAGGCACGTGAAACATAATTGAAATCTGATGGGTGATGGTATGTGGAGATTTAAGTATACATGGTAGTTAACTTGAGGAGGTGTACGGAAATAAAGAGCAAAATCCCAGAAGTGGACATGTGTTCAGAGGCAAAATGTCCTTCCCCTGCAAATGTTGGAAAAGCCAATGCTAAGAGCCATTGTGGTAGCAGACATGGGTCCCAAGGTAGCAAAAGGGGCAACTATTACAGGCAGGAAATTAATCTAAGTATTTCCCCTTTCAATATGCAATCAATTTTGTACTGTAGATTCCAGCTCTAGAATTTGCCCATGCCCAGCCACAATCCTTGCCTAAACCACTGGCATCTTTCTCCTGAATGACTAATACTTTCCTTACTGGTCTCTCCACATTCTCTCTGGTTCAGTCGGCCCCCTCCAGTCCACATCCTATATTGCAACTAGAATGACCTTTTAAAATTCTGTGTTAGGATGGATTCCTCAACTAGACCCTGAAACAAGGACTTGCATCTAGGTAAGCTGTCTGGGAGGTGACCACCAGAAGCACAGGTGAGAGAGTGGGGAAAGGAGACAGCAAATGGCAATGAGCCCTGAGTAGACGACTACAGAGGGCAACTGGTGGGCACTTCTGAGCAACCAAACAGAGCACATCTCAGAATCACAGAGCACATCTCAAGCAGAACACATCCCAGTGAGGGATGGGAGAGCCAGCATTTGTTGATAGTTACTCCAGTGGACATTAAATCCCAGCCATTTCCAAGTCTATCCATGGGTATGGTGAGCTTTCGTGTCACTGAAGGCAGCTGCCAGGTAGAAATAAGAGAGATGAGGATGCGAGAGATTGGAAACTGTCAACGTGACTGGGTGAGGGTTAGGGTTCATTACACTACAGGTGAACTGTTCAAATGAGAATTTGGGGGTTCAAGGTTATCATGACTCCACCCAAAAGTCCCCATCCCATGTCTCAGGGTCCTATTACTTTATTATTAGGACCCTGACTTTTACATGAGAGAACTACCAGGCTGTGCATTCCATTTCCTTCAGATTTTCATCTCCTGTCAGATTTGTAATACAATCTGTCCTGTGGCTGTAGGAGTATGCCACTTTTCAGAGCATTCCGTAAATGACAGCTGTTGATCTGAGCCTGTTATTTTCTTTCTTTAGGCTTCAAGGGATGTTAACAAACAGAAGACAACTCTACAATCCATGTAATTACCATTGCCCCCATACTGGACTCAAATACAGAAGTCATTGCATAAGGTACTTGTTCTGCTTCTGCCTTTACCTCAACCAATGCACAGGGGTGACTGGGTAATTATGATGATACAACATCCCGGGGACTATCACTATCCCATTTACTACCGTCAGAAATGGTAAATATCACCAGTGAAAGGTCCAGTTTCCAGAACCCTATTCTTAGAGTTTGCTTTTTATTGTAACTTCCGGTACTAACCCTCATTTGAGTTCCCTAAATAGAAAACACTGAGATAAGGACTTTCATGCAGGCAGTTTATTTAGGATGTGATTCTGGAAATACAATTGAAGCAGTAGAGAATGGAGAAATCTAATAAGTAGGTTACTCAGAGGAGTAACTGGAGCTCAGTCCCTTTAGGGCTTTTTAAAGGATCGTGGAGTGATTCCTCAGTATTTTCCCTATGAAGGATGAAAAACTCTGCTCTCTCTCTTTTATTGAGAATTGATGGTTATGGCATGAAACGCCCAATGCTTTGCTGACTCATACACCAGCTGAACACATACTGTGCGCTACCAAAGAAGTTCCCAGGGAGGAGAGCCCATTGAGAGGGTGCACCAGGGAGCCTGGGAACTCTCCAACACAGAGAGCTGCACGTGAACTTAGAGCAGGCAAGGGGGCAGTGCTGCCTCACTGATTGCGCTCTCCTCTTAAAAGCATTCAGTGACTTCTCATGGCCAAGTCAAAAACCTTGTTCTGAGTTATGAATCCTCTACCCCGTGACTCCCTTGTCTCTGCCCTTCAATCATGCTTGTCTTCCTTCTGTTCTTCCAGTAAGTTCTTCTAACATGCACTGCTGTAGCTAAAGCACTCTGGCCCTTCTCTTCACTTTGCTGTTTCCATACCCCTCAGATTTCTGGAATGCCATTTCCCTTGGAATGGCTTCCCTGAAGCTTCAGGTAAGACGAACTCCTATTGTAATTTACCTCCATGGCATCCTGCATGTCCACTTTTATAACACTTGGCATCCTTATTATTACATATTCGATGTCTGACCTTGCTCACTTGGTTAGACATTCCATGAGAAGAGGAACTGTATTTGTTTTGTATCTCAAGCATCTTAACTAATATATGTTGACTAAATAAAAAAAGAACGTAGAGCTGAGCTATTCTGACCTGAAATACTGAGCTAGTGACTAGGGGCTGATTTCAAAGCCACATGTGACACTTAGACAGCAGGAAAGAGTAAGAGGGCCAGATATGGAGATAGGAGACGTCAGACCTGGGCAAATAGGTTTAACACACCTTCTGGCAACTGCCAGCTGATATGTGCAATTGTTCATTACAATTCCTCTTTGGAAGAGACAATATCAACATGTCATTAACGTAAGAAAACACATCTTCCCACTCACTATAACATTAATTCAACATATGATCACTGAAGTCCTATCTAATGGGATCAAAGCTCTTCAAGAAAACTTGATAGTCCTCAAATAGTTTATAATCTCCTAAAAGCACTCAACCATTTTATCACATAATTTGGATACAGACAAAATTAGGCAGTATTAGGACATAATCCTCCTTGTAATAATTCAACATAATTACAGTACCTGCTATTTTTCCATATATCTTTTATAGCAATAGAATGACAATAAATGCATCAAAGAATTATTATAGGCCTAAGATGTAGAGTTGAATTTGCTCATAGGCATTTATAAACTGTATATTTAAAGGCTTATGTAATTTTGATGAATGAGACAAACAAAACACTGCTCTTGTTTTAACAATGAAAGAGAATTGGGTACAAATGAGATCCTTGGTAGAACAGTTGCTTCTGAAACCTTGCATCTCATCAGGCATTCAGTGCTCCAGGCTAGTAACAGAGATTTTGATTGCCTTCCCCTTTTAATAGCAAATTCTTATGGCTTAGGTATTTATAAATCCAAAAATATGGTTATTTAGAATAACTGAAACCTACAGAAAGGTTATATTCTATTTACTAGCTATTCAGTCAAGTAGGCAAATACATAGAAAAGAACCCAATATAAATACATGCGCTGTGTGGTTAGCTCTGCATTCCTCCTCACATGAGTGCTGGTGAACGCTTAGCTAAGACTGGTTACTAGAGAGACTGTTGTAGCCCTTGGCTGCATCCTTTCCTGTTACTCTAAGTCTCTGATCTCCCCTCACCACGTACCCACAGGTGCAGCTCCAGTATCAAAGATGATATAATGACTTTGTCAGCTCTGATGGATTTTGGCTGCCACCAAATACATATCTGTTGTTCTATTAGTTCTATTTGTGTCTTTGTTACTACACCAAATCAAGAGAGACTGACAAAGAACATCTAGAGAAGAATATATGCTTTGGCCACACACAGTACAGAATCCAAATCTTTGACCAGACACCGATTTGCTCAATTAACCCTCTGAAGTCTCTGAATTTCAGTTCCTCACCTGGATGGTTGGGAGGAACATATGGGAAACATCCTTACTTACACATAACAGCCACTCTTCACATATCCTGGCATCTTTACCATGCTTTCAGCATTAAGTGGCACTACTGCTACTTCTGAATGCTTGCACATGCCTGTGAATGCCATCTGAGTTGTGTCTATGGAGTAGAAAAACTGATTCTGATGAAAAAAAAATTTAGAAAACCCAACCTTATTTTTTATATGTAGAAAGAAAATATACAACTAATATGCGAAGAAACTGAAATAGGATAGAGCACCTATTGATTCTTTCCTGGAGGGCAATATATCTACAAAGATAATTCAGCCAAATAGTGTAGAAAAGATTTAGGAGCACCACTCAGAACAGAACCTCAACAATTTTCATTACACACATCTTTTTTCCCCAATTTTGTGTGTTTCAGAACACATATAACAGGGAATGGAGAAAATGAATCATGGATGAGATCTGGCCCATATGAAATCAACTTCATTTCTCCCCTCTGCTGAGTGTGCAGGATGACTGCAGCCGTGCTCAATTCAGGGACAGGGGACGAGATCTGGCTGCAGTTCTGCCATTACTTGTTGTAGTGGGTTGAATGGTGGACCCCAAAAGTATGTCTACCAGGAACCTCAAAATGCGACCTTATTTGGAAAAAGGGTCTTTACAGATGCAATTAAGGATCTCATAGTGAGATCATCCTGGACTTAGAGTCAGTCTTAAAGGCAATAACATGTATCCTTAATAGAGACAGAGGGGTAAAAACATGGGGACAAAGGCCATGGAAGATGCAGACAGATTGGAGTGATGATGCCATAATCCAAGGAAAGGCTAGAGCCATGAGAACCTGGAAGAGACACAGAAGGATTCTCTGCTAGAATCTTAAGAGAGATCTTGGCCCTGCCAACATCTTGATCTTGATCTTGGAACCTCTAGAACTGAAAGAATAAGTTTCTGTTGTTGTAAGCCATCAAGTTTGTGGTCATTTGTTATGGCAGCCCTAGGAAACTTGTCCAGTGGGGCTCAGTTTCCTCATATATAAAAATAATGGTGTTGGAACAGGTGATTCCCAAAGCATCTTCCAACTTTGATTCAGTGACTATGATTAGCTGGCATATAGGCAGACAGCAAAAATCTCCTGAAGCTATAGAAAGGTTACTAGGGAATTTGAAAGCTTCTCATTCTTTTTCAACTCCGATTTCTGTATAATTTCACCACACTAGGTGTATGCAAATTCCAACTCAGAACTAAATAAGGGTGAAAAAAATCTGTCTCATCATGACACAGAATGCACATCGACAAGATATTTATACAAACACTTGTTCATAGCTGAGAAGATTTATTCTAAGCACTGCTACTTCACACTCTATAGTTGTAGTGAAAATGAGTTTAATCTGTTATTTTCTCTTTGGTTAAGTAGTCACTTGAAATTCATTCAATTGGTCAAATAGCATTTATTGAACATTTACTCTGACATGACATTGTAGGATGAGCTGGAGGCACAGAAATAAACAACAGAGAGCCCTGCTGTGTCTCAGAGTTTAGTGGGGACAACAGGCAAGTAAACCTAAAGCTACACTGAATTGTAGTAAGTGTGATAACTTCTATTTTAGGGGTATCTCAGAAGATGTGTAACACAGGAGATGAGCATTGAGCTCAACACAGGAATCAGGGAAAGCTGCTTAGATGAGGAAACATGAACTATCTCATAAGATGAATAGATGTAATCAGGAACAGTAGAGGGGAAACATATGATAGTTAAATGCATAGTTATATGGAAAGATGCTCAGAAAACTGGACATTAGTGAGCTTAGCTGGGACACAGTGTGCATGTAACTACGTGGTAGGAAATAGGTTTACCGAGATGGTCAAAGATCATCACATAAGGACCAGATATCCTGAACTGGGTAAACGCAAGGGGGGTGGACAGAAAGTAGAGAGTTGACAGAGCTTCATAACTGATCTTATTGGAGCTAAGGCACCCGGTAATATCTATCACTGACATGGTGACGAGGAGGAAAGCAGCATCATTTACCACAAGGGCAGGGACAGATTTGGCAGAGAATATGGGGAGATGAGGAGTTCTAGTTAAAGGCACACGCAGGATATCTTCATGGAGCTGTCTAGCAGTGCAATACATTTGAAATAAGAAAATAAACCCATGGTTAAATATTGACTTTCACATCATCTGTAGGTGAGGTCTTTCAGGGATACGCATGGTGTTAAAGAAGAGAGAACCAGCACAGTAATTCCAGGGAACATGAGCACGTGAAGAGTGATCTGAAGAAGGGGGTCCATGAACCAAAGAGAAGATACTGATAGAAATGAGGGAAATGCAGCTGGAAACGGTGTTGACCTATGAGCCACTGGAGGAAGTGATTCAAAAAAGAGGAGATTCCAGCAGCATCAAATGCTCTGAAAGATAGGAAGAAAAGGCATCCATTAGATATAGCCATGGGAAGATGACAGGCAAACTTAGGATGAGTAGTCCAATGGAAATGTGAAAGAAAAAAAAAAATCCAGATGACAAAGTGATTTAGTTAGAAATTAAACCCAGGAAACACAATTGGCAAAAGCTTGGTTCTAAAAATAAATATACAGGGATTTCCCTGGTGGTCCAGTGGTTAAGACTCCATGCTTCCAATGCAGGCAGCGCAGGTTTAAACCCTGGCTGGGGACTAAGATCCCACATGCCACGCAGGGTGGCCAAAAAAAAAGAGAGAGGGAAAAAAAAAAAAAGAGAGAGAAAAATAAATAAATAAATATACATAGAAATGGGGTGTCTAGAGATGGGAAGGAGAAAATAAGAGAGGGACAATGCCTTCGAAAATGACAGAGGAGCTGGGATACAGAACACAGAGGGAGGAATTAGCTACAAACAGGGAAGGGCATCAGGCAATAAAACGGAAGTCCTTTATGGAGGTATAGTTGGTATACGAAAAACTGCACATAGTTAATGTATACAATTTGATGTGTTTGGACATATGCATATACCCATGTAACCACTGCCACAATCAAGGGAAAAAACTAAGGCAACAGTGGCCAGAGATGATGGTATATTTATAGTGACAGTAATAATAGACTCCATGAGGAGAAAGCCCTTTCTGTTCTTCAACTTCCTTTTTTGTAAAAAGAAATAATAATAGTACCTACACCTCATAGGTTGATGGTGAAAATTAAACTAGAGAATACATGTAATTCAGTAAACTTGTACTTTAGCACATATTAAGTAAGCTCACAAATGTGGATGATTCTCATTATTATTATTATTATTGTTGCTATTGGTATTATTCGTTTCTTATTAGAAAGAGGAAGAGTATGAATGGCAGTATTTTCTGGGAATGTGGTGTTTCAGGGGGAAGTAGCAGCCTGAGAAGATGATGCAATCTTGAAACAGTAGTTACATAAATAAGAAAAGCAGCTATCTTAGAGAAACACTGAAGGATGGGCTAGAAATGTGACACCCACGTTGGTGATTGGAGGCCACAAATTTGTGATCTTCTAAAGTGGAGAAAAATAGGAGCATGGAAGGAAGTGGGTTGGAATGATCTAGAGCTGGAATCAGGAAGTACAGACTCAGAGGAAGGACCAAAAGGTAGAGAACTCGGAGGCTGGCAAGAGGGTTTGTAGTTCATGAAGTTCCCAGATAGTAAGGAGCAAATTGGGCCCCTGGTGGGTGTGGGTTGAATTTGTTTTATGGGGTTTTAAACATATACAAACATATACATTAGAAAAGTAAATTACACATAATGTATAATATATTATCTAACAATTATTAATATGTTTATGTACTTAAATCTGTAAGTATACACGTACATTCTCAGTGCATGAGTGGTAAAGATGTGCTAAAAACACAATGGTTAACCTCATATAGTTGGCATAAGTTCAATGGATTTTTTAGACACTGTTACTTGTATCTAGAAGAAAGATTTTTTTCAATGAATATTTCAAAACTGGATCTGCATTTTAAAATTGATGAAGAAAACCAGAACAGATGAATATAAGAAATAACAGCATATATGGTAATGAATATACATGTGCTTTCCCCCGGTGTTTCTCATCCTTGGAGCTTCTATTTTTCATCATTATACCCCTCACTCATACTCTGAACATATTGTCTTTCCTGGATTTTGGCTTATCTCTATCTTCAGTGAAATACATAGTTGTTCCTGACACATCATACAGGTTGAATAATGGGAGACTGGGTTTTGATTAAGTCTTAAGACCTGAATCTAAGAATAGTAAGACGGCCATGAATCTATTCTTAGTTGTCATAATGAATTATCTTATTGCCTAAACCAGGCAATTTGATATAGTATATTTGACTTTACCAGAGGTTGAAAAATAGGAAATGATATTCTCATGTTTCATGACTAGTTCAGTTAGATCTTACATAAAATAAGTCAAATTGGCATTCCATTGCTCAACTACTTCCTTTAGGCTGAAATAACCCTCTATTATCCCAAATAAAGCACTTTATCAGAAGATCACAATTTGTCTCGGTAATAAAGCTAATTGTGTAATCAATCACAATCATATTGTTTGAATATGGTGATTCTAAGTCTGGGCAACAGCTCAGTCTTTCACATGAAAATGAGACAAATTATGTAACACATTAACAAAATTTGTTTTGTCTTCCTAACTTCCAACCATCTACTGATTAAACCATTATGCTGCCTGAGAGAATGGATTGAATATATATAATGACGTTTATGATTTCTCTTTAATTTCAGAATCATCACAACTGGTTTTCTGGGTAAATACTATTGCTGAATTGAAACATCTATTAAAATAATAGACGAGTTGTCATCACTAGACTTACTTAAGCTTAGAAACCCATGTTTATATTTTCTTGTACTTTTACAAGGAGCCATAGCTCACCAGTTCAAGTATGTTTGATGCAACCTTACGAATAATATAACAAAATGATAATACTAACCAAAATTTTCACAGGCCTGAACATTGGCATAGGCTATGCTGATTTTAACGTGTTTCTGTACAAGAGTCACCAACAATCTCATATAGAGACACATTTATTTATTCAACAACGATTTATTCAATTAATTACGTCCTAGGCACCCTGCTGAGCATTAAGAAAACAACATTAAACGAGATACCCATGTTCCATGTCCTCCTGGAGCTTCAAGTCATAAACACACTGGTGTTAGAGGAGTTTTCTCATCAGTAGGACTAATTTGCTGAATTCACCAATTTACTGATTTGCCAAGAACATATAGACATATATTCAATCTTTAGTAAATAAATCAAAAATTCTTACTGAAGTTGGTAAAACCTTGTTTTTAAGTTGGTAACAATCTTGTCAAAACTCTTAAAAATAACCTTTTGGTAAGTCAGTACATTTCGTAAATTTGGTGATTTGGCCATTGGACAAGTTAATCATTCAGTGAGTGGAGAGTTGGGTGTCACTGAATGTTTCTTCCTACCCTTGCTGATGTCCAAATCCCAGGACTAGCTTGGTTGTCCTTTACTAATTCTCATTGAATCTCACCAAAAACTGTGTGTAGCTATTGCAGGAGGAACTTAGATCTGCCTGGTAGATGGTGATACAGGGTCTCAGAACAGTGTCATGCCTTACAGCCAGCCCCTAAGGTTGGAAATTCAGAGCTGAAACCTGACACTATCTGGGTACTTATGCCATGTTTAGATTCACAAATCAGCACCACAGCAAACCAAACAAAGAAGGGCAGAAGGTTCTTTGGAGGCAT
Source organism: Balaenoptera borealis (assembly GCF_965194805.1). Classification (NCBI taxonomy): domain Eukaryota; kingdom Metazoa; phylum Chordata; class Mammalia; order Artiodactyla; family Balaenopteridae; genus Balaenoptera; species Balaenoptera borealis. Next base: position 6,695,045 of record NC_138875.1, read on the forward strand.
GACACATTCTGGCAAAATCAGGTGTGAAGCTGTCACAGTAGCAATGCTCACTGACTTTATAGAAAGTTTTGAGGGTGAAGCTGCTATCAGATAACATGTTATGGGTAAACTTTTCATTTCCCCAGCAAACATTAGAGCTACACTTGTTAATTATTAAACTTGAACAGGACACTGTCTCTGCCTTCAAAATTTCAGCTCTAGTGGAGATGGAATGCCATATGACCACAGGCAAGTTTTAAACATTTGTGCCTGTGTCTCCTCAGTAACAAGCTAGGAATTATAGTAATAATTATCCCAACCAGTAGTGATGAGGATGAAATGAGATAAAGAAGATTAAGTGCTTAGAAGCTACTTCTCAGAGCTGATACCTGGATTTCTTCCAGAACAGGTAAAAAGGTAAACAGATATTGTCAATGACACATGTCCAGATCACAGATGTACATCCAGGGAGCTTCTCAGCTTTGGGACCTCTGTGTCCCTGTAGAGGAGACAAGAGAATTCAGCAAGAATCAGATCAATGGCCTTCCAGACACTCCAAGCGTTCTGGATTTTATCTTCTAGACTCTGAAGAGATACTTGAGTGTTTTAAATCAGAGAAGTGTCATAGTGAAATGTACATTTTAAACGGAGTGTCAAAAACCCAACAATAGCAAAATTGAAACCACCAGATTCTGGGCTTATACCCTGAGAAAACCATAATTCAAAAAAGAGACATGTACCACAATGTTCATTGCAGCTCTATTTACAATAGCCAGGACATGGAAGCAACCTAAGTGTCCATCAACAGATGAATGGATAAAGAAGATGTGGCACATATATACAATGGAATATTTCTCAGCCATAAAAAGAAACGAAATTGAGTTATTTGTAGTGAGGTGGATGGACATAGAGTCTGTCATACAGAGTGAAGTAAGTCAGAAAGAGAAAAACAAATACCATATGCAAACACATATATATGGAATCTAAAAAAAAAAAAAAAAAAGGTACTGATGAACCTAGTTGCAAGGCAGGAATAAAGAAGTAGACATAGGGCTTCCCTGGTGGCGCAGTGGTTAAGAATCCGCCTGCCAATGCAGGTGACATGGGTTCGAGCCCTGGTCTGGGAAGATCCCACATGCCACGGAGCAACTAAGCCCACGTGCCACAACTATTGAGCCTGCGCTCTAGAGCCCGCGAGCCACAACTACTGAAGCCCGTGCACCTAGAGCCTGTGCTCCACGACAAAAGAAGCCACCGCAATGAGAAGCCCGCGCACCGCAACAATGAGCAGCCACAGCTCGCCGCAACTAGAGAAAGCCCATGTGCAGCAACGAAGACCCAACGCAGCCAAAAATAAAATAAATTAATTATTTAAAAAAAAAAAAAAAGAAGTAGACATAGAAAATAGACTTGAGGACATGGGGTGGGTGGGCGAAGCAAGAGTAGCATCGATATATATATACAACCGAATGTAAAATAGTTGGCTGGTGGGAAGCAGCAGCATAGCACAGGGAGATCAGCTCACTGCCTTGCCATGACCTAGAGGGGTGGGATATGGAGGATGGGAGGGAGGCTCAAGAGGGAGGGGATAAGGGGACATGTGTATGCAAATGGTTGATTCGCTTTGTTGTGCAACAGAAACTAACACAGTATTGTGAAGCAATTATACCCCAATAAAGATCTATTAAAAAATATTAATAATTAGTAAGAGTTTATTGTGCAGATAAGGATAGTTCTACAACTGGGAGCTTTGACATGCACAACTGACATGAAGCTCAGGGGCATCACATTCCAGGATGGCTTATGAAGTGAAAATAAGGATTGTTCAACCTTAACACTGATTGGTTACTAAAAGAGGATTTCCACACAGCAGGGAACTGGTTAAAAGTGATTATCTTATACCATTTTCAGGAAGAGGACTTAAGTTTCTTTTACCATTACCAGAGGTATTTACAAGAAACAAGCTAAGTTTCGCTTATGTTCATGAAATAAGCTAGATTCAGTTTTGTTTATGTGGCTTAAATGGTTTTGTCTGTTTGGGAGATTTCTAAGCCTGGTCTCCATGTTATATTATTTTAACAGGATCATTCTCCTAATGGTGTAGATGACGGGATTTAGATATGGATAGAGATAGATACAGATACAGGTGTGGGTATAAACAGATAACGGTATAGTATGGATATACATAGGTGTAGGGGTACATGCAGATGTAGGGGTAGACATGGCATTTAACCAATGAAAGAAGTTTCTCCCTAGAATCAGGCTCAGGGCTAAGTGCTTCACACATATTATATCAGAAATTAACAAGACAGCCTTTTGGCCTCCAAGGAGTTCATATTCAGGAGTGAGGGAGGGTTTTGCCATGAGAAGTTTCGAAGAGGAATAATACTGAAACCCAGCCTGCAGGGAGTAGTAGGGGAACCATTGCTGTCTCTGCAGAGCAGTGTGGCAAAGACCTGAGGGCAAGGGGTTGGGGGCTTTGCCACATTAATAACAACATACTTTTATTACAGGACAGGCATTATATCCATCATCTCATATAATGCCCACAATGAATAGGTAGGACAGCTTCTACTGCTAGATAAGTTTCCTTATCTATTTTATCGATAAGGAAACTGCAGTCAGTGGGAGGTATTTCATGAACTCACACTGCAGAATCACATATCCTGATTTTCTTTTTAGAAGAATAACTCTGGCAAGAGTAATGTGAGTATAAATTATATCTCATTCTCTTTTCTTTAAAAAGAACAGGGACAGATTGTAGGACTATGAACTTGAAAGCAGAGAGATCAAACTCAAAACTATCGTCGTGGTTCAATGCCAAACGATAGGGGGCCGGAAGAACGCCATTGACATGATAAAGGTCAATGAGAAAGGGAAGGAGAAGGCCAGAGAGAAAAAGTCTGGGGTGACTCCCAGACAGCTCTTTGTAGACTGGGGGAAGAGGTAAACATGGGATTTGGAAGACCCAGCAGGTTTAGTGGGGGTCATGGTAGAGCTGATTTCAGTTTTGAATGTTTTGAGAATAAGGCACAACTGGTCATCCTCACAGAAATGCCACTTGGAGAAGTTTGTCTGGAGCACCGGAGCAAGATCTGTAAATCATCATCATATGGGTGGTAGGTGAAGCTGCAGTGGGGCTCCTTGTAAAGAAGCCATTGAAAAGTAAGTGATAAGAAGCATGTCTACTTATGACTCCACAGCTGTGCCACCTCCTCCCTGAAGCATGCCATGATGACATAGCTCAGCAGGACTGGACCTGTTCAAGGAGTGAGAGACCACCAGGTGTACAAGCATCAGCTAACATGATGCCATCACAGGGTCCGGCAAGTTATCATGATAGGCAGCTTCACACAGTTCCCTGACACCAGGTACCAACAGGAAGTATTGCCATTGTCGTGAGACTGAAATCTAGGGGAGTAAGTTACTCTACGAAAGAAAGGCTTAAAGACTCAGGAGTGGGAGAGGCTGCTTTGCCACAGCCATGACGTCTTCCTGGAGGGCACCCACATGACCAGAGGCAGCTAAAGTCGGTGAGTAAGAGAGAACCACCGTGAAGGAGATGTTGCTGTCTTTCCACGTCATCCTTGGAAAAAAGCATCAGCAGAGACAGCTTTTAAAGTAAAGGTCTCAACAGTTTACACAATATTTTATTGTCCTGTCTTCTCCGAATGATCCAAATAATATGCTTTACTAAGACAGAGCTTGATACTACCTCATTTTGCCTTATTCTAAAGATACAGCATCTGTGACCATTCTGCCTTTAAAAATCATTAAATAAAAAGTATTCTAAACCCATTATCATAAAGTCTGTTAAATTAAGACAAACTATGTTCAAATGAGAACAGCAGTTGATGACTGCTGTTTTATTTAAGAAGTTAACATTTTTTTCCCTTTGAGTTCAAAACACTCGGAAAACAAAACCAGCCTGCTGTCCAAATAGGTGCCTCCCGGTGCTGAGTGTATATTATGAACTTCTGAGGGTAGATTATTACTCTGTTTTGGATCCTTAATTCAAAGCATGTCTAAGTGCTTTGAGGCTTACAGGCAGATTTTCATGATTATGTGGAGAACTGTATATAAAAGATAAAAAATGTGAAATAAACAAAACCACCTCTGTGAGCAAAGAGCAACACACGACAACCCTCAGGAAGCTAGTCGGTAAAAACAGAGGATGACAGCTAAATGGCCTCAAGTCTAGTAGAAATGAAAAATGGTTTTAATTCCCCCTGCTATGAAACTCCCAATTCCATTTTAGTTAGTCATCATTAAAGCCATTTAGAATTTAGCTTAAAATTTTTTTTAAAACATTTATTAACTTTATCTTTTCAATGTGTGTCCTTAACATGTCTGTATATATCATTATGATATTATATTGAAAGCTGAGAGGGGACATTTTTAATAACATCAATCTATATTCTGTTAACAATTGCTTTCTATTTTTAAAGCTACTTTCTTGTATACCATATACTTCTCTATGCAAACTCTCCATTCCTAAACACGCACTTATGCACATGTACAAACATATAAGCAAACACATACACAATATTTTATGCTTTGCTCACAGGTCCTGGCCGAATCTTTCAAAGCTGATAGAAATATAACTTGAGAGTCCCACTAAGAGTAATACTGATTCTACTCCACATGTCTTGCCCTAATAAATAATTCAGTAATATTAATAATATTATAAATATTAATATATATTTATAATATAATTAATAAATAATTCAGTAATATTAGAAAGATATCTTTAAATGATAGGGATGTTTTTGGTATAGAAAAATGTAGAGCACAACAAGTATACAAATGTTCCTTTGGTCATGTAACTTGATCTATTCTCCTAGACATTATAGTTGGCATAATGAAATTTTAAAAATTAAAATTTCAAGTGGCTCACAGGTTACATCCACAAATCCAGCACTTACCCAAGATGTGGCTCAGTTCCAGAAACTTTTCTTTTTTTGCTCTCTTATACAGCTCTCTGAAACAATGTGTCATCCTAGAAGTTGACATCTCTAGAAGTTGACAGTCTTTTGACCACAAGGTGGCTGTGATTTCTTCAGATTTCCATATTTGGGTTGGTTATTTGGGTTGGGTTGGTAACCAAATAAGGTATTCACTGTGTTTTTAGTAAACATCTTTCAGGTCTGCTACTCAGTGCTAGATCAATATGGGAAAAATCTAAATATTGTGATTATATGAATACCAACCTCAAAGCAAATATACTCCTCTAATTCTAGTTGTTGGGTCTAGAAGAGCTTTTAAATAAAAAGTGTAATTACATATTACCATTAGTCTGAGTTCTTAAGGGAGCTATGGATCTCACAACCAGGTTGCATCGTATCTGTTCATGCAATTCAACAAATCAACAGATACAAGCAAATAATACATATGTTAAGAAATAACAGAATGTCATTTGATGGCGATACATGCCAGGAAATAATTGTTAAACACACACAAAGAATGACGCTGACAAAAATTTTTTAATGCTTCAAGTATTCTACATTAATAAATTTTAAAGTTTAACAACTCATGAAACTGGAAAGTTCAACAAAAGTGTATTCACTTGCATATACATATATAGCTAAGTATTTAAAGTACATATTTATATAGCTAAACATATGTTTATATAACTGAGTATATATAACTAGGTATATATAAAACTTTCAACCTTTAGTCACAGTTATTAGGCATTTTGTAACCAAAACAAAGAAACAAGTAGGTTTGAGACCTGGTTCAAGTCAGATTACAATTCCCATGAGAACTCCATCTGTCACTCCTTTTTTTCTTCCTTCTTGTATTTGTCTGCTCAGATAGCTTTAACAAAATACAATAGACCAAGTGGCTTAAACAGCACACATTTATTTCCCACAGTTCTGAGGCTGGGAAGTCCAAGATCAAGGCTCCAGCACATTCTGTTCCCGGTGAGAGTTCTCTTCCTGGCCAGCAGGCGGTTACTTTTTCTCTGTGTCCTCACATGGCAGAGAGAGCGGTCTCTCTCTTTTCTTCTTCTTATAAGGCCACTAATCCCATCGTGCGGGTCTCACCCTTATGACCTCATCTAACCCTAACTACCTCCCAAAGGCCCCATCTCCAAATACCACCACATTGAACATTAAGGCTTCAATATATGAACTTGGGTGGGGGGGACACAATTCTGTCCACAGCACTTCTTATCTCTTCATCCATAACTTCTTTAATCTTCAAAAGAAAATTATACAAGAGCTGTGAAAACCTTGGGTAGCTAGAGATACAAACGTATGTGCCCAATGATGCCTGAGGTAAGTGTATTTAGGCAGAAAGGTAGAAGATTCTGTGGGTGACAGACATCATAAATTAATAGTGATTGTCTGAGAAAAGTGTTTTTATATCCGGTTAAAGTTGGTTTTGCAATACAAATATTCCTATATGTCTTTTTATATGTTCTATATTAAACTAGTAAAATTATATGCACAAACGGTATTAAAAGGCATTTATGAAATGAACATTCCTGGTAGCAGTTACAAGCACAGTCTCCAGAGCCAGATGGTTTAGGTTTGAACACCTGTTCTGCCACTTACTAGCTGACTTTGGGCAAGTTAATAGACCTGTCTGTGCACCAATTTCCTTGTCTGTAAAAGAGGAATAACAATGCTATCCATCTCATATGATGGTTGTGAAGATTAAATGAACTAATTTATATAAAGCATCAATATATATATTATATAAAGAACAATTTCTGGTAGATAGTGAGCACTATATGTTTGTTATTATTAGCAATAAATAAAATGATTGTTAAATATGAATATAAGACCCAAAACATGCTCTCAGAGGAGTTTTGATTACAAATAAGACTGGAAATAAATATGGAGTTCAATACCAAGTCATGGAACAGTAACCCTAAAAATGTAGGGAGTTTCTGAATTGGTTAAATCACGTCGTTGTGTACCAAGGCTAAAAGTTCTTGAGGATAACCAGAGCAGCCATCAAATCAAATGTCAAGTATATGAAGACATATTTGGTTCATTGCTGAATCCCCAGAACTCAACCAACATCTGTTCAATGTACAAATGAAGAAATATAAGCACCAACGGAATCATGTCTGCATGAGGAACATTCAACATAAACAGTGGCAATGAATTGGGCCAGTCAAGACTTCAGGGAAGCCCACCAGACATCTGGTCAACAATAAGAAGGGAAATGTTAGTCTGCTCATTTGTGAAGTCTTTATGTTAGCATTAAAGAGAGTAACAAACTCAAATGCTGGCTAAATATACCTAAGAATTTAATACCTAAAGGCCTTGAACTCACCTACAGAACCTACCTAGAAGCCAGCTGTCAAAGACAATATGAGAAGTCTAGTAACAGGCAATAATTAACCACTGACTCCAACAATGTAGACAAGAGAGCTGATACAGATAGGCCTTCTGCTTGTTCAGCCATTGAAGCCACTTCTTTTAGAAACACCACATGATTCACCTTGGAATAAAGTCCTCGAAAATAAGAGATTCCCAGCTTGAAAAGATATTAGCCCAAAATTTGGACCTGTAATGGAAGCTCTATAGAAAGACAGCTTTGCTCTATTAAGAACCAGCTCTGTCTTTCATTGTTGCAAATCACAATCTATGACTTGCAGCTATAGGTCTGGCTTGCAGAGGGTTTTGTCACAGTGTGATTTTAATGTATAAATAGATAAAATTTCCAAATCTACAGCTGTTTGAGTATGCCATTAAAGTCTCCAATAGCCTTTTAAAGTTCTTTTTCTAGAGTAGTTAAGTGACAGAAAGTTTAGTAAGCATTTCTGTATGGCTCTCTTCTTTTGGCTACTTTAAAGTCTTCCAAATATCCATCTTTTCTATATGTTAATATTTCCAAGTTTTCATATGTTAATATGTTTTTAGTGTGCCAAGTAATGTGATAAATGGCTAAAAAAATCCCCTGTTTATTGTCTCAGGAAAGCTGCTTAATTCCTAAAGAGAGACACAAGTAGTATTGAGCAGGTGAGCTAAGGAATGAATGGGAATTGAAAAGCAGAGATAGTGGGGCTTCCCTGGTGGCACAGTGGATAAGAATCCGCCTGCCAATGCAGGGGACACAGGTTTGAGCCCTGGTCCAGGAAAATCCCACATGCCACGGAGCACCTAAGCCCGTGTGCCACAACTACTGAGCCTGTGCTCTAGAGACCGTGAGCCACAACTACTGAGCCCATGCCCCACAGCTACTGAAACCCGTGCACCTAGAGCCGGTGCTCCACAACAAGAGAAGCCACTGCAATGAGAAGCCCGCGCACCGCAACGAAGAGTAGCCCCCCGCTCGCTGCAACTAAAAACAGAAAGCCCACGTGCAGCAACGAGGATCCAATGCAGCCAAAAATAAATAAATTTATATAAAAAAAAAAGCAGAGATAGTGAAAGCTGATATTTTAAGTATATTATATATACATTATATATATTATGACTATTCCTTTAGCCAGTAAAGGATTTTCAAACAGACACAATGTGATTTGAACTCATAAGGTCTCTAACAGTATTTTATGTCATAAAACATGTAATTTTTCATTTCTTTGACCATTTTGCCCAACAGCAGAGTGTGACACAATGTACAGCATAAACGAAAAGTGAGACTTTGATATTTACATGGAATTTGCTTGCTCACTAAAAATAAAGTAACTGATTAAGGAAATAAAATAAAAGGCAAGTTACTAATACTTACAGAATACCTACTGAATCTGAATTTCTCATAATAGAGCATAAATGCATTTTGAAGAATCTTCCCAGACGGTGCTGATGGGCAGCTTGGTTTGTGAAAAGCTAGTGCAGACGATCCTGGGAGGTAAGTTAAGGAAGGAAAAACATCTGAGCAGGTTTAAATACTGTTTGGGAAGAGCAAGTTGAAGAGAGATAATGAGAAAAAGAGATAAAGGGGTAATCATTGCAAACAAGTTCTCTACAGGGATAGGGTGACACAATGACAAGCACGGAAGAACCACTCGACTGACACAGGAGAAGAAACCCACGTCTGCACTGGAGAAGAAGGCATGGAGGAAGCATGGACACGCAACTCAATCCATAGACTGAGTGGCAGAAAATTGATATTTCCAGGCTTTTCTCAAAGCCAAGCCATCTCCTGAGAGGAAAGATGCCATGAGGTTGGACATTCAATACAAGTGCAGAAAGCTTGAAGTAGCTGATTGCTTTGTAAATTAAGACACTGTGTTCTTTGTTCTGGAGAGGTCAATGAAGAAACCTCTCATTAGTATTTTGTACGTGCCTTAAACTATTACAACAACCATCCATTCAAATATGAACTCTAGGATTGATGAATTGGGCTGGGCAATTAGAATAGCTGAAAAGCCATGTTGAAAGAAATTTATCAAGTTCCAAGGCAGGGCTGGTTGTGACAGCCTTTGTTAGTTGTGGGTGTCATATCATCTGTGATTACCAACCTCTATAATGAATCATTATGATTTCCACATCACAGCTTATTTTCAAAACATTCATTCTGGGGGAGGATGAAAAATTATTCTCTCTATAAACAACGTATTTCTGTTGAATCAACCCAGCTCTTTCATTTGTTTTTGGAGGCTCTAGCAAAGGATGCCTTTTCTCACCTTGCCCAGATTCCAGAATCTGCCCACATTCCTAGGCTTATGTTCTCCTATCTGCATGTTCAAAGCCAGGAACAGTGCATATCTCTGGCAGTTCTTCCTTAGTCATGTCTCTCTCTGCTTTGATGGATTCCCATGATTAGATTGAGCCCACCCTGATAATCCAAGGTAACCTTCTCCCATCTCCAAATTCTTAACATAATTACATCTGCAAAGTCCTTTTTGGTACACAATCTAACATATTTACAGGTTCTGGAGGTTAAGATATGGACAAATTTGGGGGAAGGGAGCATTATGTTGTCCACCACACTTACTTATCATTTCTTTTCTTTTATGGTAGTACTGTTAGTGTGCTTTCTAAGAAATTTTTACCTAATCTGAGTTTGGAAAGATTTTATCTTCTGTTTTCTAGAATATGTTTTATAGTTTTAGCATTTATGCTTAGATCTATATCTGTTTCAAGTTAAAACTTGTCTATTGTGTGAGGTACGGGCTGATGTTTATTTGTCCTATACATAATTAGCTGTTATAACATCATTTGTAGAAGTGATTATAATTTCCTACTTGAGTTACCTTGGCAAGTTTGTCAAAAATTAATTAACTATATTTGCCTGGGTATATTTCTGTATTCTCTACTGTGTTCTATTGATTTGTATGTCTTTTGATTACACTATCTTGATTACTGTAACTTTTCAGTAAGTCTTGGAATCTCTGGAGCTTTCCCTGGAACTACTGCTTTAATATAAAAATTTTCTGTTAATTAAAAATTAATGACAGATTTTATTAGGTAATGGTAATAATGAATTGCTGAAAATCTGGCACTTTATCTCCACTTAAACAAAAACTGTTCTTTTTTCAGGATCCAGCTGAAAACATTCCCCAGCTGAGACCATATACAACAATTGCTCCTTACTAGGACATCATAGTATTTACCATCTGTACCAACCATGACATATATTTTATATACTACCTTGTACTTTAAAATAATATATGTAATAATTCCCATTCTAAATGGAAATATCCTCAAATGGATGAAACATACATTTGTATCTCTAGCAATTTGCATTTAGCAGATGTTCAGTAAATAATAGTCAGTAACATAGAAGGCTATCTGATAACAGAAAAAGAACTCTTTCTTGGAAGTAGAAGTAGTATACTAACATTTGTTGTTAATAAAAGATGCTTCCTGTACATAACAATATTCTGTAGCACTCACCAAAGCAGAATTGAACAAGAATGGAAAAAATCAGCAGAATGCTATTTAAATACTGGAGAATAACTGAATCACTTTGCTGTACAGATGAAACTAACAACACTGTAAATCAACTATACTTCAATTTAAAAAAAAAAGATCTAAAAACTTACAGGCTGCTGTCAAACATTGGTCCTTGGGGAATCAGTATGGTTCATCTAAGATACCGACTGCTTTTGCTTTTCTTGCTATCCCATTATAATAATTATCCTCATTCCTTGTCCATTAAGTGTTCCATTATTCTTTGAATAGAGTTTTTCAAACTTCTTGAAATATACCTAACAAAACTATTTATGCTGCCAAAATTTCTCTGTCTTCACTAAGAGGATTTTAGTTCAACATTTCAAAAATGTGTAGAATGTGCCCACTCCGATCCGGGTGTGGTGCTTTGGAAAGATAAGGCATGTGCACAGCCTGGTGAAAAGACAGACGCACGTGGACAGAAGGGTCAGCGTTGCAGCAGACTTGTGTACGGAGCACAGCCCTCCTTTGCATCAGTGACAGCCCTGCAGGGGACAAAGCCGAAAGCCGGGTGACCTCAAAGACAAGTTGGATTTCCCAGCAGAAATCCAAGGAAAGGAAATTACATTTGAGGTGGGACTCCTGGAACTTTCCTTTGGAATACAGTTGTAGTTTTTCATATTCTTCCCTATTCGATTTAACATCATCTGTTTTGGATGATCTTTCAGCCTGTTGAGTGTTTTTTGAAGATTCTTCATGAATTACCTACCAAATTAGTACGAGCTCATTTGTGAAGGTGATATGGGTGACATGCACTTGTTCTTATGTCAATTGGACAAGCCAAGGGCACTCAGGAGGCACGCCTGTGTTAAAGTATGACCCCTAGGAACCAAGAGGTACTGACTGGGGGCTGATTAGGTACGGATGACTCTGAGAGTGTCATGAACACAAACACTGAAACAAGTTTCCGGGTGCTGGGAGTGCTAATTATCGTCTGTAGGTAGTTGGGATGGGAGGGCTGCAAATAAAGTAAGATTGCCATGTAACAAGGGGGTCAAAGACTCTGATGTCATGACCTTGCTGTATGCTGTGTCAGTTTCCTAGAGCTGCCATAACAAAACACCAACAAGAGAGTAGCTTAAAACACCAAAATGTATTGTCTCACAGTTCTGGAGATTAGAAGTCCAAAATGAAGGTATCAGGAAGGGCATGCTTCCTCTGGCAGCTCTAGGGAAGAACCTTCTTTGCCTCTTGTAGTGTCTGGGGCTTGTTGACAGTCCTTGGTGTTCCTTAGCTTGTAGATACATCACTCCAGTCACATGGCCATCTTCTCCCTGTGTGCCTTTATTTCATCTTCTCTGTGTTCATGCCTGTCTCTGTGTCTAAATTTCCCCTGTGTATAAGGACACCAATCATACTGGATGCGGGCCTTCCCTAATGACCTCATTTTAACTTGATAACCTCTATAAAGATTCTATTTTCAAAAAAGGTCATATTCTGATGTTCTAGGAGTTAAGACTTCAACATATCTTTCTGGGGGGGAGAGACAATTCAGTCCATAACATATGCCTTACTGAAATCCAGATATACAATGTTTACGAGAGTTTATTGATCTATATAGGACATAAGTTTCATTTGGAGTAATTAGTACTTATTTAGATCCAACATGCCTAAGAGTGGTTATCTTTTTCAATAAATAACAGAAATCCTGTTTAATAGTATGCTTAAGATCATATTTACAGCTCCATGTTTGATTATTATTCACATTCTATTTGTTGGTATAGAAACATCTGACAGTTTCCAAAGATAGTGAAGATGGTGTGCCTTTTGATTCCTCATTGCCATTTCCTGATAGTTAATAATTTTTCTAAATTATATCTTCTGTACTTCAATGATGCCTGGTTTTACATAGTAGTTTTAACCTTTTCTCATTCTTGAAAAAATTTCCATTTCAAGCTCTCTTCATAGGGATGGTGGTTCTTCATTCCTAAACCACTGTTTGGAATTTTTATATTTTTTAAGTTTTATAAATCTTTGGTCAAATAGAATCAATGGTGTTTTAGGGCTTATTTATCCTAAGTCACTTCAGTCTTTTGTACACTAACGTGTACTGAAAAGTTTGAAGAGAAGGATACAACACACAATGTTTGCCATATATATTAGCTCATGGAAACCTTTCACTATATAATATCACACAGGAAACATACTTAGGAATTACTGTCCTAAGCCATATACCTACTATAAATAAATTTTTAAACCTTATTCCTTAAAATCATCTCTATAATCAGATACTCAGTTTTCACATTGTCCTCTCCTATCTCTTTAGTGTTATGACCTTCGATCCCTAAGAAGAAATTAAAATATTACCTTGTTTTCTGTTCATCCCATCTTCTACTTAGTTAAAAAACAAAGCAAAACGAAACAAAAAAACCCCACCAGTTTTTTCCATCTCTTTCTCCTGAGTAGTCGTCTAAACTTGGTGAACTTAAGAAGACACGTGTGTGTACCTAGAATGACTTCCTTTGGCGAATCTCCTTTCTCTCACTTGAAAAAAATACTTCTCGGAAGAGCCAACACAGCCAAAAATAAATAAATAAATCTATTAAAAAAAAAAAATACTTCTCAGTCTATTGGGTTTGGTTGGGGCCAACCCTGCCCAGGAGTGAGTCAGACTAAAGTATTCCACCTTCCTTGGATCGGGGTTGTACACATGACACAAAGCAAGACAGACAGATTTATCCCTGGAGGTTTTACAGTCAAAAGAAAAAGAAAGAAAAGAGAAAAGAAAAGTAAAGAAGATCCTTGGTTTGCTTGAAAACAGCAAGCTGTGAAAATAATGTAGATATTTCACGTTCAGCAATCAATATGTGCATATCCTTTCCTCCTTGGGAAGTTTGAGTTAATTTTCTAAGTCGGGCAACGGAGAAAGTTGTAACACATGTGTTTCAGGTATTAGCAAGGCATCAATGATTCCTACGGTTCATACTTACCCAAACAGTACTCAATATAATTGAATATTTCTCCATTTGGAAGAGGTCCTAAATTCACACAGAAATAACAATAACTAGCTTTCCTGTTTAGTTCAATTTCTGTTTCTTTTAGGAACTGCATTTGCAAGTACAACTAGGCTTTTTCTTCAGAAAGAAAGTCACCTAAGAGCAGAGACGATATGTGGCCTCATTTGCATCTTCCATAAATCTTAGCAGAGTGTTCAATAACTATTTGTTACACTAAATTATTTCTTTGATATCTTAGTAGATAATTATAATCAATAGACTCTATGATACATTAACTGCTCCATCTCCAATTAAAATGTATCCACCATATCTCAAACACCATACCCATCTTAAGATACTTTACATAAATTGCTCACAATTGAATATCATGTTGAGGGATTTCCTGTGCCTTTGTGTCTGGCAGCCTGTTTTCCCTTAGTTTGAAATATTAGTCTCTAAAGACTAGTTTCCCTGGAGCAGATTATCAAGATTAACAATCTTGCTGCACTTTCTATTCCACGAGGAAAGCTTTTTTACTCAATTTCTCCAGGGAAACAAATGCAGTCTCTACCCTTTCTCATTTGTTTGGCGAACTTATGTTATTTCCAGTTGCCTCTGCTGCTGCTGTTATTGTTATAATGTCCAAATTTTGGAGTTAAGTTCTCTGAGTAACAATAAGAACATCGCAAGAAAGCTTTTTTTTTTTTTCTTAAAATACTGGGAACAGTATTCCTACAGGAACTCTAGGAGCAAGAGGCCCTTTTGATCCCTCTTTATTTCCACTCTATGGGGTTATTAAGATCTTCCTACCCCACCCCTGCCCAGGGTTTCACTTAACATAAGCTTCAGCAAACATTGTTCGAGCACCTGCTTTCCACCAGTGTCTGCCTTTGACATTGTGGAAACAGCTGAAAAACACACCTTGTTTTCCTTTCACCAAATGTTTTTTCTTCCCTGAACATCAACCCCTGTGGTCTAACTGACTATCTCATGATGCCTCTGCTATTTTATTTTTTGGCCTGGATTTCTTACAACTTTCTGTGTTGGTTAAGATTAGATTTGGCTGCTAGAACAGAGAATTGTAATGGTAGCTTAAACATAATTGAATTTTTTCTCACTCATCCAGTAGTCTGGGTAAAAGTTGTCCAGGGCTTGTAGGGCGGCTCCTGGGGTCTGGTACATGGGCACCTTCCTCGGCCTGGTTGTTCGGCCATCCCAAGAGGGTTGCTTCATCCTCGGGGTCTAAGAGGACTCACTCACACCTGCGATCCTGCAGGTAAGAAGGGAAAAGGGGGATGGAGGGCGGGCCTACCCTCCACTCAAATCCCGCCTGGCCAGAACATGGCTACACTTCTTTGCAGTAAGAATATAGAAAATATCATTCTTATTCTTGGCTGCTAAGAACCAGACATTGTACAATTATAGGAAAAATGAGAAAAGTTATTGGGACAATTAGTAACTCAGCAGAGTTTATCTACTCTCATCTTCTCAATACAATTCACCAGGTGCTTGGCTATTAACAAGACCCTGATTGAAATTATAAGGTATTTCACCTGTAACAGAAGTTTATCCATGGTTACAGGATACGTCATTAGTTGTTAAGAACCGTACATTAAGATAAGGTTTTGCAGTTAAATTTCCTTTAATCACTAGCCAATAGCTTCTATTGAAGCTGAACTCTGCTACGCATCTTAACCAACCGCCCAAGAACTCCCAGGAGGTGCAGACTCTCTATATTTTTCTCATTAACTGAGCAGACCATCACATGGTGAGTAATCCCAGCCTTTGGAATCCAGAGATAACAGACACCCGAAAATTCCATATAAGTTTTATCTTCCTTGCTTCTACAAATCGTTATATATGCCTCTATGGGAAAATAGAAGAAACACACTTGTGTGATAACAACGTAATTGTAGCACAATTGGCTCTGCTCATTTCAATCCTGTCTTTATTATGAATGCCTTCTCATTACTTTTCGTTTAACACCTGATAAGAATAAAGGAAAAGAAATTAGTGCGGGATACGGTTGAGATTTTTTTTCATATACTCATACAAAGGTGATATCACAGAGAGACCACTTGTTCAAAAGATCTTAGCATTGACTTTGGGGAGAGAAAGTGAAATAATTATCAGCAGCTGAGAAAAAAGAAAGCTAGGAATTGTTCAATGTTCAGAGGCCATCCCAAATAGCAATGAAAAATCAGGATGTAAAAATGAGTTTTGCATAGTAAGTGTGTTTTATGGTATGAAAACACTGCTTTGAAATGAAGGTACAAGGTACATCAACTCTAAGTGCCCTGTTCATTACACGCAAGGCTTCCACTGTCGGGTGGCATTAAGTCTACAGTTTTGTACTGCAGGTCAGGCCACAGGATACATATTATTTTACAAGGAAATATTGCAGGTGGCCGGAGGTGCCTGCAAACATACACTCGAGATAGAATAATGATGCCTGTCACATTTATTCTACGCACAGGATTTAGAGACAGGAAGGAGAATCCTTGCTCATCTTAAAGAATCAGCCCACTGGTCCTCAAGTAAGGTTGATGCACTGGTTCAATACAGTCACATATGGGGAGGAGGGAGATGTGCACCAAACAATTAATTCAAAACCTTGAGGAACATAAGCATCCCGTGAATGGCCCATCCACAAGAAGCCCACTTCTCACCACAGAAACCAGGAAGAGCTGTCAGAATTTTCATAGTTCGGGCCTCTGTCATTGCTCAAGGGGAAGCCATGGATGGCTTCATGTCCTCCGCTTCTAGACATCTTTTCCAAAAGTGAAGGAACTTCTTTTTTTTTTCTGTCTTTTTTTTTTTCTTGGCTGCGTTGGGTCTTTGTTGCTGCGCGTGGGCTTTCTCTAGTTGCGGCGAGCGGGAGCTACTCTTCTTTGCGATGCGCGGGCTTCTCATTGCGGTGGCTTCTCTTGTTGCGGAGCACGGGCTCTAGGCGCAGGGGCTTCAGTAGTTGTGGCTCGCGGGCTTCAGTAGTTGTGGCTCGCGGGCTCAGCAGTTGTGGCTCACGAGCTTAGTTGCTCTGCAGCATGTGGGATCTTCCCAGACCAGGGCTTGAACCCATGTTCCCTACATTGGCAGGCGGGTTCTTAACCACTGCGCCACCAGGGAAATCCTGAAGGCACTTTTTAAGGGTCATGTTTAAAGTTCTTTTTTAGTATCGAGAATAAAATCAAACACAGCAGACCTAACTGAAAACTCTGTGCAACACGTTAGAACTTACTACACAGGGTTAGGTTCTACAGCCCATAACTCCAGTGAAAAGTGAGGAAAAACAGCATGGTGCCCTGGAAGGCAAGAATGGGTCAGAAGATTGGTGCAGGGGGACTCTGGGGAGCCCGGAGCTGAGCTTGCTACACAGGCGTCATTTTCACTATCTGGGTGAAAAGATGTTGAGGAATTGAAAGTACTTTGTGATTCTAATGGAGAAGCCATTTCAAAGAGAATGTGCAGATGTTCAATTGCAGCCCAAATGGATAATGGATCATAATAGCTTGTCCATCAAAGAAAGGTTAGGTCACAGCTATGCACGGCCCACATCTTGACGGCAGTGAAATGGCAAGGAGATGGCTGCTCGCATGATCTACTTATAAATACATTTTCTGCCTCAAAAAGATCTGCTCTCCCTCCCACCCCTGCTTTTCTGGCTGTCTGTGAATAACTGTGGCTCACGGACTCCTTGTGTTTATCTTCTCATTTATTAATCCTTAAGCCTTACATGTTTCGGTACATGTTTTCTGCTTGGGCAGTTGATACTTTCAAATGTCTACCACAGTGACAGTTGGAGCCAGTGGTCTTATATCTAAAGGGTCCACAGTGATACGCTCTAGATGCAAATGAGAGATGATTCCTGGTCCCCCAAGGAGGAAAGATGTGTCTTCCAGGGCCCATTATCCCAGACTCCTCTCTTTACTATTATGATAACTAACCCTATAGGTGCAAGATTTGAACATAAAGTATTATAGACATACTGTATCTTGATTCCAACAGGACACTTTTTTTAAAAGACAAGATGTCTTTGGAGATGTATTGATAAATACAGACTAGAAAACAATGTGATTACATATACACATAGTTGGGTAGACATCCTATCATAAAAAATCTTGGTCAATGGGCTGATGCAGAAATTTTTTAAATGGGAGAAGTGTTTCTAAAATATTTCAAAGTTCCACCCTTGGCTTTTCCTATTTAACACAGAGATATAAAAGGATATTTATTTCTAAAATTTCAGTGTAACATAGATTTTAGAGCAGTCGTTAATTGGTCAGATGATGTAATTCTCATTGAATATTATTCTTTTAATTTAGAATAACAGCTTGAAATTTGTAACATTAAGCTCCTGACATAGAGGGAGAGATAAAGTTGACATCAGTCCATACGGGAAGGGCCAACACAAGTCAACAGAGGAGTATGATACCCAAATAGCAAATGTGAAATAAGGCTAGGTTCGTGGAAACGAAGCACTGAAATCAAGAAAGATGATTCAGTAGAGATTACAGAAGGGAATGATAAACTTTGAGAGATCACAAATATGTCCATTACCCTGTTTTTGGCAAGGATTTCATGGGCATATACACATATATGTCAAAACTTAAACGGTATACTTTAACTATCTACGGTCTAATGTGTGTCCATTTTACCTCAATAGAGTTGTTCTTTAAAAAAATAAAAAAAATTGTTTTTAAAGAAAGATGATTCACTCACTCAAATTCAATGAGCATTTTAGGCACCCGTGTACTCTGAACGTGACTGGGAGTCAAAGAGTGAACAGGGCCGAGATATCAGAGAACTTTCAGTGTGACGTGTGTGACGGTGGAGACAGATCCGTAACACAAGAGTCAGAGGGTGTGATGCTCAGAGCTGCCGCCAGCCTCACGTTAGCTCCGCCTCGTGACAGACACACTGACTAATACACGTTCTGAACGCCACCTGGGCCTGGTGATAAGGTTCTATAACACCACTGTGCCTAAAGATAGGCTGAGTTTCTAAGAAAGCAAGAGCCGGGAAGCGACACTGAAGACTAAGGGGGCGCTGTGAACACAGGCCGAGAGATGTTAAGAGTGATGGATTAGCCGCAGGTGGATGTGACGGGTCCACGGAAGGGCCCTGATGGAACGCAGGCCTGGAGGGGGAGGGAGTGAGCCCAGGCATGGATTCCGGTACCATAGTTACACTAAGAGTGAGTACAATCTCCAAGGAAGAGAATGCAAAAGGGAAAGAGCGGAAGACCCCATTAGATGAAAATATGATTTGTATTCTAAGAAAAGCAGTAAGAAATTAGGAATCACTGAAGATCAATAATGTAGCATATAGTGGGAAGCAGCTGCATAGCACAGGGAGATCAGCTCGGTGCTTTGTGATCACCTAGAGGGGTGGGATAGGGAGGGTGGGAGGGAGGGAGATGCAAGAGGGAAGAGATATGGGAACATATGTATATGTATAACTGGTTCACTTTGTTATAAAGCAGAAACTAACACACCGTTGTAAAGCAATTATACTCCAATAAAGATGTTAAAAAAAAAATAATGTAGCATAAGTTCCTTTTGTAGAAAGTAGAGGATAAATAGCTCTGAAAGCACAGTCTTACCTACAACCCACTTCTGTATACTGGAACAGATCTCTGAAGGATGACGTAACATCAACAGAACATAAAGCAAAAGGGGCTTTAATTTTAGTTGTCCCCCACATGACCCCGAATATTCCACTGAAAAATTTAAAACTTCAGTTTGCTATTGACACGTCTCCAAATCACAAATTAGCTGAATTTATTCCTTCCAAGGGCTCCTGGGGCTTCATGAAGACAACCTCAACATGTGAGTTTTCTCACTCTGGTTTTTCCCAACCTTCTTTTTTCCCAGTAACCTCCTTGGTAACCATGGCAATGTCTGAAGGGTGGTGAGGGGGGAGGGGGGATGAATAAACATCTTCTACAGGATTTAGCTCAGCGGTGGCCAGAATTATAAATTATGATTTTCATGGACATGCACAACAGTCATCTGATTGGAGCTTCGCGCTTGGAAAATGAAAGGTTCGCTTCTGCTACGCCCCCCCGTGCTGTCCCAAGGCCCCCACTGATGTCCTATGTTTGGGCTCCCGCAGCAGCCTCTGTCACCTAATTTAATGCCGAACCCTGAGAAGACCCACGTCTCCCTTCCGCAGACAGAGCATCAGCAAGAATGGGAACTGCAGCGCTGGCAGGAGGTCGCAGCCAGGAACCTTTACTGTTATTACTGAAGACAGGGATCAGGGGCTCCGCCGTGAGCATGACCCTTGACAGAGATCACTGTGAACAACTAGACTTCCATCTTATGGCTCCTCTTTAAAAAAAGATGCATATACTTGGGAAATGGCCCTTCTGAAATCCAGCCCTATGTTGATTCAATGCTTCTGTATTGTGTGACTGCCTCTGATTGCTGTGTGGTATAGTGGCAGAAGCTGAAAATAGCCTTACGTCAAACTTAGTGATGCCAGTTGCGATTTTTAAGTTGAAACAGGAAGCAACGCTTCCCAAGAACAAGCCCTTATGCCAAACCAACTGTTAGAGCAGGATGACCACCCTCGCCGCGGCTGCCGTCTGCTGAGTCACAGCTGCCCTGCCCCCCGAGGCTGCTGGGAGCCTCGCCTGGAGGGGCCGTGCTGCCGTGCTGCCCTTGACCTTGCACGTCTGGCTGCGGTCTTATCAAGGTTCACGTACACTGAGGTGCATGCTGCCCAGGTGCTGGGCTTTTTGCTGGTGGTACGTCACGTGAGACCCAGTCACACCTGCGTGACAGCCCTCAGGTTGAAAATGCAGGCTGTGCTATTTGCAGAGGGTTTATATTGTAAATAGATTTCGCCTTCTCTAAAGGCACTGCTCGGGCATTAGGTAAAGTCAGAATGTCCTTTGATCCAGGGCCACAGAACCCTGAGGCCACAGAGACACGCAAAAACTTTCATCCAGAACAATCCCCAGTTCTCACTTTATGAAAGGGATCACCTGTGTATAGCTTGTGAGAGTTATTATTGAATTCATGGTAGTTAAGCGTAAAGTTCTAGACCTTCCTTCTGGTGGTTCTTCTACCCACCTCTCCACTGGACGGTTTTACAGCCTCTATCACTGCTGGGGAGCTGAGGAGTGTAAAATTATAAAACATTAGGCAGAGAAGCTGGTTCAACGTCCTCACTCCATTTAAAGGTGAAGAAGCGGAGTGAATACTTCACTGTTTTTGTTTATATCTTTTTCCAGCCCATTGATTTTTTTTTTTTCAAAACCTCACTGTCTTTTTCTGGCTCCCTGTTTGCCTGGAACAGTCGATCTTTCTGTACGATTTCAAAAAATAAGTCAGCTTCCTTCTCATAGATATTCTTCTGATGATGTTCCTTCTGTATCTACTCTGTAATCTGAGAAAGGCATGAAGGAAATGCTAACTCTCCTCTCTCTCATACATCACATCATTTTAAATTGGAGAAGGGACGCAACGGGGAATAGCACAGTTTGAAATTTATGTCGTCTTCCACTTTATTTTACCTGCCAGGAAGAACTAGAAAGACCAGCATTCAGGGGCAGATTTTAGAAGCATGAAGTCCTCCAGATCACTATCTGAAATTTAGGATTTTTGAAATCTCTAATTTACATATACGATTAGAACTAAGCAATGAACTAGTGAAGGCATGACCGGCTGGAAGAGGACTTCTTGGATGAAAGTGTTATAAATGCTCTAGGAATTGCTCCATGAGCTTGGACAGGGTCTGAAATGAAAAACGTAGGAGTCAGAAGCCAGGGTAGACTCAGCAGATTCAGCCAGGACCTGGATCTAATCCCAGAGCCGTCAGACGAATACGGGGAAGTCCTTTAACAATGTGAAGCACGCTGTTCATTTTTAAATAAATAGAATTGTGCCTGGTTGTTGAAAATGGTATCTGGAAGACTCACAGTCATCGATGTAGCCGAGGCCTTTAGCACCTGACTAGGCTAGGCTCCAGGCGGGGTTAGAAACACTCCTCTCCCCGGCTCAGCTGAACAGTGAGGGACAAGGGCGTCCTTCACCTGGGGATTGTGTTGAAAGCATCTGTCACTTTAAATTCATGGTGCCGTTTTAAGGTTTCTCTGTCATTCAAATCTGTGCTTCTTGAATACTCATCCAGGGAGAGGCACTCCCTGGCACATGGAGTAGAGGAGTGCTACACTGAAGGTGTTCTTTCTATTACATAAAATTCCCTCCATGGGTGGAGCTCTGGGAGTGTGACTGGTGACTTTAGCAGTGGCCTTGATCTTGTTTGTCCTCTGTCTTCATAAACAGAACTCCGCATCGCAAGTAATGTAGGGACAGAGGCTCTTCTTAGCTCTGGTTCCAACGAGATCATTATTTCCATCCTATTTCCTTTTCAGAGCAACAGAGACAACAAAGCCTTGACTTCTGGGCATTTTTCAAGAGCAATTAATGGAACAGTGAAGCTTGAATGCATTCCAACTTAGGGATAAAAAACAATATTTGTTGAAGTTCCATCAATGAATGTATTCACTGTCTCAGATAGATATCTAGTAGACGGGTCACTGCAGACATGAAGACACGTAAATGAATGCTTTCTGCACGCCAGGCCCCATGCCAAGGGTTTTACTGACGCAATTTTATTTAATTCTTAAAATATATCTTGAGATAAGCAAAGCTATAAATGAACAACTAATTGCCCGCAAGTCACAAACCTAGTAAAAGGTAGATTTAAAAATTCTAAGTCAAATTTGTCTCACTTGAAACCTTATCTTTTCATTACGCCACTACTTCAAAACATGTATTTTTAAAAATTCTGAAAACTAGTTACTAAACTTGCAAGAGATTTCACATTTTCTTACAGACACTATCATATATTTGAAAAAGTATACAGAAAAAGCTTAATAGAAGTAATAGAAGATAATTACGAGAAAATATTTAGGGAAAAAAGGACTAGAATACCAAAAGATGCTGAAGTCATTGCCATCAACACTAAAAACTGTATATATGCAGCCCCATACAAAAATTATCAGAGCATTCCATTTTTCTACCAGTTTTGGTTTTGGCTTGTTTTTGCTTTTAATAACTGAATCCTTAGGAACAAACTACTAGGTATAAAATAAATAAGATACAAGCATATAATGTACAGCACAGGGACTATACCAACCTTTATAATAACCTTCAAATGGAGTATAATTTATAAAAATATTGAATCACTATGTAGCACACCTGAAACTAATATAACATTATAAATCAACTGTACTTCAACAAAAAATAAAAATAAAAAATAACTGACTTCTTGCTCATGAAATGTTACAGAGAGTTCTCATTAAATTTCTAGACAAACTTTCTAGAAATAAATAAATCACTGGGATCTCAGAAAACAGATTCCTCTGCAGTTCTAGGCTGTTAGACTCTGTACTAACTCTGAGAATTTGGAACAGTTATCAGCACAGATTTTCCGTAGCTGTGATGCCTGGGGAGCCTGACAAGAGAGCTACAGGGGCTCCACACACTTGCTCTCAATAGATCAGGGTCTGTCGGAAAGATAAGACACCTTCACAGGAGAGTTCCAGAAAGGGAGTGTTTATATAGTAGGGGGACCCGGCAAGCAAGAATGGGGCATCTGTCACCAGGAAGAGGCAAGGCCGTGAGGGAGGGAGCCCTTATGTTCTTTACTTAAGGAAAACTCTCACATGAAATGGACTTGTTCAACCCTTTTTGATCAGTCTACACGGTCAAGTTGGAAACTATTCTGAAGGGAAATGAACGTAATTGGTATTTTGTAGTAATTTTGATGGAAGCACCACCGTGGAAACTTCTTTCTACTCTGACCTACGGGGAAGGTTACCTACTGAAAGTCATGTACATGTGTAAATTTGCCTAGGAATTACCCAAGTTGACTATCTTGTTGGTCATTACACAATCATAAATTTTGGTTTGATTCTGTTGTTTTCCTATAGTCATGAAGGAGCAATATGGGTACATAATACTTACTGGGCAACAGACATACATGAAAGTACTGTGTCACCGGGCTCTTGAGGGAGAGCTGTGGCCAGGAGCCCAGGCGCTGCCCCTCCTGTTCCTGGCATGGAGGAGTCCTCTGACCTCTCTCTCCTGCTCCCAGCTCTGCCGACGCCACCCACTGGCCAAGAAGGACCAGAAGCCAGAGGACAATAGCATCCCTTGATGCAGCCAATGAAGGTCAGACTCTGACAGGACACCGCAAGGAGCAACTGGAAAATATCCAGGGCAACCCCCAGCAAGAGCAGGTGACAGTCGGAGACGCTCCCCTAGAACAGGTTTGGGAAAGGTGTGAGGAGAACAACAAAAACACGGCCAAGAATGACCGAGATGTGAACACGGGAACATGGCCAGGTGACACTTCCCCTAACTTGACATGAACATCGGGCTCTGTGCTCTGCATAGACATGATCATCCCAATATTACAGATGAGAACACCGAGGCACAGGAAATGTAAGTAAATTGATGAAATTCATTCAGCTGGCAAGTGGCAGAATTGGGATTTGAAATAAGGTCTCCTGATTTCAAATCATATGCTTTTCTAGTAGGAAGCCCTCACCCCTGGCAATATGTGCGGAGCTGTTTGACTTCCCACTGGCCCAAGATGTAGCCCTAGTAAGGAAGACTAAATTTTCATCAACTCTATTTGCATCTATATTAGAAACAGCTGAAGGTCCTTGAGACTTGGGTATCAAGAATTTCTTTAAATAACGTGAAGAACAGGACTAGTCATTGAGAGTTTGTTTTTCCTTTTCCTTTTAGTCTATTGAAGACACACATACAGGAAGAAAATCTGCCCCCCAGGCATTTTTTTTCTCTTTGCCAGAGGCATTTCCGCCACTTGAGAGAAGAGATTGTCATTTATATAATACTAGAGTGGTTAATATTTATGCTCAGTTGTCTGCTACTATCTGCCCCAAGACAATCTGAGCTAATTTTTAGAGTATAACTAGCAATGTGCTTTGTAAAACTCAGATAAAAAAATACATGTCACCAAGTTTTGGGTTTGGCCTCAATAAACTCCTCTTCCATTAATCTCCTTCAATCGTCCAACAATTCCCAAGAGGAAAGATAATGTCCCATATGTTCCTTATCTTAAGGAAAACACTCATATGAAATGAACTTGTTCATCACTTGTGATGAGTCCATATAATCTTTTTTTTATTTTTTACTGAAATATATTTGACATATAAAATTGTGTAAATTTAACACATACTATATGTAATTTGACATATTTATATATGTAATGTGATTGCCATTGTAGTGATAATTAGCACCTCTATCACAATACATAATCATCATTTGTGTTTGGTGGCTGGAATAATTAACTTCTAGTCTCTTAGAAAGTTTGATGATTATAATGCAATATTGTTGTCTATATTCACTATTCTATGCATTAGGTCTCCAAGGCTTAAATACCACCCTTGGAAAATTTATACCCTTAAACATCTATTCTTTTCCTCCCACTGGCCATCTCCTGGTAACTGCCATTTTACTCTGGGTTTTTTTGGGTTTTGTTTTTTTTTTGAGTTTGGCTTTTTTAGATTCCACATATAAGTGATATCATACAGTATTTGTCTTTCTCTGTCTGACTTATCTCACTTAGCATAATGTGCTGAAGGCCAATGTTGCCACAGTGAATAATGTTCCAGTGTGTATGTATATGTATATGTATATATGAATAAAATTCCAGTGAGATATATGTATCTCACATCTTTTTTATCCATTCGTCTACTGATTGGCACTTAGGTTATTTCCGTATCTTGGCTATTGTGACTAGTGCTGCTATGAGCATTTGGGTGCATATATCTCCTCAGTACCCTGTTTCCATTTCCTTTGGGTTCATACCCAGGAGTGGAATTGATAGTCATGTGATACACCTGTTTCTTATGTTTTGAGGATCCTCCATACAGTCCACATAATATTAATTAGGAAACTATCCTGAAGGAAAATGAATATAATTGGTATTTTGTAGTAACTGTGATGGAAGTATCACTGTGGAAACTTCCTTCTACTCTAACTTACGAAGAGGGCTGCCGACTGAAATTCCAGTGCATACATGTCATTTGCCTAGGAATTACACACATTAAATATGTTATTTGTCACTACTCAGTCTTAAATTTTAGTTTGCTTTATGTCTTTCTGTAGAAATGAAGGAGCAACGTGGACACATAACACTTAACAGGTAACAGACATATATTAAACTATTAACTACGCAATGGTCATCATCTAAGCACTGTTGGGAGGAGTGGACAAAAAGGTGCAAGGGATAAAATGAAACACACACGTATGAACACACACACACACACACACACACACACACACACACACACACACACAGATCATCTTTGGACCAAAAGTTGTCACCATCTGATGGGATGGGTGGAACTCTCCTACAGGTTAATAGATAAGACAAATATGCAAAGAAATCACCAGTTTGCAGAACAACACATGCATTGTTGTTTTTTCTTTTTTAAGACAAGCTGCAATTATTTATTTATTTATCTTTGTTCTTCAGCAAACATCTAAGAGGGAAGGAGAAACCAAAGAATAAGTAGTCAGTCAAATAATAAGGTTTGAACTTAGTCTGATAACAGCCAGGCTATGTATAGAAGGTCAGATTCTTCTTGCTTGATGCAGATGGTAGCCGGGACACTTGCAAAGTACAGTGAAACTGGTGAGGCAAGACTCCTAGTGTCTCTGAAGATTCAGTTTCCACCCATGACTGGGGAGCATCATAAGTGCAAAGGAGCCTTGTCGGCCCCATGTTCCACTTATTCTGATTTTCAATTTTGTGGTCTCTGCTTTTATGGATGAGTTAAAAGGCAGATAACCATTCAGTAATAATGAAGTACAACATGGCTGAGGGCTGAGATCATATATTTCCATTGGAGTTTATCTTTGTCCAAATTTCTTTCTTTTTTCTTTTTTAACATCTTCATGGGAGTATAACTGCTTTACCATGGTGTGTTAGTTTCTGCTGTATAACAAAGTGGATCAGCTATACATATACATATATCCCCATATCCCCTCCCTCTTGCGTCTCCCTCCCACCCTCCCTCTCCCACCCCTCTAGGTGGCCACAGAGCACCAAGCTGATCTCCCTGTGCCATTCAGCTGCTTCCCACTAGCTATCTATTTTACATTTGGTAGTGTATATATGTCCAAGCCACTCTCTCACTTTGTCACAGCTTACCCTTCCCCCTCCCCTTGTCCTCAAGTCCATTCTCTACATCTGTGTCTTTATTCCTGTCCTGTCCCTAGATTCTTCAGAACCATTTTTTTTTTAGTTTCTATATGTGTGTGTTAGCATACGGTATTTGTTTTTCTCTTTCTGAGTTACTTCACTCTGTATGACAGCCTCTAGGTCCATCCACCTCACTACAAATAACTCAATTTCATTTCTTTTTATGGCTGAGTAATATTCCATTGTATATCTGTGCCACATCTTCTTTATCCATTCATCTATCGATGGACACTTAGGGGTTGCTTCCATGTCCTGGCTATTGTAAATAGAGCTGCAATGACTATTGTGGTACATGACTCTTTTTGAATTATGGTTTTCTCAGGGTATATGCCCAGTAGTGGGATTGCTGGGTGATATGGTAGTTCTATTTTTAGTTTTTTGAGGAATATCCATACCGTTCTCCATAGTGGCTGTATCAATTTACATTCCCACCAACAGTGCAAGAGGGTTCCCTTTTCTCCACACCCTCTCCAGCATTTATTGTTTGTAGATTTTTTGATGATGCCCATTCTGACCAGTGTGAGGTGATACCTCATTGTAGTTTTGATTTGCATTTCTCTAATAATCAGTGATGTTGAGCATCTTTTCATGTGTTTGATGGCAATTTATATATCTTCTTTGGAGAAATGTCTACTTAGGTCTTCTACCCATTTTTGGATTGGGTTGTTTGTTTTTTTGATATTGAACTGCATGAGCTGCTTGTATATTTTGGAGATTAATCCTTTGTCAGTTGCTTCATTTGCAAATATTTTCTCCCATTCTGAGGGTTGTCTTTACGTCTTGTTTATGGTTCCCTTTGCTGTGCAAAAGCTTTTAAGTTTCATTAGGTCCCATTTGTTTATTTTTGTTTTTATTTCCATTTGTCTAGGAGGTGGGTCAAAAAGGATCTTGCTGTGATTTATGTCATAGAGTGTTCTGCCTATGTTTTCCTCTAAGAGTTTTATAGTGTCTGGCCTTACATATAGGTCTTTAATCCATTTTGGAGTTTATTTTTGTGTATGGTGTTAGGGAGTGTTCTAATTTCATTCTTTTCCATGTAGCTGTCCAGTTTTCCCAGCACCAATTATTGAAGAGGCTGTCTTTTCTCCACTGTATATTCTTGCCTCCTTTATCAAAGATAAGGTGACCATATGTGTGTGGGTTTATCTCTGGGGTTTCTATCCTGTTTCATTTATCTATATTTCTGTTTTTGTGCCAGTACCAGACTGTCTTGATTACTGTTGCTTTGTAGTATAGTCTGAAGTCAGGGAGTCTGATTCCTCCAGCTCCGTTTTTCTTTCTCAAGATTGCTTTTGCTATTCAGGATCTTTTGTGTTTCCATACAAATTGTAAAATTTTTCCTCTACTTCTGTGAAAAATGCCATTGGTAATTTGATAGGGATTGTGCTGAATCTGTAGATTGCTTTGGGTAGTATAGTTATTTTCAAAATATTGATTCTTCCAATCCAAGAACATGGTATATCTCTCCATCTGTTTGTATTATCTTTAATTTCTTTCACCAGCATCTTACACTTTTCTGCATACAAGTCTTTTCTCTCTTTAGGTAGGTTAATTCCTAGGTATTTTACACTTTTTTTTGCAATGGTAAATGGGAGTTTTTCCTTAATTTCTCTTTCAGATTTTTCATCATTAGTGTATAGGAATGCAAGAAATTTCTGTGCATTAATTTTGTATCCTGCTACTTTACCAAACTCATAGATTAGCTCTAGTAGTTTTCTGGAAGCATCTTTAGGATTCTCTATGCACAGTATCATGTCATCTGCAAACAGGGACAGTTTTACTTCTTTTCCAATTTGGATTCCTTTTATTTCTTTTTCTTCTCTGATTGCCATGGCTCAGACTTCCAAAACTATGTTGAATAATAGTGCTGAGAGTGGGCAACCTTGTCTTGTTCCTGATCTTAGTGGAAATGGTTTCAGTTTTTCACCATTGAGAGCAATGCTGGCTGTGGGTTTGTAATATATGGCTTTTATTATGTTGAGGTAGGTTCCCTCTATGCCCACATTCTGGAGAGTTTTTATCATAAATGGGTGTTGAATTTTGTGAAAAGCTTTTTCTGCATCTATTGAGGTGATCATATGGTTTTTCTCCTTCAATTTGTTAATATGGTGTATCACATGAATTGATTTGCATGTATTGAAGAATCTTTGCATTCCTGGGATAAACCCCACTTGATCATGGTGTATGATCCTTTTAATGTGCTGTTGGATTCTGTTTGCTAGTATTTTGTTGACGATTTCTGCATCTATTCTCATCAGTGATATTGGCCTATAGTTTTCTTTTTTTGTGACATCTTTGTCTGGTTTTGCTATCAGGGTGATGGTGGTCTCATAGAATGAGTTTGGGAGTGTTCCTCCCTCTGCTATATTTTGGAACAGTTTGAGAAGGTTAGGTGTTAGCTCTTCTCTAAATGTTTGATAGAATTTGCCTGTGAAGCCATCTGGTCCTGGGCTTTTCTTTGTTGGAAGATTTTTAATCACACTTTCAATTTCAGTGCTTGTGATTGGTCTGTTTATATTTTCTATTTCTTCCTGGTTCAGTCTCGGAAGGTTGTGCTTTTCTAAGAATTTGTCCATTTCTTCCAGGTTGTCCATTTTATTGGCATAGAGTTGCTTGAAGTAATCTCTCATGATCCTTTGTATTTCTGCAGTGTCAGTTGTTACTTCTCCTTTTTCATTTCTAATTCTATTGATTTGAGTTTTCTCCCTTTCTTTCTTGATGAGTCTGGCTAATGGTTTATCAATTTTGTTTATCTTCTCAAAGAACCAGCTTTTAGTTTAATTGATCTTTGCTATCATTTCCTTCATTTCTTTTTCATTTATTTCTGACCTGATCTTTATGATTTCTTTCCTTCTGCTAACTTTGGGGGGTTTTGTTCTTCTTTCTCTAATTGCTTTAGGTGTAAGGTTAGGTTGTTTATTTGAGGTGTTTCTTGTTTCTTGAGGTAGGATTGTATTGCTATAAACTTCCCTCTTAGAACTGCTTTTGTTTCATCCTGTAGGTTTCGGGTTGTCGTGTTTTCATTGTCATTTGTTTCTACGTATTTTTTGATTTCCTCTTTGATTTCTTCAGTGATCTCTTGGTTATTTAGTAGTGTCTTGTTTAGCCCCCATGTGTTTGTATTCTTTACAGACTTTTTCCTGTAATTGATATCTAGTCTCATAGCATTCTGGTTGGAAAAGATACTTGATATGATTTCAATTTTCTTAAATTTACCAAGGCTTAATTTGAGACCCAAGATACGATCTGTCCTGGAGAATGTTCCATGAGCACTTGAGAAGAAAGTGTATTCTGTTGTTTTTGGATGCAATATCCTATAAATATCAATTAAGTCCATCTTGTTTTATGTATCATTTAAAGCTTGTGTTTCCTTATTTATTTTCATTTTGGAGGATCTGTCCGTTGGTGAAAGTGGGGTGTTAAAGTCCCCTACTATGATTGTGTTACTGTCGCTTTCCCCTTTTATGGCTGTTAGCATTTGCCTTATGTATTGAGGTGCTCCTGTGTTGGTTGCATAAATATTTACAATTGTTATTTCTTCTTCTCGGATTGATCCCTTGATCATTATGTAGTGTCCTTCTTTGCCTCTTGTAATAGCCTTTATTTTAAAGTCTATTTTGTCTGATATGAGAATTGCTACTCCAGCTTTCTTTTGATTTCCATTTGCATGGAGTATCTTTTTCCATCCCCTCACTTTCAGTTTGTATGTGTCCCAGGGTCTGAAGTGGTCTCTTATAGACAGCATATGTACAGGACTTGTTTTTGTATCCATTCAGCCAGTCTATGTCTTTTGGTTGGACCATTTAATCCATTACATTTAAGGTAGTTATTGATATGTATGTTCCTGTTATCATTTCCTTAATTGTTTTGGGTTTGTTATTGTAGGTCTTTTCCTTCTCTTGTGTTTCCTGCCTAGAGAAGTTCCTTTAGCATTTGTTGTAAAGCTGGTTTGGTGGTGCTGAATTCTCTTAGCTTTTGCTTGTCTGTAAAAGTTTCAGTTTCTCCGTCGAATCTGAATGAGATCCTTGCTCGGTAGAGTAATCTTGGTTGTAGGTTTTTCCCTTTCATCACTTTAAATATGTCCTGCAACTCCCTTCTGGCTTGAAGAGTGTCTGCTGAAAAATCAGCTGTTAACCTTATGGGGATTCCCTTGTATGTTATTTGTTGCTTTCCCTTGCTGCTTTTAATATTTTTTCTTTGTTTTTAATTTTTGATAGTTTGATTA
Source organism: Balaenoptera borealis (assembly GCF_965194805.1). Lineage (NCBI taxonomy): Eukaryota > Metazoa > Chordata > Mammalia > Artiodactyla > Balaenopteridae > Balaenoptera > Balaenoptera borealis. Next base: position 6,726,298 of record NC_138875.1, read on the forward strand.
ATATGTGTCTTGGCATGTTTCTCCTTGGGTTTATTTTGTATGGGACTCTCTGCACTTCCTGGGCTTGATTGACTATTTCCTTTCCCATATTAGGGAAGTTTTCAACTATAATCTCTTCAAATATTTTCTCAGTCCCTTTTTCTTCTCCTTCCACTGGGACCCCTATAATTCGAACGTTGGTGCGTTTAATGTTGTCCCAGAAGTCTCTGAGACTGTCCTCAATTCTTTTCATTCTTTTTTCTTTATTCTGCTCTGCGGTAGTTATTTCCACTATTTTATCTTCCAGGTCACTTATCCGTACTTCTGCCTCAGTTATTCTGCTATTGATTCCTTCTAGAGAATTTTTAATTTCATTTATTGTGTTGTTCATCATTGTTTGTTTACTCTTTAGTTCTTCTAGGTCCTTGTTAAACGTTTTTTGTATTTTCTCCATTCTATTTCCAAGATTTCAGATCATCTTTACTATCATTACTCTGAATTCTTTTTCAGGTAGACTGCCTATTTCCTCTTCATTTTTTTGGTGTGGTGGGTTTTTACCTTGCTCCTTCATCTGCTGTGTATTTCTCTGCCTTCTTGTTTTGCTTAACTTACTGTGTTTGGGGTCTCCTTTTTGCATGCTGCAGGTTCGTAGTTCCCGTCATTTTTGGTGTCTGCCCCCAGTGGGTAAGGTTGGTTCAGTAGGTTGTGTAGGCTTCCTGGTGGAGGGGACTGGTGCCTGTGTTCTGGTGGATGAGACTGGATCTTGTCTTTCTGGTGGGCAGGACTGCATCCGGTGATGTGTTTTGGGGTGTCTGTGATGTTATTATGATTTTAGGCAGCCTCTCTGCTAATGGGTGGGGTTGTGTTCCTGTCTTGCTAGTTGTTTGGCATAGGGTGTCCAGAACTGTAGCTTGCGGTTTGTTGAGTGGAGTTGGGTCTTAGTGTTGATATGGAGATCTCTCTGAGAGCTTTTGCTGTTTGATATTATGTGGAGCTGGGAGGTCTCTGGTTGACCAATGTCCTGAACTCGGCTCTCCCACTCAGAGGCTCAGGCCTGACACCCAGCCAGAGCACCAAGACCCTGTCAGCCACATGGCCAGGTACGTGGGGAGTTTCTTGCCTTTTGGGAAGTCTGAGGTCTTCTGCCAGCATTCAGTAGGTGTTCTGCAGGAGTTGTTCCACATGTAGATGTATTTCTTATGTATTTGTGGGGAGGAAGGTGATCTCCATGTCTTACTCCTCTGCCATCTTGAAGGTCCCTCAACACATGTATTGTTATGCCATTTTTGTAACTCACACACAAGATAATACTGTCTATTTTACACAGAGACATATACATGCATATATCAATAGAAATGGCCTAATAATGCATTCCCCACACTGAGAATAGTGTTTCCATCTAAGGAATGTGAGAAGGAGGAATTGAGGTAATGGTTAAAGAGCATTTACCTTCATCTATAAGACTTCAACTTTTATAAGATAAATGTATTTTTGCAAATTTCATGTATTTTTCAAAACCTTACAATAATGCAAGTACTCTAATAGTGATGTGTAAAAAGTTGTATTAGCACAGATGAAGGAAATGTTAAATGTGTTTGTGTAATCATGGAAGCCATCTCAGAGGAGATGCCATTTGAATTTTGTCTAAGGATAAATAGGAATTCTCTGATTACAAATGTGAGGGTGGGGGCATATCAAGAGAAAAGTAACAGAGTGTGCAAAGACAGAGATATGGGACAAAATATGATGAGCTCACATTTTGGTGTGATTAACAGGTAGAAAGTGTGTGCAGACGGGGGGAATGGTGGAAGAAAAAGGTGGTTGTATTTGTAAGAGGCTTATCTGCAAGACTAAAGAGCTTAGATTCAGGATTACCAACTTTTAATCCATGACCCTTAGATAAACAGAAATACCTCCTGCCTTCCTTTCATGTTAATTGAAATTTCAAAAATAAATTAAATATTGCAACTAAAAATGAAACAAAGAAATAACAGCTTTAGAATCACAAACACACATATAATTTAATCATACAATCTGCTTCCTGGCTACAAGTTTTCTATTCTATGAATCATGAAAGAAAGACAGAAAACATATCTCACATTCAGTACTGACCTGTTTATATTGCTTTATTTCCATAGCCCACAATACAAATAAAGCAGCTTCCTGATTACATATAGATAAAAAAAAATGAGATAATACCCAAAGCCAGCAAAAGAACACCAGTTTATCTCATAATCAAATCCTAAAAGAGATTTTCTAGAAGTTAACTATGCCAAATTAATCAAACATTAATGTTTAAAAATTAAAATTTTGGGACATTTGACAAAAATGAGCATCTCTGACCAGGGTTTTGAACAGGCTTCCTTCTCAGCCATGGCATGGGCAGCTGTGGACTTGTTCTCTGGATTCGTTCTCCCCCAGATTAGGTGTGCTTCTCTTCCTTTCAATCACTGTCAAAACCAGTGCCCTTGGAGACCTTCATTAAAGGAGAAGGCATTGGCACCACAATGTTTTTATCTGTGGCTGGAGCTTATCTCCACATGCTGTAGGTTTTTTCCCTCAGTTTCAGGTTCAACATATTCCAAGTTCAATTGTATTTGCCGAATATGCTAAGCTCTTTTGAAAATTATCATTTTGAGAAGTTGGAAGCACTTGGTATCTTTCCCTCGTGTTCCAAAACCAGAGCAACTTCAGGTCGTAAATCTGGGCAAGCATATTTCCCTTTGACAAGATTGCAGCATGTTTTCTATGGGCTAATTTCAATAATTTATAAGTAGCCTATGCCAGGTCTCCTGAGCCAACCTTCATGGTTCACCAAATTAAATATTTTTTTTTCCTTTAACACTGGATGTTAACAAAAGAAGCCAGTCCATTGGAGGGATGGACAAAAAGGAAAGATTTTGGAACGGTGTCTATCACCTGATTCCCCCATCGTCCAATCCATAGACAGGGGCTCACGCGTAGTCTGTGCTTCTGGAGAGTCTGTGTTGATGACTCCTGGAACGGGGCTCAACTGTGCAGACACCATCTTATCAACCACAAGCGAGCCTGGGGGCTGGGCGTTGTGTCTCACTGAGGAGAAAATTGTTGCATGAACCAGAGTAGAATGTGGCAAAGTGACAGTCTTTTTTTTTTTAATAGTGCCTGTTGTTTTTGCCTATCTAAGAAAAATAAAACCAGATTCTCACCAAGCCATTAAAGTAGCCAGAAAGAAATTATCAATTGCATTAATGATTTTCTTCTAAAACCCTGGCAGAGTACAGAGGTTCTAAGTGTCTTTGGATGAACTTTTATCTTACTTATAAAGAATGGCTAAATAACTCAGAATATTCTTCTTACAAAGTTAGCTTCTGATTGTTAATACACTGGGGCAAAATACATTCATCATGTCAACTCTAAAAAATAAGTCAACCCTTGGTTTTATTTTTTCCCTTCTTGGAATAGTAAAAGCATTTTCAGAAAAAATTCCTGTACACAGGGAGAAAATAGTTTCACCGTTTTAAATTTCAAGTCTAATGGGAAGATACTCATACTCTGAATGTTTAAAATCCTGGTAGATTTTCAAATGATGTCGTTATGGAAAATAAGCAAATTCTGTTTATCACTTAGAATCTTCACAACTGCATCTTGAACAATCTACTATTCAATATCAGTTTGTAATTTACCATGTTGATGGCAAGAATGAACTCTTCCTTTGGATCACTAGACAGGGTTTTCAAAGCTAACATTCCATGGTGAACAAGCTAACGCGTTCCAGAACAAAAACCTTGGTCTTTCCTTTGACTTTCTACTGAAAATCCCTATTACAAAGCCAGTATAGCTGGCATTTCATCAGTTAATGCTCCAATCATTTTTTTTCCTAAATTAATTCATTACATCAAAGAATTGTATTCAGCTGTAAAGCTATCATATCATCAGCTTTATTGTGTGATCTTCAGTGCTTGAGACAAATTGGGATTTTTTTCAGTCTTTTTTTTAGCCTCATATGCATAAACCAGAAGTTGGGGGAAATTGCTTTGCTGTAAAATTCATCACAATGAATAACATAAAAAGGAATGACATCATTCTTTAGATATTTAATAGTTTGATATGCTAAATTATTAATTCGGTGCTTGACTATGGTGATAGTTAATTTTATGTGTCAACTTCACTGGGTTTCGGTGCCCAGATATTTGTGAAACACTATCTAAGGGGTTTCTGCGGAGGCATTGTTTAGATGACATTAACATTTACATCAGCAGACTTTGGGAAGCAGCCGCATAGCACAGGGAGATCAGCTCAGTGCTTTGTGACCACCTAGAGGTGTGGGATAGGGAGGGTGGGAGGGAGACGCAAGAGGGAGGGGATATAGGGATATATGTATATGTATAGCTAATTCACTTTGTGATACAGCAGAAACTAACACACCATTGTAAAGCAATTATACTCCAATAAAGACGTTAAAAAAAAAAATCAGCAGACTTTGAGTAAAGCAGACTGCCGCCGTAATGTGGGTGGGCCTCATCCAATCAGCTGAAGGTCTTAATAGACAAAGACTGACTAAGGAAAACTAAGAGGAAGGAATTCTGCCAGCAGAAGACAGCCTTGTGACTCAAACTGTAGCATCAACACTTCCTTGGGTCTCTAGCCTGCTGGCCTTCCCTGCAGATATAGGATGTGTCAGCTTCCACAACCCCATGAGCTAATTCCTTTAAACGTTTTTAAAATATTTTAATTTTTTATATTTTAAAAAATTATTTGCATATACAACTACATACACACACAGACACACACACACACACATACATTCTATTGGTTCTGTTTCTGGAGAACCCTGACTAATATAACTGTGCATCTGGACAAGTTCACATTCTGGAATTTTTTTCTCAGTTTCCATTCCAAGTAAAATTTGGAAGCCCTTATAATGAACCTTTTCATCAGGTTTCCTCAAAGATATGACATGGAGAAAAAAAAAAATATTTGTAATTAGAAGTGTAAGTTCTCAGACTCTACCTTTTTTGTATAGTTTGCCTGAGTATGACTTGAATATTTTTCAAGTATCAAGAGGGACACATATTATTGCTTAGAATTTTTAGACATGAAATATTCTACCCCAAAATGCAATCCTGTTCTTTTTGATATAAGCCTTGTAAATTTTTCAATTTTATATTTCTGTCATCAGCTACCTAAAAGACAAGAAAAAAGTAGTGACTGCTCACTCTTGCAGAGAAAGAAACAGAGCTAGTTGTTAACAGTAATTGGTGAAAGTTTTCCAAGTACATACTCTTTCCTGAGTCATGAAAAAAGAACTTTTTGCATATTTTCAGTATACACCTGTATCCACAGTCTATCACTAGTCAGCAATTGGTGATCTCCACAATTAAACAAAAATTATTAGACATTGATGTTCTTTTGATACTTAGCTGGTAAAGCCAACATGAAATCTAACTCCTGAGGAAGACAGAGTAAGATACAGGGTTCAAAGATGCTTTTTGTGTACCAAATTAGAGTATAAAAATTAAATTTTAACAGGAATAATCAAAACCTTGATTAATAGTGGCTACGTGTATAAGGATATATGATTTGCTAAAAAGAAGTCATTTGATAGGAGTCACAGAGTTGATTCAATGGTTCAAGGAGGCTATCAAGTCCAGGCTTCTTCAGCTGGGTTTCAAAGTCTTGGCTTTGTCCTCAGGCTTCAATCTTCATTGTCACAAGATGACTGCCATAGCTCCAGGCATCATTTCCAACAAAAGAAGTAAGGGGGCAGCCAAAAAAATAAATAAATAAAGGATTTTCTCACTGTAGTTCTCTTTTATCAAGAAGGAAGGTTTTTCCAGAGAAGTCCATCAGACCTCCTTTCATACACCACTTCCCAGAACTGGGTCACATGGTCCCCTAGAACATTCACCTTCTATAGGACCTAGAATTGCTATGATACTGAGACCAACCATGATTTGTCCACCAAAGCTAAACACTTTGCCATCTTAACAAAACTGGAGTTTTGTTAGCAAGAAAAAATAGAAGCATAAACACTGGGTGGGCAGCTCACAAGCCAACAGCATCTGTCTACCTACATCAGTAGACATTTATTGTATCGCATATGCATGTGAACCTTATCCATAATTAACAAACATGCCACACTCTTTGTGATAGCACTGTTTATATCAAGTGCTTTCTCATTCTATAGGCAGCTTATTTCCATTTGCCATGAAAATTCTGCCAAGGGTTACTTCTTCTGTTTTTATTTAGTATTTATTATTTTTTTAGTTTGCATTGTGAAATCATGTAAGGTTTTACATGTGTCAAATATAGATTTATCCAATTCAGTGAAATTTCTCAAACCACCCCACACCTTTATTCAGACACACTCTCTCCACCCCAGGTAAAGAATCATTAGTTCAGAATGTACCCTAATAGGATGCCATCTGAGGATTGAAAGTGGGAAACGGCAAAAGGTTAATGACAGATGTATGGGGGAACTGGCCGCCAAAAGCCAGTTAGAAAGGGAATAAAACACCCCACCAAGGGAGTGATGTGACAGAGCTGTCACTCTCCACATGACCCTTTGTTCCTAAAAGCACTTAAAGCAAGAGACCAAATGCTACCGGGTAAGGAGGATAAAAATGATTTCCAAGTCAGTGATAATCACCCATATTCTGCTGATTCAAGATTCTTAAAACTGAAAGAATGCACTAATAATGTACAGTTGTGAATGTCTACTTCAGCTAATTTACTTTCTGGATATTAAATGATACTGACGGCATCACCACGCAGAATACATAAAACAGAAGTTACTGAGAATGAAGCTTTATGACAACCTCACAGTAATACACCTGTTACAATAGGCCATGCCCCACTTCCAGTCAACACATTGTAAAGACAAACTCCGAATCACTTTGCAAAACAAGGTTTTCACAAACAATTTGCAAGAGCCTCAGAGAATTTCTCCTAACTACAGAAAAAACAATGCTTCCATTTTAAACATAATCACTGAGCTATATACCCAGTTTGTTCTCTGAATTGCCATCTTCTTAAAAGTTGGTATAACTAACCTAGCTCAGAAACATGGCGTCTGTAACCTACAGGAAAATGTTTGACCTCATCTATTCCCCTTTCCTCCTCCCACACTCCACCCTCTTAACCACAGTACGGGTACTCTTTCCTGAGACATCAGAATTATGTGCTGCCCATTTTTCTAAATGTTTGTGACTGCAGCCTCTCAAAGACAGCAATGCAAAAAGTATAGGAGATTAAGCCTTGTGATTGGATTCTTTCATAAATCAGTGTGATCGAGGACAGAGACACCCAGTCTCGGTGCTTGGGGTTTCAGGGGAAAAACTGCAGCATGCCTTGAATTATTTGAAAAATAAAAGATCCCAGTAATAATCAGAGAAGAGTGAATCCCAGTCCAGAAGACCCCTGTACAAATGCATCCCAGACAGGATTCGGGTCTGTCGTGTGCTCACCAGCACATAGCTCAGCTTCAGACTTGAGAGAGGGAGGGGTGCTCCCCTTACACAGAGGTACTGAGCAAAGGCTTCGGGGAGCAGTGAGGCCAGATGTCTCACAAACATCTGCCCCCAGCCCAGACCTGTCCTCTGAGGTCTGGCTTGAGTATCACTCTGTTCACAGGACACGGTATTTCCCACATTGGACGTTAGATTCTCCCAACCTCCCCTTCTCCCAGTGTTTCCCATCTCCACGGATGCCACCAGCGCCCCAAACCAGCTCGTCTAGACCCGTAGGAATCACCTACCGCCCCAGGTTACACATGCCAGCTGTCATCAATCTTGTCCTTCTGGCCTCCTAAGCATCTCTCAAACATGCTCGTTTTTCTCCATTCCCGTTACCACCACCGTAGTCTGAGCCCAGGTCATCATCCTCCTGTAACATGCACTCGCTTCTCCACTGATCAACCAACGTCCACATTGCAACCCTTCTTCCCACATCTGACTCCCCCGCCCACTAGAGCCGATGTGGTCTTTTCAAAACGAAACCTGATTGCACTACCCCATCCCCGTCCCACCTCCACCCTCCCTAAAGCCCTACATGGATGCTTTGCTCTTAGAATCAAGACACACTGCTTCCTGTGGTCTCCACCACCTTTGCTGATGCTGTTCTCCAGCTGGTTTACACCAGGCACCACCCCCCTTTCTTTCTCCACCACATTTGCCATTTATTTTTAATCTACCCTGCTCCCCCACTCTCCAAGCTTTGGCACACTCTGTGTCTCCCCCTGGAACACGTTACCTCCCTCTTCACCCAGATAACTCTCTGCCTGAGCTCAGGTTATTGAGAAAGCCAGTCATGAGGCCACGACTACAGGCTGATGCTTGAAGTAGGTGATGCTGTCCCAGGGCAGGAGGGAGAGAGCGAGGGAGGGCAGGGTGAGAAGCAGAGCCAAGTGTCCTATGACCACCCCAGCCAGAACTCCACGAGGTGGGAACTTTGGTGGGTGCACCCACAGGCCACAGGGACATCTCGGACAGGCCGCTCAGGCCCCAGTGCCTTAGAACAGCCCATGGGAGGGAGGAGAGGCAATGGGTCCACCCATCTCTCTCAATGGGTCCACCCATCAACCCCTCAATGAGGAAAAAAAGGTCTTTTTTTCCTCATTGGTCAAAAACTTTTCCCACCAGGAGTGGGAAAAATGCTGGTTCCAGATTGTAACTTCCAACTTCATTATTTGGGAAGCCAGAGCCTAACCCATTTTCTACCATTGTATCCAAGTCCTGAAGTGATTGGAAAAAAATGGACTCTGGGTGAGACTTAGGAGGCCACCAAGGAGGAGAGTCTGTCCTTTTAAGCCACTCACTCCAGGCAGCAGTGGGTCAGCCTAGATGGACAACATAGCGGGACATTACGTCCATAGTGACACACTCCTAGGTTGTGGCTGTACCTCTTGCAACCACAGTAGTGCTATTTAAAACAATTTTAATGGCACTATTCACAATAGCCAAGACATGGAAGCCACCTAAGTGTCCACCAACAAGTGAATGGATAAAGAAGATGTGGTGTGTATATATATACATATATATACACAATGGAATACTACTCAGCTATAAAAAAGAATGAAATAATGCCATCTGCGGGAACATGGATGGACCTAGAGATTATCACTCTGACCGAAGTAAGTCAGACAGAGAAAGACAAATATTATAAGATATCACTTACATGTGGAATCTAAAAAATAGTACAAATGAACTTATTTACAAAACAGAAACAGACTCACAGACAGAAAACAAACTTATGGTTACCAAAGGGGAAGGGGTACGGGGAGGGATAAATTGGGACTACAGGATTAACAAATACATACTACCATATATAAAATAGATAAACAACAAGGATTTACTGTATAACACAGGGAGCTATAGTCAATATCTTGTAAAAACCTATAATGGAAAAGAACCGAAAAAAATGAATATATATACAGACACAACCAAGTCACTTTGCCGTACACCTAAAACTAACACAATATTGTAAATCAACTATACTTCAATTAAAAAAAATTTTTTAAACAATTTTAATCATGTAGAAAATTTATGTATAGTACAATACTAAGGGAAAATTGAATTTTAAAAAACTGTGTATAAATTCTGTTTCTATATAGTTTTTGGCTCTTCTGAATTTTTTTTTAAAAAGCATTTAATATCTTTATAAGTTTGTAAAATGGAAGAAAAGAGTATGTCAAGAAGAGGATTCAACAGGTTTCAAAGTAATCACTTAGGAAAGTGCAAGATTCAAAGGGACCAGGTACACTCCCAGGGCAGCCAGACCCCAAAGTGGGAAGAGGAAGGGCCCAACCCTGGAGGGAAGCTAGGAAGTTAAGGCCATTTTCTGAAGAATCTTGTACACCCAGGCCTTGGTTTCCCTATCTGTAAATTTCAGGTAAGATCTTCACTTGGTTTTAATGAAGAGAAAGTGAGGAAATGCATTTGTCAGCTGACTTAGATACTTGACACCATACTTCCTTTCTAACTGCTGCAATGTGGGGAGATTTCCTTATGGCACTTTCCATCTCAGTGACCATGGGCTTTTTCAAACTTATCTTTTTTTCCAGAACTCCTCTCTAACTAACTTTATTTGACAGTGCAGTAGTAAATAACAGATGTGAAACTTTTCACATCTGTACTGAAAAAAGTGTTACAAAATAAAGTTGTATAAAGCCTCAAGCTATCATGATAACTGAACAGCAGAGAATAGTTCAAAATACTTTGAAAAAAGATTGTTGTGGAACATCCGCATCTCAACAGAGATTTTCTTTTAGAGTTGTGACTGTTTTGTACTTTCCAAATTTTCTACCATCAGCATAAATGTCTTGTCTTTCAAGAAATATATATTCTTCTAATATTTTAAATGAAATGATATATCAGTTTAAGACACATTTTTAAAAGATCGTGTGCAATGCTGAAAGTATGCGGTGACTCTGTCATTCCCATAAGAATGGCAAATATATTCAGTCTTCCTGGAAAACAAATGGCACATCACATTTAAATGATCACACTCATTGGTGCAGTAATATTACACTTCCAAATCTCTCCCAAGGAAAATGTTTCAAATGGGGATGACATTTCATGCACAAAGAAATGTTAGACAAAATATGTTGATTCTATTTCATATACGATTGTGAAAAATCAGAAAATGTCCCCAAACAGTAAATGACTAAAGAAACTGAAAAGTATCCAGACCAGAGGGCAGAGAGCAAAAGCAAGAAGAACTACAATTCTGCAGCCTGTGGAACAAAAACCACATCACACAAAGATAGACAAGATGAAAAGGCAGAGGGCTATGTACCAGATGAAGGAACAAGATAAAACCCCAGAAAAACAACTAAATGAAGTGGAGATAGGCAACCTTCCAGAAAAAGAATTCAGAATAATGATAGTGAAGATGATCCAGGACCTCGGAAAAAGAATGGAGGCAAATAGCAAGAAAATGCAAGAAATGTTTAACCAAGACCTAGAAGAATTAAAGAACAAACAAACAGAGATGAACAATACAATCACTGAAATGAAAAATACACTAGAAGGAATCAATAGCAGAATAACTGAGGCAAAAGAATGGGTAAGTGACCTGGAAGACAGAACGTTGGAATCCACTGTTGTGGAAAACAATAAAGAAAAAAGAATGAAAAGAAATTAAGACAGCCTAAGAGACCTCTGGGACAACAATAAACGCACCAACATTCGCATTATAGGGGTCCCAGAAGGAGAAGAGAGAGAGAAAGGACACGAGAAAATATTTGAAGAGATTATAGTCGAAAACTTCCCTAACATGGAAAAGGAAATAGCCACCCAAGTCCAGGAAGCGCAGACAGTCCCATACAGGATAAACCCAAGGAGAAACATGCCGAGACACGTAGTAATCAAAGTGGCAAAAATTAAAGACAAAGAAAAATTATTGAAAGCAACAAGGAAAAAAGGAAAAATAACACACAAGGGAACTCCTATAAGGTTAACAGCTGATTTCTCAGCAGAAACTCTACAAGCCAGAAGGGAGTGGCAGGACATATTTAAAGGGATGAAAGGGAAGAACCTGCAACCAAGATAACTCTACCCGGCAAGGATCTCATTCAGGTTCGATGGAGAAATCAAAAGCTTTACAGACAAGCAAAAGCTAAGAGAATTCAGCATCACCAAACCAGCTCTACAACAAATGCTAAAGGAACTTCTCTAAGTGGGAAACACAAGAGGAGATAAGGACCTACAAAAACAAACCTAAAACAATTAAGAAAATGGTCATAGGAACATACATATCTATAATTACCTTAAATGTGAATGGATTAAAAGCTCCAATCAAAAGACACAGGCTCGCTGAATGGATACAAAAACAAGACCCATATATATGCGGTCTACAAGAGACCCACTTCAGACCTAGGGACACATACAGACTGAAAGTGAGGGGATGGAAAAACATATTCCATGCAAATGGAAATCAAAAGAAAGCTGGAGTAGCAATACTCATATCAGATAAAATAGACTTTAAAATAAAGAATGTTAAAAGAGACAAGGAAGGACACTACATAATGATCAAGGGATCAATCCATGAAGAAGATGTAACAATTATAAATATATATGCACCCAACATAGGAGCACCTCAATACATAAGGCAACTGCTAACAGCTATAAAAGAGGAAATCGACAGTAACACAATAATAGTGGGGGACTTTAACACCTCACTTACAATAATGGACAGATCATCCAAACAGAAAATTAATAAGGACACACAAGCTTTAAATGACACAATAGACCAGATAGATTTAATTGATATTTATAGGACATTCCATCCAAAAATTGCAGATTACACTTTCTTCTCAAGTGTGCATGGAACATTCTCCAGAATAGATCATATCTTGGGTCACGAATCAAGCCTCGGTAAATTTAAGAAAACTGAAATAATATCAAGCATCTTTTCTGACCACAATGCTATGAGATTAGAGATCAATTACAGGGGAAAAAAAGTAAAAACAAAAACACATGGAGGCTAAACAATACGTTACTAAATAACCCAGAGATCACTGAAGAAATCAAAGAGGAAATCAAAAAATACTTAGAGACAAATGACAATGAAAACACGACAACCCAAAACCTATGGGATGCAGCAAAAGCAGTTCTAAGAGGGAAGTTTACAGCAATACAAGCCTACCTCAAGAAACAAGAAAAATCTCAAATTAACAATCTAACCTTACACCTAAAGGAACTAGAGGAGAAGAACAAACAAAACCCAAAGTTATCAGAAGGAAAGAAATCATAAAGATCAGAGCAGAAATAAATGAAATAGAAACAAAGAAAACAATAGCAAAGATCAATAAAACTAAAAGCTGGTTCTTTGAGAAGGTAAACAAAATTGATAAACCACTAGCCAGATTCACCAAGAAAAAGAGGGAGAGGACTCAAATCAATAAACTTAGAAATGAAAAATGAGAAGTTACAACAGACACTGCAGAAATACAAAGCATTCTAAGAGACTACTACAAGCAACTCTATGCCAATAAAATGGACAACCTGGAAGAAATGGACAAATTCTTAGAAAGGTATAACCTTCCAAGAGTGAACCAGGAAGAAATAGAAAATATGAACAGACCATTCACAAGTAATGAAATTGAAACTGTGATTAAAAATCTTTCAACCAATAAAAGCCCAGGACCAGATGGCTTCATAGGTGAATTCTATCAAACATTTAGAGAAGAGCTAACACCCATCCTTCTCAAACTCTTCAAAAAATTTCAGAGGAAGGAACACTCCCAAACTCATTCTATGAGGCCACCATCACCCTGATACCAAAACCAGACAAAGATGCTACAAAAAAAGAAAATTACAGACCAATATCACTGATGAATATAGGTGCAAGAATCCTCAACAAAATAATAGCAAACAGAATCCAACAACACATTAAAAGTACCATACACTATGATCAAGTGGGATTTATCCCAGGGATGCAAGGATTCTTCAATATACACAAATCAATCAATGTGATAAACCATATTAACAAATTGAAGAAGAAAAACCATATGATCATCTCAATAGATGCAGAAAAAGCTTTTGACAAAATTCAACACCCATTTATGATAAAAATTCTCCAGAAAGTGGGCAGAGAGGGAACCTACCTCAACATAATAAAGGCCATATATGACAAACCCACAGCAAACATCATTCTCAATGGTGAAAAACTGAAAGCGTTTCGTCTAAGGTTAGGAAGAAGACAAGGCTGTCCATTCCCACCACTATTATTCAACATAGTTTTGGAAGTCCCAGCCATGGTAATCAGAGAAGAAAAAGAAATAAAAGGAATACAAATTGGAAAAGAAGAAGTAAAACTGTCACTGTTTGCAGATGACATGATACTATACATAGAGTATCCTAAAGATGCCACCAGAAAATTACTAGAGCTAATCAATGAATTTGGTAAAGTTGCAGGATACAAAATTAATGCACAGTAATCTCTTGCATTCCTATACACTAATGATGAAAAATCTGAAAGAGAAATTAAGGAAACACTCTCATTTATCATTGCAACAAAAAGAATAAAATACCTAGGAATAAACCTACCTAGGGAGTCAAAAGACCTGTATGCAGAAAACTATAAGACACTGTTGAAAGAAATTAAAGATAATGCCAACACATGGAGAGATATACCATGTTCTTGGATTGGAAGAATCAATATTGTGAAAATGACTATACTACCCAAAGCAATCTACAGATTCAGTGCAATCACTATCAAATTACCAATGGCATTTTTCACAGAACTAGAACAAAAAATCTTAAAATTTGTATGGAGACACAAAAGACCCCGAATAGCCAAAGCAGTCTTGAGGGAAAAAACAGAGCTGGCGGAATCAGACTCCCTGACTTCAGACTATACTACAAAGCTTCAGTAATCAAGACAATATGGTACTGGCACAAAAACAGAAATATAGATCAATGGAACAGGATAGAAAGCCCAGAGATAAACCCACGCACCTATGGTCAACTAATCTATGACAAAGGAGGCAAGGATATACAATGGAGAAAAGATAGTCTCTTCAATAAGTGGTGCTGGGAAAACTGGACAGCTACATGGAAAAGAATGAAATTTGAACACTCCCTAACACCATACACAAAAATAAACTCAAAATGGATTAGAGACCTAAATGTAAGACCAGACACTATAAAACCCTTAGAGGAAAACATAGGAAGAACACTCTTTGACATAAATCACAGCAAGATCTTTTTTGATCCACCTCCTAGAGTAATGGAAATAAAAACAAAAATAAACAAATGGGACCTAATGAAACTTCAAAGCTTTTGCACAGCAAAGGAAACTACAAACAAGACGAAAAGACAACCCTCAGAATGGGAGAAAATATTTGCAAACAAATCAACGGACAAAGGATTAATTTCCAAAATATATAAACAGCTCATGCATCTCAATAGTAAAAAAACAAGCAACCCCATCCAAAAATGGACAGAAGACCTAAATAGACATTTCTCCAAAGAAGACATACAGATGGCCAAGAAGCACATGAAAAGCTGCTCAACATCACTAATTATTAGAGAAATGCAAATCAAAACTACAATGAGGTATCACCTCACACCAGTTAGAATGGGCATCATCAGAAAATCTACAAACAAGAAATGCTGGAGAGGGTGTGGAGAAAAGGGAACCCTCTTGCACCGTTGGTGGGAATGTAAATTGATACAGCCACTATGAAGAACAGTATGGAGGTTCCTTAAAAAACTGAAAATAGAATTACCATATGGCCCAGCAATCCCATACTGGGCATATACCCAGAGAAAACTATAATTCAAAAAGACACATGCACCCGAATGTTCACTGCAGCACTATTTACAATAGCCAGGTCATGGAAGCATCCTAAATGCCCATTGACAGACGAATGGATAAAGAAGTTGTAGTACATATATGCAATGGAGTATTAATCAGCCATAAAAAGGAACGAAATTGGGTCATTTGCAGAGACGTGGATAGATCTAGAGACTGTCATACAGCGTGAAGTAAGTCAGAAAGAGAAAACCAAATATCGTATATTAACGCATATATGTGGAACCTAGAAAAATGGTACAGATGAACCGGTTTGCAAGGCAGAAATAGAGACACTGATGTAGAGAACAAATGTATGGACACCAAGGGGGGAAAGCGGCGGGGGGGGTAGGGCAAGAAAAAAAAAAAAGAAAAGTATCCATATTGTGAATATCATAAGAACACTAGAAACTAAATCTGTAAAGAATTTTAACTTTTTATCATGGAAATGTTTAAACATGCACAATGTACAGAAAATGGTATAATGCATTCCCAAGTTCCCATCACCTGGCTGCAACAAAGATCAACACGTTACCAAACCTACTTCATTTATAGTCCCATCTACTTCACCCCTCTCAAACACATATTTCAAAGCAAAGCCCTCACACTTATATCATTTCTTCCATAAAGTCCTCAGTACGTGTGCTTCCAAGGTAAGGACTTTTAAAACATCATCGCAACATCATTATTACATTTAAAAAGTTAATAATAATTCCTTAACATAATCAAATATCTAGTCAAGTCATAAGGAATTTTAATTCTTCTAATGACATGGGAAATGCTTATGATCATGTTAAGGGGAAAAGCAGGATACAAGTCTGTCCATTATTCAAATACATAAAAGCAAGTATAGAAAGAGATTATAAGGAATACGAAGGTATGCTTAAGTTTAATATCCATAATCTCGGCTGTCCATAAGCCCCCAGCAAGGACCCCAACTTGTCACATTTCTGATGCCCTCCCTGCCCGGGGTCCGTGCTGGTATGTGAACTTGGGCATGGGGGGCATTTACGGGCTGAGCCAAGCCCACCCCCAGACCATGCCTCCCATGAGCTCCATCTTCTCTGCAGACCCCTGTGCTTATACTTTGTGGAAAGATACAGGTACCAATTTGGGGATTTCCCAAATCCTTGTGAAATTTTCTTCCCAAATATCAGAGATCTAACACAGCAAAACGTTTAATAAAGTTTCCTTCTATTGGAGAGATGATGATTTCAAATGTATTTTTGAATACTTTTCTTTCTCTTTCATTTAAAAAACCAGGGTGAACACATGCCCTGTCACACCAGGTGGTTGTGAGAATTCAATTAGCCAATGCTTCCCAGGTGCCTACTCACCAGCGTACCCCGAGCATGTGAGCCCTTTGGGAATGGAGGTAATTATCGTGCCATGCACTGCGTTTATCTCTGGGGATAAAAAGAGGAATATAGAGCACTGGTCTTCCGTCTACGAGGAACATACTGAGTAAATTGTATTTATTTTGTCTACTTTACCACAAAACTGAACATTGCTTTTTACAGTTATCGAACTATATGATCTAATTATAAGCAGCATAAACACAACCTGGCTTTTTCCTCCAAGCCTGTGGGCTCCCTCCAGCATCTAGAGTTTAACCCTCTTAAATCCCTCATGTTCTTCAACCACTTAAAGGCCATTATTTCCTTGTTCCACTTAACATTCACGTAGGAAATCTCTGCCATACTATGTATTTTCAAAATTGAATAAAAAGGCAGTGTGACGAAAGCAAATTTGTCACGAGTGACTGGAATCCTTTCTTAAGCCACTCTCCAGATTTCTCTAACACAAACGTGAATGATAGGTGTGTTACTGGCTAATAATCATTTTAGATGAAGATATTCTAAAGATCTGTATTTACCTGTATCTAGCTATGACATACTGTATTCATGAATGTAAACTGGTAAAAGATAACTTGGATTTTGAGTCTGAATCCTTTAAAAAATTCATGATTCTGATGGGAAGTAGGAAATCAGTGGTTGTGTCCCAGCTTTTTCTCTACTGGTAGAGACACCACTTTCCATGAGCCATTCTTCTCTCCGGCCCAGGACTCAATAGTGACTGTGTAAGACACTGCCACACACTAAACAGACTACATTTGGATCATGAAGCAAGTGGTGTAACCCGTCAAGTACAATTCAAAAAATGCTGGTGGTTTATAAGTATGATTCTTGAAGCAGTGCAAAATAAGTATATTCTTAACAATGCTTGTAAAGAGAAAAAAAAAAATTCAAGCCTGCTGTCCTTAGAAAGCATATGCGTCCCAGATAATTTAACAAGAAATAGCCCTAAAGTAAGATTCACAAGTAATCTCTATAGGTGATGGGCGTATGTGCATAAGTGTGTATGGGGTATACGTGCATGTGTGTGTGTGTGTGTGTGTGTGTTTGTGTGTGTGTGTTCTACTCAACAATCTACATTATCTCTTTTGTTTTCTTATTCCTAATTTCTTCTTGTAATTATTATCAACATCCCACACACTAGATTTCATACTAAAAGTCTGAAAGTTAAGTTTCCCTTTTAAAAACATAAGTGAGTCTATTCAGGAATCTAAAGAAAATTAATTATAACACCACATTTATTTTCCTTGACTATCTTTGGTTTTGCCTTCTTTTTATTTAAAAAAAAAATTATTATTTAGCGAAGGTTGACTGGCTATTTATGTGCCTTGTGTGGGTGTGTGTATGTGCAATACTGACTCACAAAGGAGAAAAATAATAAAAGAGTCATTATGGAATCTTAAAAAGATGGGAATATCCCACTGATCTTGTGTCTATTCTCCTTGTAGTCATTTCAAGAATTCTGGAATTGGCTTATCCTCGATTACGCTGAGGCTAACCAGGAAGCCAAAAAAAAGAAAAGGAAAAAAAAAACAATTGTCCACCTACTAAAGAAGAGCTCTCAGGGTTTCAAAGCCCCAAATACTCAATACCTTCAAAGCGACCTCCATAAAATGTACTTAATGAATGACTTAAATGAAAAAGAGTAATAATTACACAATTAGAAAATAATACTAAGCAGAGATGGCATGCACATTCTCTTCCAGCTCTTTCTTCCACTTTCCGGGGCTAGACCGGACCTATGTCTCAACCCCATTGATTTGTCCTCCCTTGAAAGAAAGTAAATGGCATAGCATGAATCCAGGGTGCAGAACATCACATGCAGAAACTACTGCTCCTGAAGGGTTTTCAGGGGGACAGAACAGGCCACAGATGGTGGAGTAAAGTTCACAAAAACGCCAGGGCATCACAGACACTGATCCATCCATCCTATCTGACTACAGCAAATGGGATCCTTGCAAAGCCTTGAGTGATCAGTTTCTGTGCTGATCTCACTTCATCGATGGCCTGTGGGCACATGCAGATACCTTCTAGCTCAGTCAGTGTGGCACACACACACCACATAAGGCACATAAACAGCCAATCAAGCTTCCCTAAGTAATAAAATTTTTAAAAATAAAGAGAAGGCAAAACCAAAGATGGTCAAGGAAAATCAACATGTTGTTATAATTAGGTAACACTTACTTTAACAATTCCATTTGGATATTTTCCATAAACCAGAAGTAGGTTCTCTCCCGAGATGCACATTTCTCCTAAGTTGATGTTGCCCAGGTGTGGCTGCAGCCCGAGGGAGACGGCATCCTGCTGAGGCAGTCAGGCCCCCTGGAGGTCCACACCTCGCCCCACGCCAAGCAGTCTTCCACACCACTCCCAGACGGCCCCAGCTGCCCTTGGAAGAAAGATCTTGTACAAGCCATGCAATTATTTGCAATGAGAAGACAGCGAATTTCTCTTCATTGTATTGCAATTTGAATGGAAGTTATCGAATCGTCTGTGTAGATTAAAGTCTTCCTGTGTGCATCCCTTTTCATCACCACTGATCTTCCTGCTATCAGCATCATGCTTGCTGGACTGTATCAGAACATATCAAGAAAGCATAGGACTATGTATCTAATCAAAAATTTAAAAAAACTCACACAATTCATCAACACAAATTTTGCCTCTTGTAAATTAAGATGACACAATAAATTAAATGCTAAACTGGGACAATTTTCAATTAGAACTGTATTAGTACAATTCAGTTCACAGTCGTCCCCGCCCCACCCCCCCCAACCCCTGCCCCAGTCAGGACAGTGCATCGCCTTGGAGACCTGCCTGGAAGAGGAGGGAGAGAAGATGAGGGAACATAACACCCAGTGGCTTCAGTTCAGCAGGTGAAGAATCATCACTTGCCATTTGCTTACAAGGGTTTCTGCTCCTCTAGTTTATTGTTCCTATTTATTTACCTGTGTGTGTGTGTGTGGCACATATGCATGTATGTCTGAGTACATCAGAATTTCATTTTCTACATATAATCCACTCCATCCCACAGAGGATTTGAAGCAGGTGTCATTCACAGGTAAGTAATGTATGCAAGTCACTCCTAGGAGAACTTCCTGAACACAAAAAACAGTAGCTAGTCGCAGGAGTTGCAAAAGTCGGATGGTGAGAGAGCTTATTTCTAGCCACAGTGGTTCTGAAGGCTTAACAGAGAGGAGGGATCTGAGTGGGCCTTGAAATGATGTTAGGATAGGTGTGAAAAGAAGACAAAAGACGAAGATTTGGAAAACAAAAAAGGCACATGATTCAAACACTTCAGTGTGGTTACCATTATTTTCACTACTTCTAATACTACTACCACTACTGCTGTCACTATGGTGACCTTGGTGATGATAATGATGATGGTGGTGATAATGATGATGATGGTGATGACGTAGTATATTGGGAACGATATTAGAACACACTCAAAGCAAAATCCTAAAACAGAAACTTAAAAAGTTGACTGAAGCAAATGGTTTGTGAAATGGAATAGTAATAGAAAACACGGCTTAAAGTGGAAATGGGATCTGAACTGTGGAGGCCTAGAAGCCCCAAAACACAAGGTGTTTAGATTTTCACCTGTAGGTCACAGGAATCATGGAAGGGTTTTTTGCTGTAATGAAAGCGATGTTTCAGAAATTTAAATGGGTAGTGATATGAGAATGAATCCGGGATGCAGCAGAAGCCGACCTCAATCATTTCCACGAGGTGTGTTCATTCTAACCCAAGACAAATAAAACTTTTATGAAATTCTCTATTTCAGCTTTGAAAAAGACAAATGAATGTTGACAAATCAAGGCATAAAAGAAAGGATGCGGCATCAGGGTTGGAAGTGTGCCCTGCGTTTCTTTTAATCTGTTTGATTAAACAGATTAAAAGAATCTGTTTGTTCAGAGGCAGGGCCCTGTTCAATAATTAAACATTTGTTCTCAGTGCATGGCTTTATTGTATCATTCTGGAATATCCAGGAAGCAGAAAAGATGACAGAGGTCATTTGATTTTTTTTTTTTTAATAAATTTATTTATTTTTTATTTTTATTTTTGGCTGCATTGGGTCTTCATTGCTGCGCTCGTGCTTTCTCCAGTTGCAGCAAGCAGGGGCTACTCTTTGTTGCAGTGCACGGGCTTCTCATTGCGGTGGCTTCTCTTGTTGCGGAGCATGGGCTCTAGGCACGTGGGCTCAGTAGTTGTGGCTCGTGGGCTCTAGAGCACAGGCTCAGTCGTTGTGGCACACGGACTTAGTTGTTCCGTGGCATGTGGGATCTTCCCGGACCAGGGCTCGAACCCGTGTCCCCTGCATTGGCAGGCAGATTCTTAACCACTGCGCCCCCAGGGAAGCCCAGGTCATTTGATTTTAATCGGAAGGATTGATCAGTGAAGTAAGCACACACTGAATTCCGCCCAAAATGTCGCAGTGTAGCTGGAATCAGTGCTGCGAGCACAGCTGGGGCCAGGGGAAGCACAGCCACCGCGGCACACGCAGGCAGGTGCTGGGAAGGGAGGTTCATGGGCTGCACAGTCCTGCAGATCAGGATTCCAAATCCACACGTTTTAGGAGGCGCTGAGAATTTACACAAGAGACCAAAGGCAGCATGGCGGAGGTCTCTCCCATGACTCGGACCCAGATGGCACAGCCGGTCAGGGGCAGAGCTGAGATTTCCACTGAGGTCCTTCAGGCCAAGAAGAACTTTTTTATTCCATCACATCAAGTACCTCAAAGAGGTGTGTGTTTACCCAGCTTTGCCCAACCTCTCCCATTCTCCAAGATGACTCACCAACACCCCTACTCATATCCCATCAATGTCAATCATCCCCACTTCTGTCTGACTATATTCCTCAGATATTAGAAAGAGTGTAATCTATTTATTTTTAATTACGAAAAATAATCAGTCATTTATACCATCGTCACGTTGCATAAAAGGTTTGAGACAGCTTTCAGAGCTATGTACAAGAAAACAGGATCATAAATAAGTAAGTCGGGAGTTTGAGGCAAAGAGAAATGAGGAACGGAAAATAAGATGACTGGAATACAGGTCACAAAAAGATGCAGGCTAGAGTATCACTGTCTGTGCTGATGCCCAGATGCAGGCTAGAATATCATCGTCTGTGCTGATGCCCAGGTGTTCAGGGCTCCCTGCATAAATCAGAGGACACTGGTTGTTAAAGCTATGGAAGCAAGAGGAAATGTGAGGCTGCTTGATTAGGCTACGGACGTGCCTTCACTATGGGTCTTTGGAAGAAGTGAACTGAAAATAAAGTGTAAGTCAGTTAAACGCCTAGGATAGAACGAGCTGAGCAGCTAAAATAAATGAGAAAAATAAGGCAGAGCCTGATGTCATGCTGCGGCGAAAGAGACACTACAAATTTCCCGGTGCTCAAGGGGTCAGGGAGCCCGGCCGGAGCCGGAGCAGTTAGCCACAGCTCACAAGGTGAGCGGGACCAAGCGGGACTTGAAGCTTTACCGAGACATCTACGGACACCTTGTCCAGTCCAGAGACGGGGGACTTTAGGTTAAGACATGCAGATTTCCCTCTGAGCCTCTTGACAGCCAAAACAAGGTAAAGAAGTCAACCGTGAAATTGCAACAGCATTCCTCACACTGGTATCTGCTGAATGCTCTTCTGTCGGATCTAACTGAAAATGTGACTTCTCTCTCTCTCTCTCTCTCTCCCTCCAGTGTAAGAAAAACTGGCAAATGCAGGATTAAAACAGAGCTAATGCTCGTTTCTTCTCAACTGCAGGACTACACACGGACAGCAGCGCGCTAACATACTGAGACCGATATGGTGGGAAGCACAGAACGCTTTTTCTCACTGGCTTTGCAATAAAAAGGGTTCTGCAGAACACGGTTTGGGAAATAATGACTTTTAAAACTAACAATCGGGCTTCCCTGGTGGCGCAGTGGTTGGGAATCTGCCTGCCAATGCAGGGGACACGGGTTCGAGCCCTGGTCTGGGAAGATCCCACATGCCACGGACCGGCTAGGCCCGTGAGCCACAACTACTGAGCCTGCGCGTCTGGAGCCTGTGCTCCGCAATAAGAGGGGCCGCGATAGTGAGAGGCCCGCGCACCGCGATGAAGAGCGGCCCCCGCTTGCCACAACTAGAGAAAGCCCTCGCACAGAAACGAAGACCCAACACAGCCAAAAATAATAAATTAATTAATTAATTAAAAAATAAAAACTAACAGTGATCCAGAGGAAAAAAATGTTCAGGAGAAGTTGCATGTTTCTCCCGTACTGAGACCTAGGAGACATCGGTGCTGCGGGCTCCCGGGAAGGTCAGACTGCGTCGGTGGAGAGCGGCACCCACCACGTCGGCCCACAATAGACGCCCTGATACATGTCTCTGACCGCATCCCTTCACGTGAGCATGTGCTAAATCCAGGGGAAAACTGTAAGTGAGAATGTAGTTTTTTTAAAGGCCAAAGCTATTGCCTGATGGTCTAAATAAGTGGTTCTCTGGCAGTCTGACTTGATCCAAGACTAAAACTGAGAACAGCAAGAAGAGATTATTGCATCTGCTTCAAGTCACCCTGAAGAGATGCTGTAGGCTGACATCTAGGCTGAGTTCCCATAGCATGAGTTACAGCTCTTTGGGAAAAATTTGTAAATAAACCTATGCTGCCAATTAAGGACAGATTGATTTATTTTGTGCATAAACAAAGAAAAAGATTAGGGTTTTAATCCTCTAATAAAAGTTAAGGATTTATGCTTGGATAGAAAGCTCTGAGATTTATACACGGAGATGAGCAAAGGGGAGGTTGGCACAAATGGTCAAGTTTTCTCAGCAAACAGTGCACTGGCCCGCTCAAAGCAAAGGTCTCAAAGTTCTACACTATACAGCCTATAAATAAGTATTTTATCCTGGAGACTTTTTAAAGCAGGCGTTGCAAATTACTCATTTAAATCATTTAAAAGTTTTTCAATATTGTACCCAAAGGACATCTAATTTTAATGAAGGTAACTTCTTGATATACAGCCAAGATAAACTGGATAAAAATTTAATCCCATGTAACTAAATGAGTTGAATAGGATTTTTGCTAGGAGCCAATTATATTTGGAGAAGTTCTGCCAAAAATAATGACTAGGTTTTCAGAGTAATTGATCTTAAACCATTCTTACTGAGAGCAGGACCACTCACCAATTGAGGCCATGTCCAGTTTTTGACAGTAATGCCTTGTCTCCCTTTTTATTCTCCACACCAAAAGGGCATCCGGCATCCAGAGAAGCTTCATGTCATTGAGAAATAAGATTAAAAAAGAAGGGAGGCCAAATATGGTTTCATTTGCCCCCTTTTGAAATTGCTCTTATCTAAGAGAATGTTCTTACTCAGCTAGATGCTTGAGGAGGTTTCTACATGAACCTGAACATCAGTCAAGGGCCCAAAAGGGCATCTATAATGAGTCCTTACGGCCGAGCCTATTCCTCTCCTGATGATGGAGTTAAAGACTGGAGCAGAGGGCCAGAGGCAAGGCAGGTGGCAATTATCTACCGTCTAAAAGGCCTAGTCCTATCTGTCTTAGGACAGATGTCCTTACGCTCTGTGTGCTGTGTAGAGTAGATACTGGTGTCTCCACTTAACAGGGAGCCCAAGTAAAGGCGGAGTCAACATCCACTCCCCTTGGGCAGCCCAGACAGAATCGAGGTCCATGTGGGTTCTCTGCCTACCTCTGCCCAAGCCTATCATAAAACTACGTCCAAGCCTCCAATGTCCTATGAAGCAGAAAAGCATCATTTGCTCCTTCTGAGTGAGGGGGACCAATGTTTCCATCTGCCACAAGTGTCCATCTTTTGGCCTTAGTCCCTGATTCAGGGTCCCTGTTATTACATCAAAGACAACAAGGAAAATAGCCAAAAATCTATGTGTTTTTTACAAAATGACAATAAACTTTTGTAGCCAAAGACAGCAGGCAATGATACTGGCATTCAGAAATGGTTTTTTGCAACTTGATACCCTGAACTAGGCCTTGAGCCCCTTCCTGGATAAGGTCCACACAATGATGTCTGGCCAGGGTGCTGTGAACCACTGCAGAAGATATGGAGGTCTGGATGCCAATCTTCCAGCACCTTCCCCTAAAAACAGCCCAGCACACAGTGCTCTGGGATTCTCTGAGCTTTGGAAGCAAGTGAGAATGAGACACTTATACTGAGTTTCTGGGGAGTAACTTTGCTGCCCCTAACATGCTGTCTCCCATTACTTATGAAAACCTTCTGCATGACACAGCCAATCACATGACAAACACACACCTGCTGAGTGCCTATCAAGGTCAAGGTTCTCTACTGAGGGAGACTGAACAGAAGGGTCTTTCCAGACTCAAGGGGCTAAAAGGCAAAGTTGGGGTAAGGAAATAAATATGTGCATCAGATTGACAAACATGCAGGGATTCAGCCTTGGGCTCAAATCCAGGCTTCATTACATATTACCCTGGTCACTTTATTTACCCTTATAGAATATAAAATGGACAGCACAAAGTAAATTCCTTTAAAAATTGTAATTATTATTATCTATAAAAGATCCAGAAAGTGAAAGAACTTTAATGATCATTGTTGGCCTAATATTATACATCAGTCACTCTTCTAAAACAAATATCTATCTATCTAGAGAGAATGAGAGAATATATATAAATATATATAAATGATATCAATATACTGGTTAATTCTCATACTCCCCTAAAGTACAATTATTAACTCCATTGATTTGGCAAAGCTCACGTTACCTGTAAAGAGCAAAAGTGCAAGACTGGGTTCGAATTCTGACTCTATCTGACCCCAAACCTGTGCTCTTTCCACTACTGAACACTGGGGGCTATAATTTAGAACTATACTGTCCAACATGATAGACACTAGCCAATGAGGCTATTTAAGTTTAAATTCTAAGTTAAATTAATTAAAAATCCAGTTCGTCGGACTTCCCTGGTGGCGCAGTGGTTGAGAATCTGCCTGCCAATGCAGGTACACAGGTTCGAGCCCTGGTCTGGGAAGATCCCACATGCCACGGAGCAACTAGGCCCATGAGCCACAACTACTGAGCTTGTGCGTCTGGAGCCTGTGCTCCGCAACAAAAGAGGCCGCGATAGTGAGAGGCCCGTGCACCGCGATGAAAAGTGGACCCCGCTTGTCACAACTAGAGAAAGCCCTTGCACAGAAACGAAGACCCAACACAGACAAAAATAAATTAATTAATTAATTAATTAATAAAAAAAAAAAATCCAGTTCGTCAGTTGCACTAGGGCTCAAAAGCCACATGGGGTGTGCGGCCACCATACTGGACAGCAGAGACACAGAACATTCCAGTAGCACACAAAGATCGACCGGACAGCATTGATCTAGAAGAAAGACCAACAGAGGAAACTATTTTTTATAGACCAGGAAAATGCTATCTGTTAAGTTAAAGCATGTTGAAATGAAGGTAAGTGACCCATTCTGCAGTTCTGAATGAAACCGCCATAATCATTATGAGCATAATTGGGCAAAACATCTGTATCTTCACCTTTAGGTCTAGACTATGCAGGAGCTGGAAAGCATCTAAATTCCTAGAAGTGTCCGTTATCTGGCTAATTAACATGCTTCCATCAAGCTCAGAGAAGTGTTCTTTGGACAGTGAGTTTGTCTCTGTGTTTTTAGTTAAACTGCTGCCAGGAAAATAAAATGGCATGGAACACAGAGTCAAAACAAGGCATGAGGAAGACACAGCTCCTGGACACATGCCAGCATCACCTCTTTTGTAAGTCTACTTAGACTTTTTCCCTGGGTGCTAGTTTAGATGATGTTTTGTGCTTTTTGCTGCTTTAGACAACAGTAGAAATGACTAAGCATTTGAATTCGCCTCCTCTTCAAGAATTCAGTTAACCAACCTTATTTTTTAAATTACTTGTAGAATGATATCTTCATTCCATTTTTTTCCATTCATTTAATCCAGAAATATTTATTAATCACCTACTATGTGCCTGGTGCTGGGCTGGATGCAAAGTATACAAAGGTGAACCAAAATAAACTTGGTCACTACTGTCGGGGCATTTACAGCCTGAAGTCTTCTCTCTTCATAGAACATTTCGGTTTTACTGTGAAATATGAATTAATGTATAGAAAATAATTTGACTGACATAATTCAGCAACTAATGACACATCCCAAGTACAACCAACAATTTAATTACCACTGGAATATAAACGTCTCGCTTACCATTTTCCTCCCTTCTCTGCCTTTTTACTGGTCTGTTTTATACCCAAAACCCTGTAAATATTACAGTTATTCTCAGAGAAACTTTAGCTATAAGTACTTAATTTTTCTGTAAAGATGGGAAGAAAACTGTACAACAGAGCTAACTGTACATCCAAACTTACACATAAAGTAGAGACACTAGAAATAGCCTCTGTTCTTAGCAGCTCTAAGAATTACATTCAGATGTTTGAAAGCCTGCTTTCTGGATCTGTGCCCTTCAATTACGAATGAAGGTGAGATGTGGACAATGCAGGAGGTGAAGACTCTAAAGAATTCCTTCCTATAATCAATTTTGTTAATAATTCTTAAGAAGGTGAGCCTACAAGACCCAGCGTGAGTGAATATTGTTTCACGGCCTGTGAAGTGAACCCGCACACCTTCTGTGGCCTGAAGCCGAGGGGCCAGGAGCAGTGACCATTTCTGACTGGGTTCCTAAGAAACCATACTCTTTCTAAATCCAGTATAGTGGAAATTTTCACAGAAAAAGAGAATCATAAGGCAACCTAAAACAGGAAAACAATACTGAAGAATAGAGAAGGGACAAGACAATGTCAGAAATTTCATTTTTATGTAACACATCTCTATAGCATGAAAAAGAAAATTATCTTAGTATTGTCTGAAAAACTTAGAAGAATAAAAGGACAGAGTCTAAACAAGAGTTAGCCCCGTTAAGGATATTCAAAATAGGTGCAAATAATCCTAGTAGTATCTATTCTTTTTTTTTTTTTTTTTTTTATTTATTTATTTTTGGCTGCGTTGGGTCTTCGTTGCCGCAAGCGGGCTTTCTCTAGGGCTCTAGGCGCGTATTCTTTTTAAGGTCTGCATTATTTTGACTCTGGTCAAAAGAGGTAAGAAAATAAGAAGGAAACTACCCATTTAAATGTGAAATAAAATAATGCAACCATCCTGCATTCCTTTCATGCCTGGGACCACACACAGTCACTTCATGCAGCCATCAAGATCGGTATGTGGTTTGCAACAGACAGATTCTATAGTAGTTTTTCTATGTGAAAAATACAAAAGTTAGGTTGCATTGAACACAGATGGCAAGGCAACTAAAATAGGCCCACCAGATACCTTTTAATGGGTCTAATTTCACCCTCAATTTTTCTTTTTCTAAATATGAAACAAATTTCTTCTTCCTCTAAAAACCCTTGGTCATACATCAATGGTTTCCAGTCAATACTTGCCCTCCTTCATCTCAAATTCACCAGACTTTAAATTGATTATCAAAACTTTTTTCCATCAAATAAATGGGTTTTTGAACTCTTTCTGATCAATTAACTTTTTTAACTCTCAAATCGTTCCTACCAGCGCAGCCCTTCTTACTTGTCTAAGCATCCTTGACATCATAAATTCCCTGCAACATTTTCTAACAGTTGAAGTATAATGAATATTCCTTTCTACAAAGAACTTACAATCCATTTCAGGAGCTAAGTCGTACACACATGGTACGTGTAACAGTAACAATATAAGCCAGTAAATTCCACATTCACCAAAGGCTTTCTGAGGATCTTGTTTACTGTATAGCTGAGGTAATCAAGGAAGATTTCTTTTCTAAGAAGTGGCACTTAATTGGGGTCTAAAATAAAGAGAAGACTTATAATGAGAGGGGAGAGGATAGACAGTGACCATGAGTAATGACTATTTTTGACAGGGTTCTAAAAAACCATTCTGTTTCTAAATTCTGGAAACAGCAACGGCATGTATGTGTTATATTTTAGAATCAGTGAGGGATCCAATTTGACCAGAGGAAAGGTTTTTCTAAACTTTCTTAATCACTGAGTTTTACTGATCTTCTTTCTAGAATATTCAGGACTGAGAATCCTTTCCCTCCAGTGACTTAAGTATACTCATTTCAGGGAACTTATTAGACCCACAGGAAAAGTGCATTGTTTCTAAACGACGTGTCTGTAATTCAGAGTCTTCAAAATCCAGGTGAGAAAGAGTGAAGACCTTATCCATTGCAAGTTTTATCCCATCCATCGGTGCCAACATGCACAAATGAACCAGGATAGAGAAACATCACTCCCATCTCCATGTCAGTGGTATTATTGACTAATTAATTAAAATAACCACCTTCATACAGTGCTCTCCAGTATCTCACATGCTTGTTGTTTCATCCTCACAATTACCAAACTTTAGTGTCATGTTTAGACCTAGGTAAGGCACAAAATAGTATCTCTACTAATGGAAAAACTGGAGATGAACTGACATCTTTGGTCACCCTGTCATAAATGTCAGAGGCAAGGTTTTTACACCTGGCCCTTGGACACCACAAATGCTCTTCCTCCAATTTCACGATTCCCAGTGAAGAATCCAGGCTGGTTTAGCACTAGCCCATGAGATCACATCGTTCTTTTCTGCAGGTTCTTCCCTAGCTGACATCTCCCGTGACTCTAATGCAGAGCCAAGTTAATCATCCTCATCTACCATACAGGCGATTAAGTAAAGATATTAGAATACCTGGCTTGATGGTTATATACTCCACTCTGGCTGTATGCCCTTCTCCCTGATCAATTACATGGCACATACATAACATTCTTCACAAGAGGCTGGATCGCCATAATTCCCCACCATTGCGTGGAAGGACAAGTTTCCCTGACAAAATCAGTAGAGTTTTTTAAATACCTGAAGATGCGAATGTAAGCATATGTCTACCTAGCAATCTGCTCAATTCTGATCTTGTACACATACAAGAGACTTCATTTTTTTGCACATTTCAACATGCAACTGTTCGCAGAAATAGTGGTTAAAGAACCATTCATGTTGCTACTATTTTGCAAAATGATTAAACAACCTCAAATTTCTGAAATATTCACCCAGCGTACATTAGATCCCTTCTTATCTGAGTTTTGGCCTTGGACGGCCCACACAGCAAGGTCAACCCTCCGTATAAAATTAGAGAAATGAAATTCACCTGTCTAGCTCTCCAGCCCCCCACCAGCCTTGATCTATGGGGCATCTGCTGGAAACTCAACAGCTGAGCTACGTCAGGGTGTTTTTCCCCTTGAAAGATCTAAACAACATTTTAAGAGTGAGAAACAGAGAAAAAACTGTGGACTCCTAATTAAATTTTGAAAGATTTCTTAACTTTCTTAAAGACTATTAACATAAGAGGGTCTGATTTTCAAAGGGGATCATTAATTTGCCTTAATTTGAAACTATATCTCAAAGTATATTTTATTCATACTTAGAAAAGGATAAATGGAAGATCAAAAATCAATAATGCAGACTGTACCAGTGCCCAGCCCCTGAGGGAACCAGTACACTACATTTTTTATGTTAGCCGACCTTTTCCTGTTAGTATTCATGAAAACTTAGCAAATAATCACATTGAGCTGATTTCAGGGACATATATCCTTTGCTTCCTGCCTTAAACATGAAGCTCCAGCATGGTTATCTGACACAGGAATGCACTTTCATTCCATCTTTAGTAAGAGCAACTGTACAAAGACAAGTAAACGAGCATCGTGATGAAATTGCCCATAAGAATGTCCACACTCGCCTTGCAATTCATCTTCCTCTATCTACACAGGGCTCTTCCTCCCTCAAAGCAAGCTCTAGGGCCATGGAGGAAAATTCAGGTGCAAAGGACAGAAACCACTTCACTTGTTAGCCAAGAAGATATTTAAGGCTCTGAAAAACGAAACATTAACACAATGGACAATTCCGCCTCAGTAAATCACCCTTGAGTTTTAATATCTTAAAGATCCTATCAGACAATGACACCCTGTGTTGAATGCCATGTGTCTCCTTAAGTCATTCACGAGTTTCTGGATAACTTGCTGACTGAGAAAAACAACACATCGTAATGCAAGATTGAACTGCGGCTACCCACTTTCACTTTATAAGACAGACAGCTGAGAGAGAACTCCTTCAAAGGAAAGCAAAAGACAATCAAATGTCACAGGCTCAAGATAAGCCAGCTGGCATTATCTACCGTGCCAGGCAGAGTACCGATTTATAATTCAAACGCTGGAATGTTTATCATTAGAATGGTCATCTTCCTGGGGAAAACATTTACTGTTTTGCCAGTTAATATGAGCCAAAAGGCTAGTATAATCCAGTTAGGGGTCGCAAAATGATAAAAGGTAAGCAAACCATCTAACACAAACTCCCCATGTGTCCACAAATGGTTTCCCAGTATGGGAGCCACTGCAAATAATGTGATGTGCTGTGACCTGAAGTATGGGATAAGATTCCATTACTCCCGTGGCCAAGAGATCTGAGATCCCTCTAGAATCATTATTTTAAGATAAGGCGTCACTCCCTAAAATGGGTACATGTGTGTGACCTGGTACAATTCATACCAGACCACGTTAAAAGGTATTGACTTGCTATCACTTAGCAAAGCAGGACCAGACAGATAAGGGTTTACAGTAAACAGCTCACTCGTCGACTCTCAGAACTCAGGATGCCATAGCAAAGGGCACCAGGCCAGTGGCTTCCACTGGATCCTGGTGCAGCCAGAGTGGATCTGGAGAACACACAGTTCTTGGGGCAAGAAGAGACTATGGTAAACAATTTTTTTAATTAGAAAGACTCATTCTTGGCCTACTTTTGAATTTTGTGCTACTCCATAATAATCACAAAATCCAAACTGCCACAGAACTGATTAACTGCAAGATTAAGAGAAAACTGGCATCCACAGTGAAAAGACCAACCCCAGGTGGGAAATGAGGAGACCAAAAGAAAACAGCATGTCAGGCAGTTTGGAAATAAAATTCAGGAAATTCAATATTCACTGTTAATTTTCACATGAATCCCTTATATTGTTTTCTTTTTTGTCTCTAGCCAGCTGTGCTTCCTAATAGGACAATTATTTGCTATTCAGATGTATTCCAATTATTTCTTAAAAAAAAAAAAACTTCCATAAGATGATCAAGTTTGTCTATTTGAGAAAATTTCTCTTCACTTTTTATTGCTGCATGTGGCACTCATGAAGGTGATTTTGATTTGTAGAATTAAATTATTCATCATTATTAATAACAATCACTTTAACAAGTAAAAAGGGGGAGTGTTTATAGCTTTAATTCTGGTACAGACAATGAGAGTCAAATCAACTAGATATGAACTGGAAATTAGAGGATACAGGTAAGGCCACAGGATAAGTGATTTCTAGCAACATGGACACAGGGTGAACGATTCACATCTCAATGCCTGTGTCAGCCACAATGAAGAGCAGCACAGACAACTTCCACGAAAAGGAGTTTATTATTAAATTCCAGCAAGGCCTCCAGCGGCTAATTAGCTGTGAAAACTCTACAGAAACACAGGAGCTGCTTCTTTCATTATTACTTTAAAGGAGGAAAAATATGGTTCTTAACGTGATGCATACTGGACACACTGGTTCACTAAAAGTTTTTTTTTTTAAATACAAGCTACTATAAATAACAAGGCCCTACTGTATAGCACAGAGAACTCTATTCAATATCCTATGATAAACCATAATGGAACAGAATATTTAAAAAAAAGTACATATATTTGTATAACTGAATCACTTTGCTGTACAGCAGAAATTAACACATTGTAAATCAACTATACTTCAATTAAAAAATTCAAAAAAATTAAAAAAATAAGAAAAATAAAATACAAGCTACTTGTACTTTGGGAACAAGACAGTCTGAGGGGTTTTTCTGAGTGTGTGTGCATGTGTGTGTGTTTTCACAGCAAAATTCTCCATTATATGCCTGGCCCTCTTCTATCTGCAAGTACAATCAATGGATAAAGATAGTTGGTGACTTTTCTCTATCTCCAAAATTTAACTAGGGCCACCATATTTGTCTCTCATCCTTCTATTTTAATGGGATTATTTACACATGTGTAAAAGTGACTTTCCTGGTTTGATTCATTTTCACCTCTTCTTTAGATGAGAAAAGCATCGAATCCCTAACATAAAAGCACAAGGATACTACACTGGGCTTCCCTGGTGGCACAGTGGTTAAGAATCCGCCTGCCAACGCAGGGGACACGGGTTCGAGCCCTGGTCTGGGAAGATCCCACATGCCGCGGAGCCACTAAGCCCGTGCACCACAACTACTGAAGCCTGCACTCTAGAGCCCACATGCCACAACTACTGAAGGCTGCGCCTCTAGAGCCCGTGCTCCGCAACAAGAGAAGGCACCGCAATGAGAAGCCTGCACACCGCAACAAAGAGTAGCCCCCTTTCGCCGCAACTAGAGAAAGCCCGTGCGTAGCAGCGAAGACCCAAACGCAGCCAAAGATAAAATAAATTAATTAATTTTTTTTAAAAAAAGGATACTACACTTATTATACCACGTTTATCCACTTCATGATTCATTGCAGGCCCTTGATGAATCACATGTTTTCTCTTTTTAAAGGTATCTTGCTAAGTCAGAAAGAGAAAAACAAATACCGTATGCTAACACATATATATGGAATCTAAAAAAAAAAAAAAGGTTCTGAAGAACCTAGGGGCAGGACAGGAATAAAAACACAGATGTAGAGAATGGACTTGAGGACACGGGGAGGGGGAAGGGTAAGCTGGGACGAAGTGAGAGAGTGGCATGGACATATATACACAACCAAATGTAAAATAGATAGCTAGTGGGAAGCAGCTGCATAGCACAGGGAGATCAGCTCGGTTCTTTGCGACCACCTAGAGGGGTGGGATAGGGAGGGTGGGAGGGAGACACAAGAGGGTGGGGATATGGGGATATATGTATATGTAGAGCTGATTCACTTTGTAATACTGCAGAAACTAACACACCATCGTAAAGCAATTATACCCCAATAAAGATGTTAAAAAATAAAAATAAAGCACATGGAAGAGAACCAATAAAAAATAAATAAATAAATAAAAATAAAGGTATCTTGGAAAAGTCAGGTTATGTCATCAATGACCATTAGCACTTACCTGGAGAGGGCAGGAAGAATCCTTACCACCGCAATGCCCTGGGAACTAAGGGAATGACCGGCTTCTCCCCAAATCAAATGATCTTTTTTTCAACTTCCATTCTCCTTGACATTTTCTGGCACATCAAACTCTTTACCACTCCCTCCTTGCTGAAAGGCTTCCTTTGGGCTTTACGGTAATACACTAACTCGGTCTTCCTGCCTCTAAAATTACAGCTGCTTCCTCCCCCGCATGTGCCCTGACCTCACGCCCTTTCCAAGTCTCCACCTGTGCACCTTCCCCCCAAAGCAATCACTGAGCGACCACTCTCTGTCGTGCCTCTAAGAAAATCCGTCTTTGATTTAGTCTCCATTTCCACCTCTGTGTATTTGAAAATCAAATCTTTCTTGACAACTCATTTTTCATCCAATTCTAGGACTGTATCTTTATCACTCTATCACATAAATTTTCTAGAAGAAAAAAGAATGGGGTTGTCATTTTTAACCAAACTACATCCCCAAATAATTAGCTTCCCCAGTGCATTATCTTACTATGGCCCTCCAGGAAAAGAGTCATGACTGGAAAATTAGTCAAAACTGAAGCAATGAAATATCAGTTCCATTAGTGACTAGACTGTATTTTTCTTAGCATTCAGTATAGCTATTTTTTAATCAAAATCATTAAGGTTCATAGGTGGAATAACCATTCCAGTGTGTATGAAATTTTATAGAGGGGCTATATGCCCTAAAATTCCTCTCCCTGACCTTGAAATCAAGAATTGTCTCAAAATCTGGTCTTTTGTAGGGGACACGGAGCACAGAGGTGGCCTTAATGAAAAAGCATTCTAATTCGATCATAAATGAGAGACAGCACTTCAAAGAATACAGTATAAACTGCTGTCCCTCCATTTGTGAAAAAAATCAGACCTGATCTCCTATGACCCGTCTTTCTATCCCCAGGATTTGAAAGTTGAGCTCGTTAATGTGCTAAAAGACATTCTAGGGAGTCTGAAAGCATGTTTTTCTTCACAGACATTTCTTACCTCTCCAATCTTAAAATCAGGAAACAATTTCCACAGTTATCACAAATATTCCCTCTAATTTACATTGAATTCAAATCAGCAAACATTTACTGAGTAGGTGCTGGGGACCCAACAACGAAACCCCTGCAGGTCAAGAGTCTTCGGGAGGAGTTCCAAACCGGGCTCCACAGCTCAGTAGCTGTGTCACCTCGGGCAAGGTAGTTGACCTCTCTGTGCCCGGGATTTCTCTTCCGCAAAACGTGGCTAATAATAGCTTTCAGAGGAATAGGACAATTCTGAGGATGAAATGAGTCAACTCATAAAATGCAAGGAGTAATATTATCTACCTCGTGAGGCCCTTGGGAGAATTCAACGAATTGATACACATATGACAGAACAGCGCCTGGCACAGAATCCACACTCAGTAAACGTTCATTCTCATGGTCACTGTTATTTCCCGGTGTCTTTCTAAAGTTAGTAAAAGTTGGAACAGGATTCAATCCCAGGAGCAAAGAGCAAGGCATTCTGAGACGTGCTGTGATGCTGAGATACAACAACCTCCCTTGACAAAGAGGAAGAACCCCAGGACAGACTGTGATGCAATGAGCTCAAGGTTCCAGGCAGATGGGAAAGACAGGGTAGAGGGCACAGGTGTGCCAGGCAAGGAGGTAAGAAAGAGCACAGCTCACCGCCTGGACCCCGTCAGCAGTGTGGAAGGACAGGGCATGCACCACTGTGAGCCTCGCCAAAGACTGGGTGCCCTTTATCTGGGGGTAACAGGACTCAAGCAAATAATAGAAATAATGTGAGCAGATCATTCCTCCACAATCTGAGGACGGGGGTCACAGCTGGAGGTGGAGAGATCCATTGGGAGCTATCTCAGCAGCCACAGCAAGTCAGGAAGACAGCCGACCTGAGGGGTTTCCAGCCAAGGACGGGGGGCAAAGGCTTGGTGGGGGGAAGGGTCAGCGGAACAGACACTGGCGCCAGGGGCCTGAGTCAGACCAATCCTCTCGCTCTGAGATGTGGGGCAAGAAGGCAATCTCTGTAAGCGCTCCAGCCCTGTAAAAGGAAACTGGTAACATGTACACTGTAAGATTGTCATAAGGCTTGACATATATGATGTGAGTGGCAATGATTTGCAATCTGGAAAGATCTATATACATGTACAGTTTATATTATCTCCAATGTAGATTCTTCCCTGGACCCATTTGGGATTACTGTCTCCAGAACTGGAGTCTCCACGCTGCTTCAATGCTAGATGATTTTCTCACTTCAAAAGCCATGTAGGGGGACCCCTTTCTTGAAGGGACCGCCTCATTATCTTTAAGTTTTTTCCAAAAGAAAAAAAATACACACACACACACACACACATACAACTTTGGTCATTAGCACTGTCTACCCTGACTTGCTAGGTCCCATCAGTTTCCAGTGTCACTACACTGTGTGTGCATAAGTGCACACTATTTCCTTCTATAGACTTCTTTTCCTCATCATTATCTAATTTCTAATCAAACCAGTAGCAGAATATGACCAGAGAGTACTGAACAGGTTCTTAAAGCCATATACGGTCTAATGTAGAGAATCCTTCCACATTTCCTGGCAAGCTGAAACGTAATGGTCAAAAGATAATAAAATTTACATAGAAGAGTGCCCAGTCCTTCAGTCCTTGTGGCCAAGGCAATGGGCGTTCAAGTATCAGGAAACACGATCATTTGGGAACTGGTCCTTTGCAGCTGTTGTAGTTGTGTATCTTTGAATTATTGTTCCCCTGCATTTTTTATATTATTATAATTCTACCAAAAATGCATCCAAGAAATAATTTGGGGGTCAGAATACCAATAATGGATATTCCCAGCTATGGTGGCAACAGAGAGATAAGTTCGTACCTTTTTTTTTTAATTTGTTTGTTTGCTTGTCAATCTAAATCCCTTTGTACCAATTATTTCCTTGCCACTTCACCCACACCTGCCCATCATTTCTCGTTCAGTAAGGCTGGAGCTAGGTGTCCACACACTTTCCCTGGCTACCTCATCACTGGACTTCCTGTTAGTGATTATTCCTAGGCTGCACAAGCAGAAGGGAAGGCTAGAGGGTGAGTGAAGTCTTTAGCCTTTCCTCCCCCACCCTCCTTCCCTTCCCTTTCCCTCCCCCTTCCCTTGTCCCTCCTCCACACCTGGCAGGGTTTCTGGATGTTGCCCTATTTGCCCCCTGTGGTCCCAGAACAGCCTACAAAGCTCCTCCTCCCTGGCACCAGCACTGGCTAAGGCGGCCCTCTTCCAGCTTTCCTCAACCTCAAACGATTCCCCTCACCAATGCCAGCCGTGGTCAGGCGACCCCCTCCTGTAAGTTTCAGCATCCGCGTGCCCTGCTCCCCTGGCACTTGTGCTCTCGGAGATCCGTGGCCAGTAGCAGATTCAATCAGCAAGTTCTGAGTTATCTTGCTACCTCCATTCTGGTCTTTCCAACATTTTAGGAAGTTATTCCCTTGATTAAGTCCCCTCGTTGCAGAATATCTAGGTTATCTCCCTTAAAGGACCCTGACATATAACAGTACCGGTAGTGGTCCCAGGAAACACTCACTCTAAGCCGAAGTCTCGTATTGATCTGCTGCCCTGTTTGAGCTTGAACAAAGTGATCTCCTTATTAGCAGGGGAAATGGATACCTAGTAAACTATGGCTTGAAATGGCATTGTCATAACTTATTCACCTGTGGTAGCTTGAGATAAAAATTCTGTCAAAGGAAAGGCTTTGGGAAACCAAGTGGCTGCTTCATTTAATTGTTAACTTGTAGCGATGAAGATCTGAAGGACTGCAGGGTGGGGTAGTGGTTTCTGAATGCACGGGAGAGACACAGAGAGAAAATGACAAGCTCAGGGGTTCAAACTCAGTTCAAGCAAGGTATAGTCAGAGAACCAAAGAACTTCCCTAGTGGGCTAGCTTAAAAGAAGGAAAAAAACCAACTCACTTCTTACAGCCACAGCACATACAGAGCTGCAGATGATGCTAAAAATGAAACAGTAAGCTGCAGTACAGATTCACAAGGCGGACACACTGACCGTAGTGGGCGGAAGGACAGTCAGAACGTTGCCACCTGCAGGGAACTTTGCTGGTGGTCAGTGGACTGTCACGCGCCCAGGAAAAAGAGGCGCCGCCCTGTCGGGCTGCTGTGACCACAACCTGCCTGGGGACAGGTACCTGGTCTGCATGTTCACCGGTGCTTCCTCAGCGCGTCTCATGCTCAGCGAACAGTACCGAATGGATGGATGACTAAACCAACCGGTACAGAAAGCCGTGTGCCCACATCCGGTGAAGACAAACCTCAGGGTAAACAACTTCAACGTCCTACCTGTTCGTAGAAGCAGCCGGGGTGGGTGCTGAGCCCCTCCCTCAGTTGGGTACTGAGTCCGGACCCTCAGAGGAGGAGAATCCGGGACAGCCCGTCCTCCCACAAGGCTGAAGGCTCAGAGCCTGGACGGCCTCTGATTTGAATATGCAGTATTTCTGCCACAAATGTGAATTTTGCCGATAATTTTATACATATATTTAATGCTTCAGGGTGAAGACAAGGTTTACGTTGTCAGAAAGCACAAGAAGGTAGGATCATTTTAGTGGGGTTTAAAAGATTTTATGAAACTTCTTTCTGAAGCACAACCGGTATTTCA
This sequence comes from Balaenoptera borealis, assembly GCF_965194805.1. Classification (NCBI taxonomy): domain Eukaryota; kingdom Metazoa; phylum Chordata; class Mammalia; order Artiodactyla; family Balaenopteridae; genus Balaenoptera; species Balaenoptera borealis. The sequence continues at coordinate 6,764,694 of NC_138875.1, forward strand.
CTGTAAGAATCTAATAAATATTTTAGAATGGCATTGCATTTGTTTTACAATGACATTTGGTATTAGAATGAAAGAGCTGGAAAAAGAAATATTAAAAAGTTTCCCTCCACTACCCGCCGGATTCCTTACATTTAGAGACTGAACAGATTTATAATGTTCATAGGAGTCACTTTAAATCATCACCGACTACAGTAGGATGTGGACCCCGTGGTACAAAGATGAAGTCCACTGTTTGTCTCCTAAACACACAAATCTACACTTGACTCTAAATGGTTCTCAAATGTGTTTATTTAACGCGTCCCACTAAACCACATCTCAGTCTGTGCTATTCATTCCCATTTCATGGGATGCCACTGGAAGAGGGGCCATTTCACATACGAATAAGAAATCAGTGACGCAGAAAAAGTACATTCTTTTTAACTGAATCATATTTTTTAAGAGTTATTTGCCTTAAGTCCTTGAACACCCAAGATCCAACTTAAGGTCATTATGGGCACAACACAGGCCTCTCAGAGCAGAAGCAAGCAGAAAAGGGAGGTCAGCAGCGTTCCAAGGCAGAAGTTGCAGAGACTCTCCGGGCAGTGGTTCACCTCTGACTGTGCACGGCTGTGATCTGGGGGGACACCCTCTGCTTCATCACTTAAATCATCAGCAGTTATCAGGAGTAAGATCGGAGCAGGACAGCCTGGTAGGTGCAGGTGGCAACTAAGCAATCACTTCTCTCTCCCCTTTCCCTCCTTCAAACCCTCAGGGCTAGAGAACTACAGTCTAAGGAATGATTGGCTCTGTTTTCTCTGCTTGGAGGTCACCAACCAGAAGTTCCTTCACCCCTACTGACAAAGCCTCTTGGAGCTGACATAAATGGGGTTCAGCCACAAAACAAAATGACATAACATTCGAGGGACACAACCATCCCTAAGGAAAATAACAAACCAGAAATACAGATTCCAACAGACAACAAGATTATAATAGATGAACCAAGAGCTTTAATTTGCATAATATACATATTAGATGGCTGTGAAAGGATATTAACAACATTAAAAAAGAAAAAAATGAAAGAGAGCCAAACAAAAGTATTATGCATGAAAAATACAATATTGAAATAAGTGGCACAATAGATGAGGGAGTAGATTAAGCTGCTGTTTATATTGCACACTCCCTTCCCCATACCCTCATGGAGGGAGTGTATTTCGCCCCCTTGACTTTTGGCCCTACGTGGAATTGTTTTGGCCGGTGTGATTCTTTAGGAGGAGGTGTAAAACACGTCTGTGTGGTTGAATTTATACTCTTGCCCTTCTGCTACCAGCATGAAAAGAGTACGTCTTGGGCCGGCCACTGGCCCCAAGAGGAAAATGAGATACACATGTTTTTAAGTGCACAACACAGTACTGTTAACTACAGCCATGAGGCTGTACAGCAAATCGTTAGAATTCAATTACCTTGCTTAACTGAAACTTTAAACCCACTGAACAGCAACTCCTCCCTACCCCAGCCCCTGGCAGCCACCTATACTCTCCTCTCTGCTTCTATATGTTTGACTATTTTAGACACTTCATCTAAGTAGAATCATGCAGTATTTATCCTTCTGTGTCTGGCTTATTTCACTTAGCATACATGTCCTCCAGGTTTATCCATGTTGTTTCATGTAGCAGGATTTCCTTCTTTTTTTTTAAACGTTTATTTATTTATTTATTTATTTATTTATTTATTTATTTATTTATTTATTTATTTATTTTTGGCTGCGTTGGGTCTTCGTTGCTGCGTGCGGGCTTTCTCTAGTTGCGGTGAGAGGGGGCTACTCTTCGTTGTGGTGCACGGGCTTCTCACTGCGGCGGCTTCTCTTGTTGCGGAGCACGGGCTGTAGGTGTGCAGGTTTCAGTAGCTGCAGCACACGGGCTTCAGTAGTTGTGGCTTGCGGGCTCTAGAGCACAGGCTCAGTAGTTGTGGCGCACGGGCATAGTTGCTCTGCCGCATGTGGGATCTTCCCGCACCAGGGCTGGAACCCGTGTTCCCTGCAATGGCATGTGGATTCTCAACCACTGCGCCACCAGGGAAGCCCCAGGATTTCCTTCTTTTTTCTGGCTGAATAATATTCTATTCTATGTATAAACCCCATTTTCCTTATTGATTCATCCCTCAAGAAATACTTTGGTTGTTCCCATATCATGGCTATTGTGAATAATGTTGCAGTGATGTGGGAGTGCAGATATCTTTTCAAGCTCTTGATTTCAATCCTTTTGGATAAATACCCAGAAGTGGGATTGCTGGATCATACGGAAGTTCTATTTCTAATTTTTCACAGAACCTCCATACTGTTTACCGTAGTGGCTGCACAAATTTACATTCCCACCAACAATGTACAGGGGTTTCAATTTCTCCACATCCTCACCAACACTTATCTTTTGTTTTGCTTTGTTTTTCATAATGGCCATCCTAACAGGTGTGAGGTGATATCTCATGATGCTTTTGATTTGCTTTGTCCTGGTGATTAGTGACTCCTACTTTGATTTACGGTTGGTCACTAGGTTTGTCATTTTGTCTCTCGATGAATCAATGGCTCTTAGCTGCAGCCGTCCTTGGCTCACCATTTCCCATATTTCTGAAATGCAGAGATACTGTGCCCCTGAGTACACCTTGCTCCACCTCCAACCCCAGCCAGTGACCACAGGAGGACGACGTCCTCATGGTGGTGCAGCTGCTGAGACCCCTGTCCTGGAGCCTGTTTCCAGCCCTCTTAGGTTGGGTCACAGAAGGTTTGCTGAGGGTCTATTCTCAGGCTGAGGGGAGGGAAGGAAGCATGCAGAGCCGGAGGAATGAACAAGAATGGATTCAGCTTGGGACTGGCTTCGTCTCCCCCAAGGGGAAGGAAGCCCAGCGCCTCTGTGGTGCTGTGGTGCTGGCCTCCCTCGAGGTGGGGGGCTGTTCTTCTGCCCCCCATGACAGCAAGTCACCGGCTGATGTTCGCTGGGGTAGGAGATGAGGAGCCGGCCTCCTGCGGGTGGCCATTCCTGTCTCAGCAGAGGATCTGCTGGGAGGCCGGTAACATCACAGCAGCCGATACGACCTGCCATCAGCACCCACCACGACAAAGAGTACTGGTGAAGCAACACCACTTCCCCTCTACGCATTTTAGGAAAGTTGGAACGTCTGCTTGGCTGGTAAGTCGCTTTTAGCTGAGCAAGCAGGCCCAGGGTGTGTGTGTATGTGTGTGTGTGTATACGGGGGACACAGGGGTGGGGTATGGGGAGGAAGGCGGGTGGGTCTTGGTCATCACGCAAATCCAGACCCCAGACGCCAGCACCTGTCTCAAGCAGGTTAGGGCCCAAGAAAGTTAAGGCCCAAGAAATGTTGCAAAAGAATATTTTAATCATGGTCACTTTGTGAAGGTATTTACACTGGATTTTCAGGAGGGAGAGACTCAAATCACTGCTTTAACCTACAGCTTATGCCTTTCTGTCTGATCTGGGTGGAGGAGAGCATTATACAGCGGTGAAGGGCAGGCGGCTGGACTGTTCCGCCACCTGGTAGCCGTGGGGTCTCTCTGGGCCTCATCTGAAATCATGATAATCGTTATTGCTTCACTGTCACGGTCACTTGACCTCGATCGCTGACAGTTTTCCTGATAGGTAAACAAACTAGTATCCCCCTCAAACCATCAGATTGGATAAGCTTCACATTTTAGCCAGTTGCCAGCTGTTTCTTACTCTGCTTGAAGACCACAAAACAAAGCTGGGGGGATACAGATAGGATGGCCCATATCCATTCAGCTTCCTGGGTACGGACTGGAAAACACCCTCAGTACAAGCCCATGTCCTAGATGGGACTTTTTAGACCAGCTAAAAACACTAAATCAAATGTGCTAAATAGATAAATACACACACACAGCCCAACATGTACACTGCACGAGACAAAGACTGTGTCTTCTATTTATTTTTCATCCACACACAGCAACTATTAGAGTGCTTTGATCACATCAGATATCCAAGGTCACCATTAATTCTGTTTCACAGCAAAAGTCCTTCTCTTGGGAAATTTCCTACTCATAATAATTCTTGCAGAAAAAAAAATACCCGTTTAAAAGTTTCTAGCCAAAAACTCTAATTCAAAAAGATACATGCACCCCATTGTTCATTGTAGCACTATTCACAACAGCCAAGACATGGAAGCAACGTAAGTGTCCATCAACAGATGGATGGATAAAGAAGATGTGGTACATATATACCATTGAATACTACTCAGCCATAAAAGAATGAAATAATGCCATTTGCAGCAACGTCGATGGATCTAGACATTATCAAACTAAGCGAAGTAAATCAGACAAAGACAAATATCATATGATATCACTTATATGTGGAATCCAAAAAAATGGTACAAAAGAACTTATTTACAGAACCAGAAATAGACTCACATAGAAAACAAACTTATGATTACCAAAGGGGAAATAGGGGCGCCGGGGGAAGAAGAGATAAATTAGGAGTTTCGGATTAACAGATACACACTACTATATATAAAATAGATAAACAACAAGGACCTACTGTATAGCAGAGGGAACTATATTCAATATCTTGTAATAACCTATAATGGAAAAGAATCTGAAAAAGAATAGATATAGATACAGATGTATGTATCAATATATGTATAACTGACTCACTGTGCTGTACACCTGAAACTAACACAACATTGTAAATCAACTATACTTCAGTAAAAAAAACTTTTTTAAGTTGCTAACAAACTTTTATCTAAATGCCCCCATGTTTTCTTATGTTTCTCTCATTTCTACTCTTAGGAATTCTTCAATGACATTTAAAGAAAGTTTTCCTATCTCTCCACCTACTTACGTAGTTACAATAAAACAGCATTTCCTTTTTAATATAAACAGATTGAAAGTCTCTCAGAACACAAGGATATTAACAGAACATCAGTTTTCAAAATACAGTCATACAGTAATGTTTCTTATCATGCTGAAATGATGTTTCTAAAATTTAAATATGAAACTGTATGATCTAGCATCCCTCCTCATCCCCACTTGAAGAAGATTCTGAAATCGTATCTATATAATAACGTTTAAATATTCAGACAGCTCAGCTGAAAGGATGGCTGCTCTTTATTTGTGTTTGAGGAAATATTCCAGTAAGATCTCTGTATAGTCCTTAATTAGCACTCAGGTGATTTCAGATAAATGTCAATCAAAGCTCTTTCCTTTTCTATCAAATGTTGTCATGCAGGCCTAAGCAAAGAAGGGGCGGTCAAGGTTTTGAGCGACCTTCTCAGCAGCTGGGCTCGCTATCATCAGATCGCTCATTAGAGCCAACAGGCTGATTGACAAGGTTACCCCAAACTGAGAAGAGGTGCCAGAGAGATCATTTGCATATTATATTAATGACATTCAGAGTACCATTTGGTGTTCCTCGGGGGATAGAAGAAGAGCAAACTGTAATTTTCACAATCATTAATTGTTTAAAGTAAACTGCAGATTCTTGTACCGCTTAGGATGATGAAGGAATTTCAATTTCATGCAGAATAGGAGGAAAGCTCTGAAATTGCTCTGCAATGACCTTACTGAAGGTTAACTCTTCACAGTGCCAAGAGCCCTCTCCTGGGGCTGACACTGCTTACGGAAGCACATCACAGAGCCTCTTGCCCTGATGAGGGGTAGGGACTGAGAGCAGAGGTGTGGGTACCAGTAAATAATGACAATCATCTGTGCGTTTTACTCCTCAGTGGAGGAATGTGGGTGCAAGCAAGAGTGTTAGAACTCGCCTGATTCCTTGACGCCAAATTCCTGAAGCTTCCACGGTTGGATCTCCTTAACCTGAGCCTTCTGCCTTGTTCCTACTGTAGATTCTGGGACCGACCTGGCCCCTAGCAGGGGAAATACATGGGTTGGCTTAATGTCTTGTTGCTTAAAATAAGTCCTACTTCATTCTCCCAGAGTCCAGGTTGGATTAATTTCCTCGGGCTGCCATAACAAAATACCATGAACTGGGTGACTAAAGACCACAGGAATTTATTCTCTCACACTTCTGGAGACTCGAAGTCCAAAAGGAAGGTGTGGGCAGAGCCATGTTCCCTTGGAAGGCTCTCGAGAGGAATCCTTCCTGCCTTCTCCAGCTCCTCGTTGTTGCCCACAACGCTTTCGTTCCTTGGCACGTAGCTGACTCCCTCTGTGCTTGTGTCATCACGTGGCCTTCTGATAAGGACATCAGTCATCGGATTCAGAACCCTCACCCTTATCTGGTATTCTATCAATATCATCTAACTCATTTTATCTGCAAAGACCCTATTTCCAAATAAGATCACATTCTGGGGTTCTGAGCAGGTATGAATTTGGGCGGGGGAGAGTATCCAACAGGTCCTACCTTTGTGCTGGTGACCCAGATCTGCTTGGTCACCCGTTCTACTAATAGATTCCCTGTCTCCTTTCTTTGCATCCTAATTTCTATTGGGTTGGCCAAAAAGTTCATTTGGCTTTTTTCTGTAAGGTGGCTCTACTAGTGCTTAGTTGTCTTCAACTTCATTTGAAACAATTTTGTGAGATTGTACTGTGACGGCTGTCATATTGGCATGCATTTAAAAACAGACTTATCAAGATTGGTGAATTTTTGTGTAGCCATTTTAACATTGAAGATGGAAGAAAAAAAGCAACATTTTTGGCATATTGCGCTTTATTATTTCAAGAAAGGTTAAAACGCAACTGAAATGCCAAAAAAGATTTGTACAGTGTATGAAGAAGGTGCTGTGACTGACTGAACGTGTCAAAAGCGGTTTGCAAAGTTTCATGCTGGAGATTTCTCACTGGACGATGCTCCACGGTCGGGTAGACCAGTTGAAGTTGATGGTGATCAAATCGAGACGTTAATTGAGAACAATCAACATTATACCACACAGGAGATAGCCAACATACTCAAATATCCAAATCAAGCACTGAAAATCAATCATTTGCACCAGCTTGGTTATGTTAATCACTTTGATGTTTGGGTTCCACATAAGTTAAATGAAAAAAAACCTTCTTGACCGTATTTCTGCATGTGAAACTTAAACGTAACGAAAACGTTCCATTTTTAAAACAAATTGTTATGGGCGATGAAAAGTGGATACTGTACAACAATGTGGAACGGAAGAGATCATGGGGCAAGCGAAATGAACCACCACCAACCACACCAAAGGCCGGTCTTCATCCAAAGAAGGTGATGTTGTGTATATGGTGGGACTGGAAGGGAGTCCTCTATTATGAGCTCCTTCCAGAAAACCAAACAATTCCAACAAGTACTGCTCCCAATTAGACCAACTGAAAGCAGCACTCGATGAAAACTGTCCAGGATTAGTCAACAGAAAATGCATAATCTTTCATCAGGATAACGCAAGACCGCATGTTTGTTTGATGACCAGGCAAAAACTGTAACAGCTTGGCTGGGAAGTTCTGATTCATCCGCCGTATTCTGCAGATATTGCACCTTCGGATTTCCATTTATTTCGGTCTTTACAAAATTCTCTTAATGGAAAAACTTTCAATTCCCTGGAAGACTGTAAAAGGCACCTGGAACAGTTCTTTGCTCAAAAAGGTTAAAAGTTTTGGGAAGATGGGATTATGAAATTGCCTGAAAAATGGCAGAAGGTAGTGGAACAAAATGGTGAATATGTTGTTCAATAAAGTTCTTGGTGAAAATGAAAAATGTGTCTTTTATTTTTACTTAAAAACCCAAGGAACTAATAGTCTACTTCCTTTAGACAAGTTTGGCTTTGCTTCTCTAATTCTCTGAGAAACTGAAGAATAGTACTTGAACATCAGTACCTGGGACCAAGACCAAGTGCTGATATTGACCACCCTTCTGATTCTGATGGCAGAATCTCCAGGTACGTGCTCTCTCCACTGCGGTAGAGCTCCTTGGGGATCACTAACATCCTTGGCCTTGAAGGTCGGCCCATTGGACTTTTTATGTTGCCCTATGCTGAGCTCAGCTCCACCACGATACCTGCCAACCCCGGCACAGCTGCCTCCTGGCCACTATCCAGGTGGAAGGCTGCCCAGAAAAGTCGAAATCCCACAAGATTCCGTTCAACTTCGTCCTTTCCATATATTCTTCTACATGAAGTTTTTAAAAGTTTTTAATTGCATTTAATTATGAACTATTTCAAACATACAGAACAGAAACAACCCCCAAACCCCGAAGGTTTTATTTCTTTCACAAGCTACCTGTCCTTCTCGGGTTTACTGCGTGTTCTGCTCTGCACTATCTTTATTCTGGGACCCAGATCCCAAGCAGCCACTAACTGGAGCATCGCTGGCCCTGGATGGTTTCTCACGGACAGTCAAATGATCACTTTTGCTCATAATTCATTAGACAAAACGAATCCCACAATCCCGTTCCACCAGAAGGGCCAGAAGCTGCAATTCTACTATGTGTCTAGATGCTGGAGAGCCTGGGAACATTCAGTGAATCGGGAACAGACCTGAATTCACAGCTACACCCTGGACCAAGGGGGCAAGCCCAGAACTAGGCATATTCGTAGATCAGTGAAGAGAAGATGAACCACTCACTCAATCCATGAAATCACTGGGAAAGTAAATATCAAAATCAATCAGCAGGGCTGTGTAAATTTCTGGAGCCTCCAGGGGAAGAATCCACTTCCAAGCTCATTCAGTTTGTTGGCAGAACTCACCTCCTTACAGTCATAGGACCGAAGTCCTGTTTTCTTGCTGGCTGTCAGGTAGGAGACGGTCTCTGCTCCTATAGCCCACCCACACCTCTGGTTGTGTTCCCTGTGGTCCCTCCCCAGCAAGAGTCGGTTGGGCCCTTCTCATGGTTCAAATCTCTCTGACTTTTCCTTCTACTCCCTCCCTCTGATTCCAGCCAGAGGAAATTCTCTGCTTTCAAGGGCTTGTGTGATTAGATTGGGCTCACCCAGATAATCCGGGATAAGCTCCTTATTTGAAGGTCTGTAACCCTTAATAATATCTGCAAAGTCCCTGCAGAATATGATAACATATTCCAGGGATTAGGCCATGGACATCTTTGGGGACCATGCTACCTATCACACTCACCAATACTGTATCTTCACTTTCTGTTATTTTCTGTTTTACATTTATTATTTTCTTCCTCTTTTGTTCTATTATGGAGACAGGTTTTAAATGTCCAATATATACTTGAAAAAAATCTGTATATTCATATACTCTAATGTATGCCTCCTTACATTTTTACATCATGCTATATTGAGAAAATGGAAATATTTATTTGCTACACTCAGGTAAACTAGAGGAATTCAGGAGCATCTTTATGGAGCTTGGTTCATACTTGGTTCAGAACCTCATTACATTTTCTCATTATATAGTTATAACAGGAAGAATTAGTATGTGTTGGGGGAAGTTCTGGGGAAGACATTAAATATAAAATATGTATAAAATTTCCAAATATTTTTCAAATATATAAATGAGAATCTTGAAGCTACTTTGGATATATATTTCAACATCAGGTTTGATGCTTGAAATATCTGTATGCGCTTCCTGAACAAGACCTTTTAATGATGATCTCTTCAAATTTTTGATAGTCACCTTTGACCAGAAACTCTGTTCACACAGAGTGGGTGGTAAAAATGCTACTTTCCCAAAACTTCAAAAATGTACAATAGTTGGTACGACATTTAAAGAACTTAACCACACTTTTGTTTCTTTCAGTGACAAGGGTCATATTGAAATTTCTTGCAATAAGAAAGGATTTTAAACCACATTGAACTTTTCCATGTCAAGTATTTCAAAATAATGATGGAGCTCTAATTTTCAGGATCCTCACACGTTATCAGAGCAGTTATTCAATGGCTAACGTAAATACCACTAAAAAAGGTATTTCTGCCACAAACAGGGGGAAGAATCCCTGTGAAAAGAAAGGTTCAGAGTTGCCTCTAGAAGTTGCAGCCCGTAAAACCTCCTCTCCTCCCACCCTCTGCCTCCTTCTGCTCCCAACCATGTAGCCAGCTGTACCTCGGGCTGCAGCCACACCACTGTAGCAACCAAACCCCAAACCTGCAGCAGCTCCTGGGGAAGAGCTCCAGCGCTGGATGGAAGTGAACTCCACAGCTGATGCAAAGGTCAAGTCCAGGTGCTGGAGCTCTGCACACAGACGAGGACCACAGAGTGCCCTGGAGGAACCTGCTCTCTCCATCACACTCCAGGGGACCCAGTGAGAGATTTCTCGTGGCTCCATGCCCTTCGTTCCTTATGGGTTTAATTAACTTTAGAATTTTCTGCACTTTGCAGTTTATCAGTAAGAACTCCGAATTTTATCTGGAAAATGTCTCTATTTGCCCTCACTTTGAATCATAGTTACTCTGGAAATAAAATTCTAGATTGACTGCTATTTTCTCTGCTGTCAGTCTAATCATTTTCCTTTACTGGTCATCTGTCTCTTCTCTCTGGTTTCTTTTAAGATTTTTCTCTTTGTCTTTAATATTACCCTATAATTTTCCTTTGATTCATCTCATGTGAGTTAATTTTTAATATATGCTGCTCTGGATCCATAATACAATTTCTTAATCTTTTTTTATTGAAGCTTAATGTACATATAACGAAATGCACAGATCTCAGGAAGTTTGCTGAGATCTGGCAAGAGGAAATCCACAGTCTAATCATGATAGAGCAAAATAATTCTATCACCACAGAAAGTTCCTTTGTGCTCCCATTAAGTCAAATGGTACCTGTAGAGTCAGCCACTATTACGATGTTCATCACCACAAATGAAAAAATGAGTGCTGCCTGTCCTATAATTTCTTACAAATGGAATCATATAGTCCGTACACTTTTGTGACTGGCTTCCATTTGGTCAAAATAATTTTTTGGAGATTGATCCATGTTCTATGTTTATCAGTAGTACATTGCTTTTTATTGCTAAGCACACATCCATAATATAAATATGCCGTAATTACTTCACTCATGTTGATGGACATTTGAGTTGCTTTCACATTTTGGCTATTACAAACACAGCTGCTATGGACATTCTCATTCAATTCTTTTTGTAGACGTATGTTTTAATTTTCTTGTGTAAATACCTAGGAGTGGAATTGCTGGGCTGTAGGGGAAAGTTTAATTTTACAAGAAACTGTCAAACAGTAGTCTAAAAAAAGCTGTATCATTGTACATTATCACCTGAAGAAAACGAGAGTCATGGTTGTTTCACATTCTTGTGGACATCTGGTCTTGTCAGCCTTTATTAAGCCATTTTTGGCCAGATTATAAAGATATCTTTTGGTTTAAATTTGCATTTCAGTGATGATTAATGATGCTGAGGACCTTTTTATGTATTTATTGGCCATTTGTATAATATCCTTTGTAAACTTTCAAGTTTTTTTGTAATTTTTAATTGGGTTCCTATTCTTTATCTGTAGAGGTTCTTTGTACATTTTTGATGCAATTCCTTGGTCAGATATATACATTGCAAATATTTTCTCCTAGCCTGTAACTTGTATATCCATTTTCTTAATCATATTTTTTTAATGAACAGAAATGTTCAATTTTGATAAAATCCAATTTACAAATTTTTTTCTTTTATGGTTCTTTTTTTGGACATCCCAAAGACATAAATGTGTTATGTTTATATTTGAAGATACGAGTTTTATATTTGAAGATGTGAGTTTTATATTTAGATTTGAGTTTTACATTTGAAGTTTGGACTAAAATCAATCTCAAATAATTTTAGTGTATGGTGCAAAAAGCCATTTTTTTCCATACAATTTTCTAGTTGTTTCAGCACTCTTTATTGAAAATAATTTTTATCTCCATTGAATGTCTTTGGTGACTTTGCAAAAATTGATTGATCATATTAGTAGGAGGCTATTATTGGTCTCTGTTTTGTTCCATCGACCTATTCATCTGTCCTTACACTGATAGCACATAGTCTGACTTGCAGTTTTATATTAAGTCATGAAATTAGGTGTGGTAATTCTTCCAATTTTCTACTTTATCAAGATGATTTTATTTCTTCTAGCCCTTTTGCATTTCCATACATACTTTAGAATCCATTTATCAATTTCTGACCCCAAAACAAAAGCTTGCTGTGTTACACTGTATCTATAGACTAATTTAGAGAGAACTTACACCCTAGCAATATATTAAGGATTTTGACCCATGAACATGTTATATCTCTCTGTTTACTAAGATTTTATTTAATTTTTCCCTGCAGTATATGCTTTTTATTGCAAAGGTCATGCACATATTTTACTATGTATATTCTTGAGTATATTTTGATTTTTTATTCTAATGTAAGTAGTATTTTTAATTTTATTTCTGTCTTTATATACAGAAACAAATTGATTTTGTATATTGAGCTTCAATTCTGAACCTTGCTAAACTCACTTGTTAGCTCTAGTAAGTTTTTTTTTTTTATTTCTTTGGATTTTTTTATGGACATAATCATGTCATCTGCAAATAAAAATATTTTATGTCTTCCTTTCTGATCTTAATGCCTTTTATTTCTTTTTCTTTCTTAATTTCACTGGCTAGGATCTCCAGTACAAGTAAACATCCATGCCTTGTACCCAGTCTTAGTTGAAAGTGATCAGTATTTGACATTAATTATGATGTTAGCTATTGTTTTATATAGCTTCCCTTTATCCAACTGAAGAAATTCCCTTCTAACCCCACTTTGCTGATTGCTTTTTTCCTGAAGAAGTATTAGATTTTGTCAAATGCCTTTTATGAATTTATTGAAAAGTCAGATTTTTCTCCTTTATCCTGTTAATGAGGTGTAAACTGTTGCTCATCTCTAAAAGGCTCTCCTGAAATGTGGGTTTTGATTTCCAGAGATTTACTGGGTTTTGTTTTTTGCATGGCTATTTATCTTTTGAATCAGTTATGTATATATTACCTAATATTTATATGCTCTGCAGTAGGGATACCTTGTGTATCATTTTAGTCCTTTGTGCTACAGAAGTTTGATTTGTCTTCAGAAGTTTACCTTTCTGGAGGCAAATATTTCTTGGGAACAATAAGCCTTTTTGTGAATTGTTTTAATTGTTTTAACCAGGTTCTGCAATACTAAGGCATGTCTATGAAAAGACGATTCCCCTTGTGCCCCAATTACAGCTCAGGAGCTCAGTAAGCAGTGAACTTTTCTACTGTCTTATCAGGTCTAATGGCTATAGCTATGTTGAGATTAGAATAGTCAAAAAGACAAACAACCTCTAATTTGTCCTTTCTCCAGAGGTCAAAACCATTTAGAAGTCACATTCTACTAATATGGAGGGTCTTTTTCCATTTTCCATTAATTACATTTCATTAATTAGGAGTCAGTCGAACAGTAACATTTACTGAGCACTAAGTAAGAGCAAAGGAAACCTGAGGCCCTCAAGGCTGTAACTCACATCCTTCCAGACCTTCCATCTTATATAGCAAGACAGGGGTGACTCATACAAAACACAAATGCACAAACTGGCACAAAAGGTATGTTGTAAATTTGATTTGAAATAATGAGGGACTAAGAAGTTTCTCTCAGAGCAGAGGAAGTAATACTGGAAAATGTGTACTGTTTAAAATTTTTAAATAAGTTAATAAGTAGTTAGATTAAACACTTACTAAGGTGACTTCTAGTTCTAATAGTTTGTGATTCTGAAAGATTATCTAAAACAAATTCAAAATTAAATGCTTGGAAAGAGGGAAAAGAAAGGAAAATGAGGGGAGGACATCTGTACCCATGAGGTCAGGTCTCCTCAACTAGCTTTACAAGGGAGATTTGAGAAAAATGTTAGGAGTCTCTATAATTGATTTCCTGTGGATTCACTGCATAGTGTATTGAAATAAAAGGCTGTTACAATATGAGAATTCTTTAAAAAGTAAATTTAATATCTCTCAGGTTGAGCTGTATTTTCCATAGCACTGCTTGGCTACTAGCTACTCACATATTCTTTTATTCCTAGCAGTCAGTGTGGAAAAACAGCAAAGGTAAAAAGCAACTTAGGGCTTCCCTGGTGGCGCAGTGGTTGAGAATCTGCCTGCCAATGCAGGGGACACGGGTTCAAGCCCTGGTCTGGGAAGATCCCACATGCCGCGGAGCAACTGGGCCTGTGAGCCACAACTACTGAGCCTGCGCGTCTGGAGCCTGTGCCCCGCAATAAGAGAGGCCGCGACAGTGAGAGGCTCGCGCACCGCGATGAAGAGTGGCCCCCGCTTGCCACAACTAGAGAAAGCCCTCGCACAGAAACGAAGACCCAACACAGCCATAAATAAATAAATAAATAAATAAAATTTAAAAACACACCTCATTTAAAAAAAAAAAAATACATTACTTTTTAAAAAAAAAAAAAAAAAAAAAAAAAAAGCAACTTAAAGTCTCCTAAGTTCTCACTTAGCATTCTGTCCCCCCAGACCCAGAGTAGAGCTATTTTAGATGCACAGTTGGAGACAAAAGCCAGTAACTAAAATCTATATTTCAGTCACTTGATGGTAAGAATTATATATATTAACATCTTCTGTTCAGATAGGAAGAATCTCATGACCTATTGCTCAAGAAAAATAAAGTTAAAATGCTTAACTTCTTTCCACCAGATCATACCTTATTTTTGCTCAAAATATCAAGGATATTTTTTGCAGAAATAGGAAAATCCATTCTAAAATTCATATGGAATCTCAAGGGATCCTTAACAGCCAAAACAATCTTGAAAAAGAACAAAGTTGTATGGAACTGCAAAAGACCCCAAATAGCCAAAACAATCTTGAGGAAGAAGAACAAGGCTGGAGGTCTCACACTTCCCTGACTTAAAAACTTACAAATCTCCAGCAATCAAAACAGTGTGGTACTGGCATAATAACAGACCTATAGAACAATGGAATAGAATATAAACCTCAGAAATAAACTCACATATATGGTCAAATAATTTTAGTCAAGGATGCCAAGATCATTTAATGAGGAGAGGATAGTCTTTTCAACAAATGGTGTTGGGAAAACTGAATATCCACATGGAAAATAATGAAGTTGGACTCTTACGAAAGACCACATACAAAAATTAACTCAAAATGGATCAAAGGCCTAAGGATAAAGGCTAAAAAACTATAAAAGCCTTAGATTTCACCATAATTAAAAACTTTAGTACATCAAAGAATACTATTAAAAAAGTGAAAAGACAACCCAAGGAATAGGAGAAAGTATTTGCAAATCATGTATCTGATAATTAACATCCAGAATTTATAGAGAATGCCTATAACTCAACAACAAAAAGCAAACAACCTGATTAAAAAGGGGGTAAAGGATTTGAACAAACATTTCTCCAAAGAAGATATACAAATGGCCAATAAGCACATGAAAAGATGCTCACATCATTAATCATAAGAGAAAAGCAAATCAAGACCACAAGGAGATACCACCTCACACCTGTTAGGATGCTATTAAATAAATACATACATACATACATACATACATACATAAATGTTGGCGATGATGCGGAAAAATTGGAACAATGCGCATTGCTGGTGGGAATGTAAAATTGTACAGCCTCTGTGGAAGACTGTATGGAAATTCCTCAAAAAATTAAACATAAAATTCCCATATGATCCACCAATTTCACTATGGCTATGTATTTAAAAGGATTGAAAGCAGGGATTCAAACAGGTATTTACACACCCATGTTCGTAGAAGCATTGTTAATAAGAGCCAAATGGTGGAAGCAACTCCAGGGTCCACTGACAATTGAATGGACAAACAAAATGTGGTTTATACACAAAATGAAATATTATTCAGCTTCAAAAAGAAGAAAATTCTGACACATGCTACAACATGGATAAATCATGAAGACATTCTGCTAAGTGAAGTAAGTCAGTCACAAAAGGAAAACACTGTATGATTCCTCTTATATGAGGTTACGCAAAGTAGTCAAATTCATACAAATTTCATACAAATTCAAACAAAAAGTAGAATGGTGGCTACTAGGGGTTGGAGGGGGTGGAGAATAGGGAATAAGTGTTTAATGCATATGAGAGTTTTAATTTCCTAAGATAAAAATGTTCTGGAGACGGATAGAGTTGAGGGTTGCATGACAATGTAAACGTACTTAATATAACTGAACTGTACACTTAAAATTGTTAAAATGGTAAAATTTATGTTATATACATATTAACACGATAAAAACAAATAAATTTTTAAATATAAAAGGTTTTTACTGGGATATACTAACTTGAAGGCCTTAGTTTAAAATGTTAAGATTTGAGAGGAGTGTGAAATGTGGGTATTCAGTCGGTTACCATCATTTGAGATATTTAACCTTAAATTTCACAGAATAGTTACCTGCAAGTGCAAAGTGACTCTTAATATTTGTATTTTCAAGTTCATCATTAAAGTATTTCATTGAAGAGGGAACTTATCTATCTCTAAAATTTCATTTCATTAATTTTGTCCTCTATATATTTGCCCATTATATTTCAGATAAAAAACTGTACAAATAAAATGGCAAATACATTTTTGAGAAATTATAACTAATTATGTTACTTTGTCTCCTATGTCACCACAGTTACTGTATTATTGTGAATATCCTTATATAAATACATATTTTCAAAAAGGGCTTTGACAGCTACCTGTCACTTTTCCAGTGTGCCTACATGCAAGACAGAATTTAGCCTATTTCAGCCAAAAACACTTTCTAAGCAGAAAATATGATAATACTCTGTGACAAAAGAACTGGGAGCATGAAAAACTTATGACATTTTTCACAATTGTAGGATCCTCTGTTGCAGGTGTTTTCTCAAAATGTCAGTAATAACTGTCCTTTTCAAAGGACAATGCATACTTACAAAATCTCAAAATTTCTTTTAAATTACCATTTCTGAAAAATCTTGAAATTCCAATTTTATGCCCGTACCTTTGAAGCTAATATACCTAAATTCTCTTTGCCACACTGTTGACAGCTTCACTGGATGGATATTAAAACTTTATTAATAGTTCAGAGAATGATATCAGCATCATGCTGGCATAACGTCCCTTGTTTTTGCCTTCCCCCAGCAACAAAAATTTGGCCTCCATCCACAGACTAAAATACCTTTGAGGGATCTGTGGGGTCCAGAGGAATTACAAGGGACCTGGGACGAGTTACAACTGGTAACAAGCATACAGACCTCCGTCCCGGCTAGGGACCCTGCAGTGGCCCATATCCTGGCTCCAGCCCCTCTCAGCCATGGTCCAGGAGCCCCTGGAGCACAGTGACCTAGAATCACCTATGAAAGAGAGTCTTCATGGAGGGCCAGGTTTCCAGAGAAGTTCCAGCACATTGCTGGAGCAAAAAAGTTGATTTGGATGCACTGGAGTGTGTAAGAGGTTTGACTTTTTCCACATCTCCCCTCCCCAAAGGTGGCACAGTTTAGGGATAAAAGAGATCTTCCTCTGACCATGATTTCTCCCACAGGAAAAAGGGAGAGTGTAGGAGGGAGCTTTCCCAGATATATGGGATGCTGCCAAAGGGGTCCATTTCCTTCCTGCCCCATCCAGAGAGCTGAATCATGAGCTCCCTGATGAGATCAAAAGAGGTGGGAAGAGGGCAGATAGGACTCTCAGGAGACATTAATGGGATACAGATTTTACTATCTGCATTGCAGATTCAAGCAAGAAGCCTGTCCAGGAGCCAATGGAATGCCTCACCCACAGATCCACTATACCCTGTGGCCAGCTCTCTGTGCACACTCCTGATGGTGGCAGCAAGAATGGCCTTTGGCAGGTGGCCAATGAGCACACAGATAAAATCATCTGAATCTTCAGGCCAGGGAGAGATTACAAACGTGAGCTTTAGCATCTCCTTTAGGAAAACGAAGAGAGGCTGTCAGCACTCAGGCTGGTGTGTTGCAAGATCCAAAGAAGGCACACAAGCTTAATAATTCTGCCACAAAGGGAGCAAGAAGATGGAGCAGGTGTACCCATAGAAGGTCTGAGGTAGCCATAGATTCTCTGGCAGGGTTAACAGAAGTTATCTTTCTCCCAAAGGCAGTCAGTAAAGACTTGAAAAGGTGACTGCTACTTCAAATGCAAAGACAGCAATGCAAAACATCACAGAATATTAAAAAACCAAGGTAACATGACACTACAAAAAGACCACAGTAACCTTCTGGGAACTGAAGACAAAAACATGGAGATCTGTGATTTACCCAATTAAAAATTCAGGATAGCTGTTTTAAGGAAACTCAATGAGCTACAAAAACAAACAAACAAGACAGAACACAAAAAGGCAATTCAATGAAGTCAGGAAAACAATACATGAATAAAACAAGAAGCTTAACAAAGATACAGAAATCACACCAAAAAATTCTGGAACTAATGAATACAATGAATGCAATGAAAATGCAATAGAGAGCACCAACAGCAGACTTGGTGGAGCAGAAGAAAGAATCTGTGAGATTGAAGACAGGAAATTTGAAATTAACCGGTCAGAAGGGGACAAAGAAAAATGAATGAAAGAGTGAAGAAATCCTATGTGATCTATGGGACACCATCAAAAGAACAAGTATGCAAATCATTGGAGTTCCAGAAGGAGAAGAGAGAGAGAGAAGGGGGCAGAAAGCTACTTAAAGAAATAATGGCTGAGAACTTCCCAAATCTGGAGAGAGATTTGGACATCCAAGTTCATGATGCTCACAGGTCACCCAACAAAATCAACTTCAAGAGATTCTCTCCAAGGTACATTGTAATAAAACTGTCAAAAATCAAAGACAAAGAGAAAAATCTTAAAAGCAGCATGAGAAAGAAAGCTTGTAACTTACAAGGGAACCCCATAATTTTATCTGCAGATTTCTCAGCAGAAACCTCACAAGCCAGGAGATCATGGGATGATATACTCAAAGTGCTGAAAGAAAAACACTGCCAGTCAAGAGCACTTCACCTAGCAAAGCTGTCCTTCAGAAATGAAGGAGACATGAAGACCTTCCCAGACTAACAAAAGCTCAGAGAATTAATCACCACTAGGCCTGCCTTTCAAGAAATGCTGAATGGTGTTCTTCAAGCTGAAAATGAAAGGTGCTAATTAGTAACATAAAAACATGTGAAAAAAAAATACAACACACTGGTAAAGGGAAGTATTATATAGAGCAGATTCAGAATACTCTAATACTGTAATATGGTGCAGTATTAAACACTTAAATCTAGTTAACCTTTTATAAAGGTTAAAGGACAAAAATACTGAAAATATACAGCTACAATAATCTGTTAACACAATATTAAAAGAGCTGAATTGTGACATCAAAAACATAAAAGTGGGGGGGAATAAAAGGATGGAGTTTTTGCACGCAACTGAGGTGAAGCTGTTAGCATAAAATAGATGGCTATATCTAAGATATTTTATGGAAGCCTCATGGTAACCACAAAGCAAAAATCTACAGTAGATTCAAAAAAGATAAAGAGAAGGGAATCAAAGAAAACAATTACAGAAAATCACCAATTCACAAAGCAAAAAGAGAGGAAGAAAGGAACAAGGGAACAACAAAACAGCGAGAAAACAATAAGATGCATTAGTGAGTCCTTACCTATCAATAATTACTTTAAATGTAAATGGATTGAATTTTCCAATCAAAAGACATAGAGCAGCTAGATTAATTTAAAAAACAAGACCCAACTATATGCTGCCTGTAAGACACTCACTTCAGCTTCAAGGGCACACATAGACTCAAAGTGAAGGGATGAATAAAGATATTCCAAGTAAAAGCTGAAAGAAAGCAGGGATAGCTATTCTCATATCACACAAAATAGACTTGAAGCCAAAAATGGTAAGAAGAGACAAAGAATGTCATAAGAGAATGATAAAGGGGTCAATTCATCAAGAAGATATAGCAGTTTAAGTGTATCTGCACTCAACATTGGAGCACCTAAATATATTAAGCAAATAGTAACAAACCTGAAGAGAGAGACAATACTATAATAGTAGGTAATTTCAAAACCCTACTTTCAGCCATGGATAGATCATCCAGATAAAAAATCAGTAAGGACATATTGAACACTTTTGCACTGTTAGTAGGAATGTAAATTGGTGCAGCCACTATGGAAAACAGTATGGAGGTTCCTCAAAAAATTAAAAAGACAAATATCATATGATCCAGATCCCACTTCTAGGTATATATCAAAGGAAATGAAATCAGGATCTCAAAGAGATAGCTGCACTCCCATGTTCACTGCAGCATTACTCACAATAGCTGAGATTTGGAAACAACCTAGGTCTCCATCAACAGATGAATGGATAAAGAAGATGTGGTATATACATACAATGGAATGTTATTCAGCTATAAGAAAAAGGGAAATTCTGCCATCTGTGGCAATATTGGATGGACCTTGAGGGCATTATGTTAAGTGAAAAAGTCAGACAGAATAAGACAAATACTATACGATATGTGGAATCTAAAAAAGCCAATCTCATAGAAACAGAGTAGAATTATGGTAACCAGGGGCTGGGGGGTGAGGAAAATGGGGAGATGTTGGTCAAAGTATACAAACTTCTATTTTTAAGAAAAATAAGCTCAGGTGATCTAATGTACAGCATGGTGACTATAGTTAATAATATTGTATTATACACTTGAAAGTTGCTGAGGGTAAATCTCAAATGTTTTCACCACAAAAAATAAATGGTAACAATGTGATGTGATTGGAGGTATTAGCTAACACTTTGGTGGTAATCATTTTGCAATATACAAGTGTACCAAACCAACACCTTAAACATACACAATGCTATATGTCAAGTGTATCTCATAAAGCTGGAACATTTTTTTCATATATTGCTTCTCCTTTAGTGACTCTAAAACATTTTAACAAAAATGGGTGATTTTAATAATTTTATTTAGCAAATATAATTAAGTATCCACTGTGATCCAGATACTATGTTAAATGCAAATTATACAAAGAAGAATGACATAATCTACTGTGTATTGATTTTTTTTTACAAATCCATGAAATTAAAGGGAAATTAATATAATTGACTGTTGGCTATATGTGTAAATAAAATGTGAACGTAATTAAGAGCCCTTATTGTTGTTGATTTAATTATACTCGATTAAAACTGTTCTAGCAGAAACGTTAAATTAATTGCTTTGTGTTTTGCCCTCTTCTATTCTCACTGACCACCCTCTGGTAAAGTATGCTGAAGGATTGAAAAGTAGTCAAAAGATTAGCAGCCAAGAGCATAAAAAGGAAAACAGAACAAAATAAGGAATCTCTGCAAGGAATTTTAAGTCAGAATGAAGAATATCTCTAAACGTGTACATGGAGACACTTTTATAAGCATTGAGTCACACTGCAACACATTTTTATCAATAATGTAGAAGGTTTAGCAGAGCAAGTGTTCTAACAGAGCAATACTTTTAACTTGAAAGCACAAGCTCTCTTCTATAAACAAAAATATTTCTTTCATGCTGCTCTGGAAGCACAAAATTTGGTTAGCGATTTTTGAAAGACATCATTAGGTCTTCAACACACCATCCCTTTTCTGCAGTCCAACTCCTCCCACAACGGTTCTAAATGATATGCTCATCTTTGAAAGGCACAGTTTCCATTGACATCAAAGGCCACGTGAGGCAACCAGGCTGCTATAGCATTCTTGTCAAACAGTGTTGGAATATGAGCCTTGAGAAAAAAGTACAAGTTCTAGCTCTGAAGTTCAGCTTTTCCCTCATCTTAAGATGAAGCATCTTATATGTTTACAAATCTAATGGAGCCCACTACAAATCAATTAACTTTTTCTTTGCTTATAAATACTATGCTTTATTCATAAATGGGTTTACTGCATGCTCATTGATCTGTAATAGCCCCTTTGCCTCCAGACCAAAATGGTCTCCCTTGTATCTGAATCAGCTCTTACATGATAAATTCCTGTATAATAGGTAAAAACTAAGTAATTATTTTTAACAATGGTAATCAGAATTTACAGATATTTTTGGCATGGAGCTATAAATATATGTCAGAAAAAAATGAGTAAATGTTTTTTTCTTTCAAATATTAGCTCTTTGACCTAATGATCAGACTCAGTAATATTAAGGAGGATGATCTAATAGGGAGAGTAGTAGGATGATTATCTTTGTAGGTATTTTTACCATCATTTTCTGCTTGTTTGACTTCTTGGTTCTTCACATTAAGTGATTTTGCAGAGAACCAATCTTGCCTATTGCTTCCTAACAAATTACCCCTGTAAGTTATTAGCTTAAACCCACCCATTCATGTTATTACATCTCACTTGGTCAGTGAGGAACTAGGGCAGGGCTCAGCTGGATGATTCATATGCTCCATATGGCACTGATGAATGAGGGCACTTGGTGGTATGTAGTTGGCAGACAGCTGGTCCCAAGGATGCAAGACACCTTCACTCACATGTATGCACCTTGGTGAGGACTGTTACAAGTCTAGACTCAGTTCGGAGTGTCAACTGAAGGACCTACAGGTGGTTTCACCCTCATGGCAGTGTCAGAGTATTCCTACTTTTTACATGGCAGCTCAGGGCTCCCAGAAAGTCTATTCCAAGCTGACATCTTCTTAAGAACTTGGACCTCATATATAACGTAGCATCACTTCCACTACATCACATTGGTCAAAGCAACGAGGACCTAGCTAGGTTCAAGGGGAGGAGACATGGATCTGACCTCTCATGAGGAGCATCAAAGAAACTGCAGCCACCTTGAATCTGTCCCATCAACAAACTCTCCTGAATGCTTGCTCCATGTCCTGGAGATACAACTTACAGTGCTTTAGCTTCAGATTTCCTACATTCTGACCTATCTAACCCTTACTAAATCATCTGGCTACTGCTTTTAACTAAAGAATTACCTTGGGCTTCCATGAGTTTCTTCTAATCACAGAAGAAACAGAGAATACAAAAAATAGAATTTTAGTATGCATTAATTTACCAAATGTCTATTCTTAATAATAAAACAGGCGTATATTTGTTACCATACCTTGCTATTATCAAGATTAACGTATTAACAATATTAAATGTAAAAATCATTTTACTGATAAAGAAATAAAAATATATTTCAGATTCAATCAATAAGCATTAGTCTATGAGTTAGCACTCCTACCTCCCCCCCGCCCCCGCCCCATTTCAGGGATTGCGATCTGAGGCATTTAAAAATTAAGCAACTTTCTTAGGGTCCCCCAGCTGGTAGATATCAGAGCTGGGACAAGCTGCCTCCCTGTGATTGAGTACATACATCACATCTGTGCAATTGAATTACATCACTAGTTTAACACAAAATTCTACACTCATGTTGAATGCCATTTATCCTCATTCTCCGTGAAACCTCGATGCTCAATATTCAGATGTTCTTATTATCATGTATGCACCATATCTCTTAAAAATCTCAAGGCATTTATATTCAAAACCTCCCCTCTGAGCTCTAAGGACATAATAATTTATATTTATGCCCTATATGACTTGGAGATAATTCCATAGCAGTTGGCCTACTTTTTCCCAACCACCATACTAATGTTCAGTCACAGCCCTTTTGACAATCCACTGACATCCAATCAGCAGAAAACATCTTGGTAAATGCAAGCATCATGCCCATTTTGATAGACCTGAGGTAGGCTATTAAAGAAGACGGAAGAACTGACACACAGGTAACTGCATTGGTGTTGGCCTTAGTATGCCAATTACGCACAATGATCTCACATTTTAAAGTCTACAAAATGATTTTTATCATTTAATGAGAACTCATTATTATTAAATATTTAAATAATGGCCCTTACAAAGCATATTTTCAGTCTCTCCAGTATGCACAATTTTTAACACTGTTGGCACATGAGATTATTTAGACTCAGTAAATTTAGAGTGTAAATGACATATATCTCTGGCCTATGTCTAATAAAGAAAATTAGAGAGAAATATGAAAACTATAAGTTGTACGAAATGTGCATTTATATATAAATAAAATCTATGGAAATAAAATTATAATTGGCATAAATCAAAAAATTTCTGAAGTTGGTTCTTGAACTGACCAATAATATACAGTAAATTTGCTTGCTACATCTTCACATAATGAACAAAACCTCTCAAAATTCATACACACTTTTAAAAAAAATGTTTCAAATTATCATGATTGCATCTCTCTCTTAAGCAGTTTTTTGGTGATAAAATTCAAGTAAACAATTTTTGTTTTTAAAGTATTTACTATACAAAATGTAAAACAAATACAAATACAAAAGAATAGTATAGTAAAGCCCCTTTTACTCATCACCCAGCTTCAACGTTTTTCAAATCATGGACATTATTAGTCCATCCGTACTCTCACCAACACCCCAACTTCCTGTTTTGATGCAAATCGCAAGTATGATATCATTTCATCTGTAAACAAGACAAGTGTTTAAAATTTTAAATTGTGCTAAGTTAGGGTATTTTATGAAATCAATGAATAATGAGTTTCAATTTAAATAATTTTTTAAGAACTGAATAAGAAATTAGTGTTTGAAGTAGACTTGAATTGTCAGTATTTATTCTACAGGAGAAATAACTATTTTTCAAGAAGTTAGGGAGTTATCATTTGGTAGCCAATACTGCTTATGGCAAAATCATTGTTATTAATTTCACTAGTGACTCAATATTAACCTGGCTTAAGCCACCGAGTATTATTTTTTATTGTTTAGACCACATCTAATTTCAAAACACTGAAATGGTCTTTCATTGTTTAAAATAACACTGAAAATAAAAAATACATATTTAAAATAACGTGATTTAATTTTTTAAGTTTATTTACTAATTCAAACTGGTCCCTAACCATTAGTGAAAACCAGCAATGTTTTATAGTAATTACAAGCTAAATCTTTGACAAAATATGAAAATGTGTGATAAGTCATATTCCCCTTCATTCCACAACAATTTACCAGTTACTTATTGTATGTACATGGCTGCCCCAGGTATTAGAGATAAAATAGCAAACAAGATTGACAAAGCTCCCATCCTCGTAGAGCTTATAGTCTGGTAGGAAAACAGACAACTAAGAAACAGAATTATAAATGTATCATATAATACCACCCAGCAGTAAGTCCCCTGAAGAAAGATAAAGCTAAGTGAGGTGACAGTCAGTGACTTGGGGGAGGTGCAGTTTGATTGATGGATTCCTGAGAAGGAAACCTGTGTGCAGTAACTTGAATGAAGTAAGGGAATGAGCCCTGCAAGGATTTAGAAGAATATAGCAAGAGCAAAAGCTTTGAAATGGGAATAAAACTAATGTCTTAAAGGCACTGCAGGAAGACCACCGAGCTCACACCGAGGGGGAGGGTGTAAAGCTGGGGGAGATGTGATCTGCCACAGTGTCAGAATCCACATCATATAAGAATTTACAGGCTGAAGTAAGGACCATGGGTTTTATTCTGAGTGTGTGTGATGATAACCTATTAAAGGATGACAAGCAGGGAAGGGAAGTGATCCAATTTTGAGGTTCAAAAGAGCACTCTGGCTTTTATATGAAGAATTAACCACAGAGCAACCACTGTGGAAGCAAGAAGGTAAGTGGAAATGCAACGGAATGTCCAGAGAAGAAACAGCGATGGCCCAGCAAGGGTGGTGGATGTAACGATAGTGAGTTGTCAGACTTAGAATATGTTTTTCAAGTAGAGCTATAGAGCTTGGTGATGGATTGAATGCGGAATTGGGTGGGCACAATAATAGTCAAGGTAGACTTTTAGGATTTTCACCTGAGAACTAAGTAGATGGTGATGCCATTTAAGCAATAAGAAGAACTAGGGGAAAGCAGGTTTGCAGGAAGTAAATCCGGAGCTCTATTTTGGTCGTGTTAATTTTGAGATGCTATGAGGCTAGGCTAGATTTAGGTAAATGTCGAGCGCACAGGTCTGATGCTTGGGAGGGAGGTTGTGGCTGGAGATATACGTTTGGAATCCATGAGTGTGTGAACCAGACTTAAAAGCATGAAGATGAACAGTTTGTCTAGGGAGGGAGTGTCAGTGGAGAAGAAAATCAGTCTGAGGACTGATCCCTGCAAAGATGAAGAGCTCCACTAACACAACATTGCAAATCAACTGTACTCCAAAAAAATTTTAAAAAAGGAAAAACAGGCAGTCTGTTTAGCTAGAAATCCCAGCCCAGGTTAGCCTTCAGACAGATGCTCTATGGCTCCATGGACTGACGGATTGATACCACACCTTGTTCAATGAAAGAATTCAGGGAGTTCTAATATTATGTTTTTGATGCTTATTTGTAATGAAACCTGAATCAGGGGTAGCATACTCATAGATGGCTGAATTTGAAAGCTACCAGGAACAACTTGCACATTCATTTTTCTTAAGGAAATATACCCCCTTGATATCCACTGTAAAAAAACCTTTTTGTAAGGTTAGCACAGGTTAATTATGTACTGGGCCAGACTTGGCATTCTTCACGTGAAAAGTTGTGATGGTGTGCATTTCACTGTATGGTTAAAATGATGAGAGAATATTTTAATTTGTGATAAATAAAACAAGAGAACAGAAAGAACAATATTTTTCCGACCAAAAAAACAAAGATGAGGAGCTGCCAGCTCCTTAGACGGATAAGGAGCAACCAGAGGGAGAGGAGGAAAGGCAGAAGAGCGAGGTGTTTAGAAGCCAAGTGATGTGGACCCTTCCAGAAGGATGGCATGACCAGCTGCACCTGATGCTTCTGCAAGGGCAAGAGGAGAACCAGATGCTGATCACACATCTGTCCTAAGAGGAAGGTCACTGGTAAATTGTCAATGGTCCTTTGAGTGGAGTGGCAGAAATGAAAAATTTATTGAAGAACATAAGTTAGAAAAATAGGATAACGGGAGTAGAGAAAGTTAACATAAAACTTCCAAATACTTGGTATAAATGGTACCAAAGAGATAAATGATTATTTGAAGAGTTGGTGGGTTTATGGATGATTTTTCCTTTTTCTTAAGAGAAGAGAAAATAGAGCATGTTTGAATGCTAAATAGAATGATGACGTAGAGAGGAAGAAAGTGGTGATGCAGAAAAGAATAAACATAATTTCAGAGAAAAGTCCTTAAGTAAGCTAAAAGATATGGGCTCCAGTACCCTAAGATGGGCACGGCCACAGTCCATCCAGAGATGCAGTTAGACTGTGGATAAGAAAACAGACAGCATGCTCATTTGGGTGGTCTGTCTACTGCCATGATTCTTGACCAATAGATCATGAGCATCAAAGGCAGTTCTGGGCTTCCCTGGTGGTGCAGTGGTTAAGAATCTGCCTGCTAATGCAGGGGACACGGGTTTGAGCCCTGGTCCGGGAAGATCCCACATGCCGCGGAGCAAGTAAGCCCGGGCACCACAACTACTGAGCCTGCGCTCTAGAGCCCGCGAGCCACAACTACTGAGCCCACGCGCCACAACTACTGAAGCCCGTGTGCCTAGAACCCGTGCTCCACAACAAGAGAAGCCACCGCAATGAGAAGCCCACGCAGCGCAATGAAGAGTAGCCCCCGCTCGCCGCAACTAGAGAAAGTCCACGCGCAGCAACCAAGACCCAACACAGCCAAAAATAATAAATAAATTTATTAAAAAAAAAAAAAAGCAGTTCTGCTTTGCAGAGCTACCTGTTCTCCTCCAGCTCCTAGCGCCACACTGGAGGTTCCAGGCACGTTAGCTACAGAGTAGGGTCCCCAGAGCAAAGGCAGCAGCAGCACATGGGTCCTTCTCGGAAAAACAATTTCTCAGACCCTATCCCAGACTAACTGAATCGGAAACTCTGGGGATGGGGCCCAGTAATCTGTGTATTAAAGAGCCTTCCAGGTATTCTGATGCGTGTGGAAGTTTGAAAGTTGCTGTGCTAGAGTATGAGGGAAAAGTTGCACAGGCAGCTACTAAAACTACCCTCAGCCCCATGGTTTCCAAGCAACCACTCTCCCCAGACTCACAGGCTTGCTATCAGCAGAATTCCCCGGGTGAGTTCTCATCAGCACCCAATCCACCTCCCCTTCAACAGTCTCCAAGAGCAATCTCGAAGCCTCGATAAAATAAAAAATTATCCTTCCTAGTCTATATTCTTGCAGTGACCATATTCATGCCTGCAAACACTGTTTCTATACTAAAAAGCAAAGTTTCTCATGTTTATGAAAACCCAATTCAACTTAAGCAAAGAGCTATTTGCAAACGGTTTATTTTTCTGTTAGCAAGTCAACTGCAGTCATCAGTAGCCTTCATATGTCTGAAAAATAAAATACATTTATGTTTCTGGATATTAAGTGCTTTGAATATAATAATTATCTATGTCTAAAATATCACTACAAGACCAGGGGAATTTTCTTTTCCTGCCACTGCTATTAGAGGAGGAAACATGGATATCGATTATCTTGCTAAGTCATGGAAAACTAATGAATCTCTCTCCTCATGACTTGGGGTAGGAAGTTTGCATCTTGTTTTCCTAGGACTTCAGCACATAAATTCTTCTGGATGCTACAAAATCTTTATAGACAGGTGAGTGTAGTACGTATCTGGAATATGATAAGCTTATGCTATCAAGATAGTATTTAAATTTGATTCTGGTTTCCATTTGGATTGATCCCATTTTTAATGTAAAGAATAACCTTTTTCTCATTTTAAATGCTAAAGCTCATCTCAGTGGGATGTATTATAAACTCTGTTGAATGTGCTTCCTTTATAACATGAGCCTCACCTTTGTCATATTAAAATCCATTCCTTTTTAGATAGATAAAATTAAAAAGAACTCCAGGCGAATATAATTAAAAACTTGGACTATATGTCTTCCGCAGAACCAAGTGATTTCTGTGATTTTTGTGGGGAGTCCTATGTGCTTTCCCACTGTAGCTAAGTTCATAAGTGCAGTTGAAAGGATCCGTGCTGATAATAATTACATTCTAAATTAGCCAATATTAGCACTGGGCCAAATAATTCACATAGCATGGTTTCCATGTTAGACAATCAATTACAGTTCAGATGAATCCATGCAAAAATCCATAATTTTTACTTAGGATCACAGTTTTTGTAATTTAACATATTATTACTGCCAAGCCTTCAAAAGAAGCCCGCTGTTCTGTTCAGGCAGAACAATGAAGAGAAATTTCCAGTTAGTAAATGTTCCTTTATTGTCACAAGAGGTTGAGAAAGCTGATTATATCCGCATGCTTGATAGGATCAGAATTTTAATTTATTTTGACATTCGCCTTCCAGAATGCTTTAAAATAGAGAACAATTCTATCTGAAAGCGGTTGAAAATTCAGACAGGTGCACCGTGATGCTGGTGTCTCCTGTTAGACTCTCCTGTACTGACCGATCCGCCAGGAGCTTGCAGAGGAAACACCACAGAACACCACACCAGGGAACTGAGTCCCTGCCTGGAGGCCTAGTGGACAAGTTTCATATGTTTTCCAAATGTGAGAATTTAGCAGCACCCTGCTGCCCCCAGGAGTTCTACCTATTGCAATGGCACAGGAATCATTCCAGAAAATTCCGTGGTTTACTCTCTCCATGCCAGTGTATTAGACCTGAGAATTATTTTTTTTTCAATCTATATATTTCCCAGCACCAAATTAATAGGTTAAATATGGTCCCTCAATTCCTCTATTACAGTGAAAAGAAAAGCAAACTAATTTTTTTTCAGACATAAAGATTGGAATCTTGTTTCTGATCAGGTAAAGTAAGATTGACAAGATTTCTCTAAGATTTTAAAATGAACCATCATCAAAATCTCCATATTATGGAGTAAGCTGGAAATGGATGCCACCAAGAGAGTGTGTCTACAATAAAGAAGACGCAGGGCAATAAATTATGGATGATTAAGAGAATTAATTGGACTCTGCAGCTGAGCCTGGATATTTAGAGCAGGGTGGGTCGAAATCAGCAAAGTCACATACACACAACTGTCCCACCCCCAGGCCTTGACTCCGAATGGTCAGAGCCTCTCCTTGGAACAAAGCATCGTCTGGAAAGCCCCTGTTGAAACAGCTACTTGTGTGGAGGAAAGAGAGTCAGTCATGAACATCTCCCGACACGTTAGCTGCTCTTCTCCTTCTGTGAGGTCTGAGGACCAGATCCAGAAAGAAAAGGATAAATGTGAAGGCCTGGCGGAGGAGAAGACGAATCACTGAGACTATGAGACCCCATCTGAGGGAGACAACCTTGGAGAGACACTTCCCGGAAGGCGTGCACAGCGCAGAGGTGGTGAGCATGACCAGACGAGAGAGAGGAAGACTGTTTCCCTCAGGGGGCCGCATGCTATAGAGGGTTAGACCTGGATGCCTGGGCCAGGCTGCCTGAGTTCAAGTCCAACCTCAGCCTGCTTACTAGAAGCAGGAACAGAGCAAATCTCTTAACCTTTCTGTGCCTCTGTTTTCCTCATCTGTAAAATGGGAAAAACAACAGCCCCCCCCCCCGTGAGGACAAAACAGCTATTTGGAGTTGCTGCCCTGGCATTTCACAGCATGACAACCCTGTCACGCCAGAGTCTGGACATTTAAAGAAGGACCCTCCTACACTGTTGGTGGGAATGTAAGTTGGTGCAGCTACTATGGAGAACAGTATGGAGGGTCCTCAGAAAACTAAAAATAGAATTACCATACGACCCAGCAATCCCACTCCTGGGCACACATCCAGACAAAACTATAATTCAAAAAGATACATGCACCTCTATGTTCACAGCAGCACTATTTACAATAGCCAACACATGGAAGCAACTTAAATGTCCATCGACAGATGAATGGATAAAGAAGATGTGGTACATAGATACAATGGAATATTCCTCAGCCATAGAAAGAGTGAAATCATGCCATTTGCAGCAACCTGGATGCAGAGATTATCATACTAAGTGAGATAAGTCATACAGAGAAACAGACACCATATGACATCACTTGTATGTGGAATCTAAAATGTGACACAAAGGAACTTATCTACAAAACAGAAACAGACTCACAGACATAGAGAACAGACTTGTGGTTGCCGAGGTGGGAGGGGGGTGGGGGAGGGAAGGATTGGGAGGTTGGGATTAGCAGACGCCAACTATTAGATACAGGCTGGATAAACAACAAGGTCCTCCTGTAGAGCACAGGGAGCTGTATTCAATATCCTGTGATAAACCATAACGGAAAAGAAAAAGATACCAGCTACTGGCCCCCAACCCACCCCCGGCAAATACACACTAGGTTGTCATGAGGATCTGAATTGCAAAGCCTTCGATCCAGACCTTGCCCGTGGTGATAACCACCGAAGTGATGCTCTTGTTCTCATTGTTATTACCTGAAGCTGTCCTGTCTTAAGATTAAAGGCACGGGTCCTAGAGGAGAGTAAGGATGAACACGCTGCCCCACCCACACGTGCAAGAAATTCATCCCGTTTTCTCTGCCGTGTTGCACTTGCTTGTGCTGAGTTTTTTATGAAGAGCAATTTCCAATCCTCCTATCGGTTTAAACAGTACAAGTACGGTTTTGTTTTCTCCCTCCCTTATTTCCCTATTTCTTGGCAAATAAGACAGAAAGGTAGAGAGTGATCTTTCCTCCAAAGGCCCCCGTACATGCGTGAGTCATACGTGTCTTTAGAGATCAACCCACAGAGTCATTTTCTTGTCAGCCTACCGTTAAGACTCGCTAACCATCTTACAAATGTTCTCAGATGCTGCCTCCCTCATGTCAGGCTGTCAAATAGCTCGTGGAGCACTCCGCAGGAACTATACTCACAATTCCTGGGTTTAGCGGCTTTAAACAGAGCAGGAGCGTTTGCAAGTGTGACCAAGGGTCTCCAAATATAATTACACACCGTAATTGATACTGTGAGCTATAAATATTTCACTGTAGGATCTAACACGATCCTCGAATGTTTGCCTCAAAACCCTATCAGGCTGTTGTAAGAGACAACATAGGAATAGCCATTCAGTCATTAATATTAGTCCTTCTAATCTACCTGCCACATACAGGTGATTTATATTTACATGACAGAGTGATGGAACTTTTTAAAAGTCACTTTATATTTTAGGGTCACATTTTATTAACTTCTCCCATTTCCACCACCATCATACACGTACAGATCAATTATAAAATATCCAGTCCTCATAATTTCATCGACGGACCATCCAGTTTATCGTCAAAAGATAAAATTATTAAAGGGTTTTCTGCTGAAGCTCCAGAAAAATAGGATTTGAAAATAATTAGGTAACCAACTAAATCACAGCAATGATTTCCATGTTTCTTTAGCCGTTAATGAGACCAGAAATCATCACCTTCCTGGCTTTGTTCAGATGATTAGAAATGTTTCCAGGCTAAAGTCAAATTTCCTCAGCAACATTTGGGTTCAATAAGGGCAGAACTTTGGCAGTTTTTAGGGTCTAAAATCAACGCATACATGAAGACAAAGTCAAGTAAAAGGCCTATTACAGCAGCTTCGATCTGTCAGTCTTTCAGAGATGACATATTTTAGGACACCAAGCACACATTTGTGCCAGCAGAGATTTTAATTAGCTTTCTGGCCTAACAGCAATAAGGGAGGGAGCAGAACCTGGGTCACCACTTGGTGTGTTTTGGATCCTTTGAAAACTCACTTTTGTTCTCTTGTGAGCCGTGGCATTGAGTGCCCTGCATCTCTGCCCCGCGTCCCTCTGTAGGGATTTCACAGAATGACAAATCAGCTGTGGGACAAATAGTTTCTAATTAACAGTGACAGGATATTGACTGGGGTAACAACTGCTTGATAGAGGCCAAAGAAAAGTTTTAGGGCCATGAATTTTCCATTACATTCACAAGTGATTATTCTCTCAAGATTTCAGCTTGATCGTTATCTTTCTACCACAGATATTGGAAAAACCCCTTCTGAAAAAAATTTATTGTTGTAGCTCAGTTGGAGGAAATGGATGAAAAATCACTGATCAATGATCATTCTTGCCATCAATCAGCTCTTCTACTTGTAGTGCAATCTTATAAAATGCATTCATTACAAAACACTGGGATGATTGGCAACCAAATTCTTTTTTCCTGAGGATATCATATTCTGAATATCATATTCTGAATTCTTCAGCACAGACTTTTTCCTCTTCTTTCTGACACTTGTCTTTAAATAGTGCAATGCTGCTATTGAAAATAATAGCTGAACAATTCTCCTGGTCCCCCAAGTAGCTAGACGGCTCCAGATCCCTCAAAGCCAGCTACCCTAAAATGAAGAGGGTCCCCAAGTCATTTCCTAAGCCCCAGAGGGAGGGTCAGTCTGACTTCCCAAATCCCTTCTGCTGAATATGACACATCTGTACAAGAAATATTTGATTCCTGCCATTTTAAAGATTTTTTCGTGGTCAGGAGAACGAATAAGTGCTTTGTTCCCAAATTTAAGAAGAAAGATCAGTCCATCCTAAGGTGCTCAGGAAGTAATCTTTACTCTAGAAATACAACCTAGAATAGTGTCTTCCTGACTGTGTTTCATGAAGTCCTCGTGTTCTACTAAATTAACTGCAACAGCCTCCTTAAGGAGCAGGCATGGTAAAAGGAACTTCAGGAATGTCTCCACCTCCCTTTACCCAACGAACTCCATGGGTGAAGGTCAAAGCACTGAGCAATTGGTTCCCACGGGTGCTCCCCAATCAGTATGGACACCATTTGGCTCTAATGATCATGGACAGACAGGTGTTTATCAGCCTGGCATCGGCCCTAAGCAGACCCACTTGCACTGATGTTATGTACTGGAGATGAGGGTCCAGGTAAAGTTAGTTATTAAAAAGTGTTCACTGTTAAAAGTTTTAAAAACTGCATGTATACAAGAGGAAATGTTTCCATTTTTACCTGTTGCAATTGAGCACTCCTGCAACTAGTGGAAACTCAAGAACTGTTACATGGTATACAATGAATTTCCTCCACTAATTATAACAAAGTTATGGCCTCAGAAGCAGACAAGGCTTTATATATCCAGCTAGTTCAACAACCCCTATGATCCTTGAATTCCCTCTACTGCACCCCTTCTGGTTAACAACCGTGTCTACAGGCAGCTTCAGAGATGGAGGCGTCCTAGGGGTAAGGCACCGCAGAGGAAAAGGTCCTAATGCAGGGACATGCCTGGCTTGTTTGAGGAATAACAAGGAGGCCAGTGTTACTGGAGTGGAGTGTGTATGAGAGCGAATTAATAGGAGAGAAGGTTAGAGAGACAACCAAGGGGTGGGCAAATATGGAAGGAGGTCATGGTTTTTCTGAATGAAATGGAAGCAGAGGGTTTGGGGCAAATAAGGAACATGAACTGACATGTCTTACCATGATCATCTGGTGCGTGTTGAGAACAGATTGAAGAGGGGACAAGGCCAGAGGTGGGAAAACCAGTGAGGAGGCTACATCAATAATCCACGCAAGGTGGGACAGAAGATCAGGCCAGGGCGTTAGCAGAGGAGAAAGGGAGGCATAGTTTGATCCCCAAGATACGTTTAAGGCAGAACCAATAGAACTTGCTGGTGAATAGAACGTGGTCCCTGAAAGAAAGAGTGAAGGACGAACCCAAAAGCTTTATCCCAAACAGCTGGAAAGATGGCGCTGCCATTTACTGAGCTGAGGAAGACTGAGGGGTGAGCAGGCTTACTGGGCTTGTACCAGGAGCTCCATTTTGGAGAAATCAAGTTTCAGGTGCTTATCCAAGTGGGTGTATCAAAAAGGGATAACAGATAAATAGATAAAATAGATAATCAACAAGGACCTACTGTACAGCACAGGGAACATTGCTCAATACTCTGTAATAACCTATATGGGAAAAGAACCTGAAAAAGAATAGACATATGTACATGTGTAACTGAATCACTTTGCTGTACACCTGAAACTAACACAATATTGTAAATCAGCTATACTCCAATATAAAATAAAAATTTAATTTAAAAAAAACACACAAAAAACAAAAAAGGAGTGGGATATGCAGTTGGGCACTCAGGGGAGGGGTCAGCTTGGAGATTTAAATTTGGTGTCATCCTCTTCTCGATGGTATTTAAAGCCATGAGACTGAGCCCTGGGTGCTCTATCACCTAAGAGAAGAAATGAGGAGAAACCAGCAGAGGAGACTGAGAAAGAAAGGTCCAGAAGTCAGGAGAGAAACCCGTGCTCAAAGCTGAATGAAGACCATGTTTCAAGGAGCAGAGAAGGATCTGCTGCATTGGATGCTTCTGTGGCTATGGCATCTAAGAGCGGCATAAAGTGTAACACAGGAAGGTGTTAGAAAAACACCTGTTAGTGTTAGTGAGAGAAAGAAATGGAGAGACAAAGATGACTCCTTCAGGCAGGCTGGCTGGCAAGGAAGCCTGTCTCACTTTGTAACAAGTTGGGCAACAGGTATAGTACACCTATCTGACTGTTGAGGAAACCAAGGTTCTAAAGAACTAAGTTAACATCTTAAGGCAATGGAACCAAACCTCCCATGTCTGGTTTTAGCTTCTCTGCTTTCATTAAAGGGAACCTATGGTTATATGAGTATACTGGAACAACCCTAACACCAATAATATCAACTTAAATCCCATTCACCTCTACTACTATTTCATCTCTCCCTCATCTTTTTTTGTGCTGTTGTTTAGAACTTTACTTTTGTCCTAATCAATTTTCATTCTGTTAGAGTCATTGCATTATCCCTGAATGCTGAGATTTTTAGAATCCCGATTCTGTTCTTATATATATTTGTTATTTCCCCCCAATTTAGGTAATCTAAATATGTGAAATAGATATAATTGGGTTTTTTTCCTTTTTGTTTTCCCAAGGATTCAAGTACATATATTTCATCTCAATTTTTCTTAATCAATATGTAAATGTCTAGAGCTTTCTCTCTGATTAACCTAAAATACTTACACTGTAATTTAAGTCTCATTCTCATCTAGACAGTACTTTTAAGAATTCTGATCTTTTCCATAGATCATGAAATATTATTTAACTCCGAAAAACTTCAAGTGCAGGTGTTAGCATCCATCATTCTTCTTAATTAAAAAAAATGTAATAAAAGAAAATCAACTGTTCTTCATATTTGATTTGTATATATATATATAAAACTGAATCACCTTGTTGTAGACCTGAACCTAACACAACATTGTAAATCAACTATACTTCGATTTAAAAAAAAACCTATATGTATCAAAATACAGGCAAATAATATTTTTGCAAATATATATGCTATATGTGAACATCGAGGTCCATAATTAATATAGATTTTAGAAAAATTATGAAATGACCGAGGGAAAACTTTTAATAGTGGTCACCTTTGGGGAATAACATTGAGGAAGCAAAAACATGACATGAGCTTTCATACTCACACATGTGCCATTTAAACATTTACATGATATTTTTAAATGAAATGCTAATTCCTGACCTATTTTCCAAAGACCTTTGTTGTGAAGATAAAATTGGATGTGATGGGCTTCCCTGGTGGCGCAGTGGTTAAGAATCCACCTGCCAGTGCAGGGGACACGGGTTCAAGCCCTGGTCCAGGAGGATCCCACATGCCGCGGAGCGACTAGGCCCGTGAGCCACAACTACTGAGCCCGTGTGCCACAACTACTGAAGCCCACATGCCTGAAGCCCGTGCTCCACAACAAGAGAAGCCACCGCAGTGAGAAGCCCACGCGCCGCAATGAAGAGTGGCCCCCGCTCGCTGCAGCTAGAGAAAGCCCGTGTGCAGCAACAAAGACCCAACACAGCCAAAAATATAAATAAATAAATAAATTTATTAAAAAAAAAAATTGGATGTGATATTTCTCTACAATATTGTTTCAAGCACTATGAAATTCAGTATACTTTTATTATTCCTTTAGCATGAATAATAACATATTAATGAAATACCTTAAAAGCACCAAAAAAATGAAACTAAATAAGGTTATATAAATAGAAGAGAGTGCAATCAGATCAGATGACCATTCTGATCACGCTGATGGTTGATGTGGTGTTAGCATAACGGATTTGTAAGAAGAATTAGCAATCCAGTCATTAGAAAGCTCCTTGGGTTTCATCCATATATTATTTTCTAGCCTATGAAACAACGATAGATTGGTGAACACTGCAGAAACTCTTACACTCTTAGAAGTAAATTCTCTATTCATTTTCACTACTTACTAAACTCCTTTAGTAAGACTTTTACTCTATGTTACATTTCACTCCTAAATTTGTCATCCAGAGAAGGGCTGTCCGGTGACTTCATTTTCAAGCTACATCTCAGATGCCTCTAAAATTCATGCAAATTTATGAAAACTGATATATAAATTATGTCATACAGATGTTCACACCCACACACAGAAGATATTTGACCCTTGTCCTCACTGCAGTTCTGAAGAAACCAATATGCTTTAGCAATATGCTCGAAAATTGGTTTTATCGAAAGCATAAAATAAAATGTAAGAAATCAATACTGAAACAGATTGCATAACTCAATGGCATAGTGCCTCTTGACATACATGTGTATAAATTTGGAGAATAACCAGCTATCCTATTGGAACACCTATTAGTGCTTTGACCTTACAGTAGAGTCTTTCAACTCATTTTCCTTTTTAAATCTTTGATTTGGCAAAATAGAGTATTAGAAAGGCACCTGAAAGTACAGTAGCAATCACACTACAGTTTTGAAATTGTCAAAAAATAGAGTATATAATTTTACTCTTTTTAAGGCAATTATAAAAACAAGAAGCAATTTTTGTAATGCAATTTTCACTTTGCTTGACAATGATTATCAGGAAAATAGAATCTCAGATGGGGACTTCTCTGATAGTTATCAAAACAATTTTGTAAGTTCTAGTTTAATTAATTGATTGTTTTTCCTGCCATTCATCTAATTGCTTAAAGCTTTTCAACAAATCTGAAAATTATACTTTATGTTTCTTTAATGACATCCTTAAAATTAAACTGAAAAGTCAAATCAGTGAAATATTTTTTAAGTAATTTTATCATTCATTTTATTCATCTAGTATAAATATATATTTCCTATACTTTGGTGTGTTAGAGAACTGGTCATTTTCAAGGTTTTCATAAGTTTATAATCAATAAGATTCCAGAGGACAAACAAATCCATAAGGATTTCTAGTGCTTCAACCTCTACTCTTTTTACTTTTTATTTTTTTCAATTTTTATTTATTTATTTATTTTTGGCTGCGTTGGGTCTTCGTTGCTGTGCGTGGGCTTTCTCTAGTTGCAGCGAGCAGGGTCTACTCTTCATTGCGGTGCACAGGCTTCTCATCGCGGTGGCTTCTCTTGTTGCAGAGCACGGGCTGTAGGCGCACAGGCTTCGGTAGTCGTGGCTCGCGGGCTTTAGAGCACAAGCTCAGTAATTGGGGTACACGGGCTTAGTTGCTCCGCGGCATGTAGGATCTTCCTGGACCAGGGCTCGAACCCCTTTCACCTGCACTGGCAGGCGGATTCTTAACCACTGCGCCACCAGGGAAGCCCTGAAAGTCTTTTTTAAATATGAAAGATCCTCATTTCTTTTTATGGTTTAACTATAAAACAGCAGAAAATACCTGATGACGAACTAAAGGCTTTTCTTCCCCCCGGATCTATGTGACAGCCAAGAAATAACCAAAATAAGAAGTCTTCCCCAGGAATAGAAATGTACCACCGGTATTTGCATTCTAGAACTGCCCTTGGGGAAGCAGTGTTCTACTCACTCAAAGATGGCAAGTGAACCATTGTTAATCTCACAGCCAATTCAAATGCTCTGATATGTTATTAAATTGCTCTATAATGAATAAATAGTGTTTAAAGATTATCCACAGGTGCCCAGATATCCACAGAGTCAGGAATAATTTAAATATTGAGACAGATTACGACCAGCCTTCAGGGAACTCTACCAAGAGGAGAAGAAACAGATATTTATCGAAAGAGCCAGGATCTGGGTATCTGACAGAGAGTAGAATAACCAACAACTGTTATTCCTGCTAATTTCCCTAACCATGGGGACAGGGAAGCTAAACCCCTGACTTTGCTGAATAAAATGTTTGGTTTTGCTTTATCTAGTTCTCTGGGTTTCCTTTCCTTTGGGGACAAGAACTAGCTGTATTTTAGGAAAGAGTCTCAAGCTTGAGGCTCACTCTGGAAAATCTATCACATGTTGAAGAACAGCATGCTCAGCCTTGCTGCTCAGAATGCTGTCAGTCATTCAATTTACATCCGACAAGCCAGGTTCACCTCCTGTCCAATAAGAGATTGTGTGTTGGACGAGTTAAAGCAGGAGTCCTAGGTGATTCCTAAACTAAGACATCCTACTGGAGCAGAAATCAGGGCGATTCAAGCCAATGAGAAACCTCATGGGCACCACAAGGCAGGTGCAATGAGGAAATTACGGGGGCCCCTAGGATGCAGTGCCCAGAAAGGCAGGGGCAGTGTTACTGATTGACACTTTGTGGGGACTCCAGCCAGTGAGGATGAAGATCAGTGGGGGAGCTTCACCAACGTCCTTGTTTCCCCTCCACTGAGCCCTCAAAGTCAAGCAGACTTGAGAGGGGAACTCAAAGGAACTGTCAGGTCCAAGAAAAGGGCTAAATGCCCTAAGTGCTCTGCGGTCTGAGTAGCCTGGAGACTTTTTATCTTCCCCAATGGCTTCCTGGGTTTATTCTAGACAGACTAGTGGAACACAAAAACCCTTTGGCGCCTCTCTTGGATTTTTTCAGAAAGACCAAGGCCAGAAGTCTATTAATGAAAGGGATATCTTTTCTCCTTAGGTTTTTTTGTATTTTTTAAATCAATGGAATAGTCCTGGATTAGTCTACAGGTGGACCCCTCCCATAGAGGCATGGCTAAAAATCTCTATCAAGAATCACTCCCGCCCTGGCCAGGTCTGGTTGGCCCTACATAACTCCAGGAGGTACCTGAGGAAAACCAGTACCACAGAATGAAACTTTTTAAGCTAGGTTGAAAAAGAAGGTGGATGAAGCCAAGGTAGGCATAGGAGAGACCACCTACTGTAGAAGTATTACTGGAAGCCTTGCACACACACTCTGGTGCCACGTCTGTTCTGAATGTACAGCCCCTTCTGAGAGAGGCTGGGACCTGGGACCCTTTGCTGCAGGGCTGCAATGCTTGAGCAACAAACCTCTCCTTGAGCAACAAAATGTAAAGAAACTATATGGGACTAAAAATAACTGCATGCATGCACAGTTGGGACAAAATTATGGACAAAAGATACAAAGAGACAAAAAAAACCCCAACGGCCACTTTTGAAGAGCCTGGAGCAAAAACAGGGTGTTGGGAGCAAAATCAGGGTACTGAGCATGCCGTCTGCACTCAATACCACCAGAGGGGTGAGCAAAACACCTAAGCCACCCCTCCAGCCGGACCTCTAGACACACCCCTACCCTCACCCCATATAAGTAACAAGCTCGCCCTCCCCCTCAGGGAGCGAGCTAGCAGGAGAACCTGTTACTTGTTCTCACTCCCTGCTGCTGCAGCAGGGGCCCCAATAAAGCCTTGCCTGAATTTCTTGTCTGGCCTCTAGTCAATTTCTATTGATTGAGGAAGGCC
This sequence comes from Balaenoptera borealis, assembly GCF_965194805.1. Classification (NCBI taxonomy): domain Eukaryota; kingdom Metazoa; phylum Chordata; class Mammalia; order Artiodactyla; family Balaenopteridae; genus Balaenoptera; species Balaenoptera borealis. The sequence goes on from NC_138875.1 coordinate 6,805,036, forward strand.
AAGAACCCTGGTGGGTATCACTTCTTGTTATCCACTGCTATTATGGTCTATAAAATCACTTCTAATGGGGAATTACAGAATCCTGAACACTGTTCCTCAGGGAAAGACAGGGTTACATTCCTTGAGTCTCAGGCATATTTATCAAGAAATCTAGTATCTCTTGACAGTTTCCTAAATTCAACTGAGTCCTTGCAAGAAGGATTTACCCTATCCTCAAGTTTAGGACTTGCTTATTTTCACCTCCCGCTATTGCAAATACTGCTGACAGAGTTTGCCCAAACTCTGTTTAGTTTTGTCATAAAACATAGATTTTCAACATATTTCTGTGCCACAAATGGAATCATACTCAAATTCAAAGAACAATACTGTACTATAAGTTCACATGCATCTTCTGTTCATAAATATCACAAATATCCTAAGTAGGGTAACTGTGCTATGAGTCAGAGCATCCCAAAGAAATATCTGGAACGTTGATATTAGAAAAGAAAGAAAATCTATACAAAGGAATAGGAGGAACGGCTGTGGGGACAGATAAAGGGGGAAAGACCCAGCCAACTCTCCCTGCAAAATGGACCCTCACAAGCTTCTCTGCAGCCCTGCTACTTTACTGTCATTAACTAAAAAGTGTAACTTTTATTTAAGAAAACAGAAAGAAATACAATGTTTAAAATAAGTAAAATGAAACAGAAGTATTAGAATAAACTAAAAAGTTAAGAACATGAATAAAAAATTCTAAAAGTTAGGTGTAAAATACAAAGACAATCAAAGAAGTATGGATGATTCACATACCTTTAAAATAAGAAAATAAAAATGTTTAAAAATGTAAAGGGAGAAATTAAGAGTATGAAAACAAGTCAAATATATTTAAATTAAAGAAAGTAGAAAACTTTTGAAATAAAAAATGGCTAAACATTTATCAAAGAAATTAAAAATAAGATATGATAAATGTTAAAGGACCACATGAAATAAGTGAATAATGAAAAGCAATAAGATGGAGAGGGCAGACAGCAGAAGCAAGAAGAACTACAATCCTGCAGCCTGTGGAACAAAAACCACATTCACAGAAAGATAGACAAGATGAAAAGGCAGAGGGCTATGTACCAGATGAAGGAACAAGATACAACCCCAGAAAAATAACTAAATGAAATGGAGATCGGCAATCTTCCAGAAAAAGAATTCAGAATAATGATAGTGAAGATGATCCAGGACCTCGGAAAAAGAATGGAGGCAAAGATCAAGAAGATGCAAGAAATGTTTAACAAAGATCTAGAAGAATTAAAGAACAAACAAACAGATAATGAACAATACAATAAGTGAAATGAAAACTACACTAGAAGGAATCAATAGCAGAAAAACTGAGGCAGAAGAATGGATAAGTGACCTGGAAGACAGAATCGTGGAATTCATTGCTGTGGTACAGAATAAAGAAAAAAGAATGAAAAGAAATGAGGACAGCCTAAGAGACCTCTGGGACCACATTAAACGCAAAAACATTTGCATTATAGGGGTTCCAGAAAGAGAAGAGAGAGAGAAAAGACCTGAGAAAATATTTGAAGAGATTATAGTTGAAAACTTCCCTAACATGGGAAAGGAAATAGCCACCCAAGTCCAGGAAGCGCAAGAGTTCCATACAGGATAAACCCAAGGAGAAACACGCCAAGACACATAGAAATCCAATTGGCAAAAATTAAAGACAAAGAAAAATTATTGAAAGCAGCAAGAGAAAAACAACAAATAACATACAAGGGAACTCCCATAAGGTTAACAGCTGATTTCTCAGCAGAAACTCTACAAGCCAGAAGGGAGTGGCATGATATACTTAAAGTGATGAAAGGGAAGAACTTACAACCAAGATTACTCTACCCAGCAAGGATCTCATTCAGATTCGATGGAGAAATCTAAAGCTTTACAGACAAGCAAAAGCTAAGAGAATTCAGCACCACCAAACCAGCTCTACAACAAATGCTAAAGGAACTTCTCTAAGTGGGAAACACAAGAGAAGAAAAGGACATACAAAAACAAACCCAAAACAATTAAGAAAATGGTCATAGGAACATACATATCAATAATTACCTTAAACGTGAATGGATTAAATGCTCCAACCAAAAGACACAGGCTTACTGAATGTATACAAAAACAAGACCCATATATATGCTGTCTACAAGAGACCTACTTCAGATCTAGGGACACATACACACTGAAAGTGAGGGGATGGAAAAAGCTATTCCATGCAAATGGAAATAAAAAGAAAGCTGGAGTAGCAATACTTATATCAGATAAAGTAGACATTCAAATAAAGAATGTTACAAGAGACAAGGAAGGACACTACATAATGATCAAGGGATCAATCTAAGAAGAACATATAAAAATTATGAATATATATGCACCCAACATAGGAGCACCTCAATACATAAGGCAACTGCTAACAGCTCTAAAAGAGGAAATCTACAGTAACACAATAATAGTGGGGGACTTTAACACCTCACTTACAAAAATGGACAGATCATGCAAACAGAAAATTAATAAGGAAACACAAGCTTTAAATGACACAATAGACCAGATAGATTTAACTGATATTTGCAGGACATTCCATCCAAAAACAGCAGATGACACTTTCTTCTCAAGTGCGCATGGAATATTCTCCAGGATAGATCACATCTTGGGTCACAAATCAAGCCTCAGTAAATTTAAGAAAATTGAAATAATAACAAGCATCTTTTCTGACCACAACGCTATGAGATTAGAAATCAATTACAGAGAATAAAAGGTAAAAAGCACAAACACATGGAGGCTAAACAATACGTTACTACATAACCAAGAGATCACTGAAGAAATCAAAGAGGAAATCAAAAAATACCTAGAGACAAATGACAATGAAAACACAACGATCCAAAATCTATGGGAAGGTATAACCTTCCAAGAGTGAACCAGGAAGAAATAGAAAGTATGAACAGACCAATCACAAGTAATGAAATTGAAACTGTGATTAAAAATCTTCCAACAAACAAAAGCCCAGGACCAGATGGCTTTACAGGTGAATTCCATCAAACATTTAGAGAAGAGCTAACACCTATACTTCTCAAACTCTTCAAAAAAATTGCAGAGGAAGAAACAGTCCCAAACTCATTCTATGCGGCCACCATCACCCTGATACCAAAACCAGACAAAGATACTACAAGAAAAGAAAATTATACACTAATATCACTGATGAATATACATGCAAAAATCCTCAACAAAACACTAGCTAACAGAATCCAACAACATATTAAAAGGATCATACACCATGATCAAGTGGAATTTATCCCAGAGATGCAAGGTTTCTTCAATATATGCAAATCAATCAATGTGATACACCATATTAACAAATTGAAGAAGAAAAACCATATCACCTCAATAGATGCAGAAAAAGCTTTTGACAAAATTCAACACCCATTTATGATAAAAACTCTCCAGAAAGTGGGCATAGAGGGAACCTACTTCAACATAATAAAGGCCATATACGACAAACCCACAGCAAACATCATTCTCAATGGTGAAAAACTGAAAGCATTTCCTCTAAGATCAGGAACATGACAAGGATGTCCACTCTCACCACTATTATTCAACATAGACTGCCAAAGCAGCCTTGAGAGAAAAAAACGGAGCTGGAGTAATCAGGTTCCCTGACTTCAGACTATACTACAAAGCTACAGTAATCAAGACAATATGGTACCGGAACAAAAACACAAATATAGATCAATGGAACAGGATAGAAAGCCCAGAGATAAACCCATGCACCTATGGTCTACTAATCTATGACAAAGGAGACAAGGATATACAATGGAGAAAAGACAGTCCCTTCAATAAGTGGTGCTGGGAAAACTGGACAGCTACATGGAAAAGAATGAAACTAGAATACTCCCTAACACCATACACAAAAATAAACGCAAAATGGATTAGAGACCTAAATGTAAGACCGGGCACTATAAAACTCTTAGAGGAAAACATAGGAAGAACACTCTTTGACATAAATCACAGCAAGATCTTTTTTGATCCACCTCCTAGAGTAATGGAAATAAAAACAAAAATAAACAAACGGGACCTAATGAAACTTAAAAGCTTTTGCACAGCAAAGGAAACCATAAACAAGACAAAAAGACAACCCTCAGAATGGGAGACAATATTTGCAGATGAATAATCGGATAAAGGATTAATCTCCAAAATATATAAACAGCTCATGCAGCTCAATATTAAAAAAAAAACAACCCAATCCAAAAATGGGCAGAAGACCTAAATAGACATTTCTCCAAAGAAGACAAACAGATGGCCAAGAAGCACATGAAAAGCTGTTCAACATCACTAATTATTAGAGAACTGCAAATCAAAACTACAATGAGGTATCACCTCACACCAGTTAGAATGGGCATCATCAGAAAATCTACAAACAACAAATGCTGGAGAGGGTGTGGAGAAAAGGGAACCCTCTTGCACTGTGGGTGGGAATGTAAACTGATACAGTGGATCCACTATGGAGAACAGTATGGAGGTTCCTTAAAAAACTAAAAATAGAATTACCATATGACCCAGCAATACTGGGCATATACCCAGAGAAAACCACAATTCAAAAAGACACATGCACCCCAATGTTCATTGCAGCACTATTTACAATAGCCAGGTCATGGAAGCAACCTAAATGCCCATTGACAGATGAATGGATAAAGAAGTTGTGGTACATATATACAATGGAATATTACTCAGCCATATAAAGGAATGAAACTGGTCATCTGTAGAGACGTGGATGCATCTAGAGACTGTCATACAGAGTGAAGTAAGTCAGAAAGAGAAAAACAAATATCGTATATTAACGCATATATGTGGAACCTAGAAAATGGTACAGATGAACTGGTTTGCAGAGCAGAAACTGAGACACAGAAGTAGAGAAAAAACATATGGACACCAAGGGGGGGAAAGCGGCAGGGGGTGGTGGTGGTGGTGTGATGAATTGGGAGATTGGGATTGACATGTATATACTGATGTGTATAAAATGGAAGACTAATAAGAAAAAATAAATAGATAAACAAATGCTCTTCCTGCAAAATAAATAAATTAATAAAAATTCATTCCTTTTTTCTAAAAGAAGTAAACAAATAAAATAAAATAAAGCAATAAGATGTAGAAAAAAATTAATAGTAGAAAGGTACGTAAATAACAGCAGTTTCAATATGGTAAATACACACCAAAAAAGGTCAGTACACAGTGGTACAAATTAAAAAGCATTTCAAATGTGTTCTTTTTTTAAGTTGCAGACTAACTGAAGTAACCGTTTATTGAAATGAAATAAAGAAATTATGGGTAAAAATGGAAGAAGGGCTCACCTCGAAAATGTGTAAATTGAATGTGTAATCACAGAATTCATTGAGTTCAACCCCTTCCTTTAGCATGAAATCCTTACAGAAGTGTCCCAGGAGCAGAATGAAATGCACAGCCTTGATCTCCCCTCCCTCACCCTGGGCACAGACCGGGGCGACCCACCTCTGGTGGCTCTTCTGGAATATTCCTGCCTATCAGACCAACATAACCCACAAGAATACCCCAGGCAGGAAGGCAAACTCATAAGCTGACCCTACACAGTACAGAGGGCTCCAAACAGAATAATTCATGGAAACAAACAGGACTAGAAAATGAGTGGAATTTCCACATAAAACCCTACTGAGAGGGTTGATACTTCCATGACAATAAAGCTTTCACACACAATCTCAATTTTTTTTAGTTTGTATCGAGCAACATCATATGTTATCGAAGCAAGAATATAAAGATAATTTATTTCAATAACAATTATAACAATTCCAGATGGGAACAATTTCAATGTATTAAATGAAATCATTACTCCGTAGCACCCCAAATTCAGGGAACTTTTAAAGTCTTTATATAAACACACACATAGTCCCAAGCAAAACTATCTGGGGAACCAGGAAGTAAAGATTCCAGGCCATGGTGTGGATGAAACCAAGCCAACAACTAAAGGAGCAGATTGTGGGTTTTAAAAAAGTGATTCAAATGAACTTATTTACAAAACAGAAACAGACTCAAGACTTAGACAATGAACTTATGGTTACCAGGGGGGGAAGGGTGGGGGACAGGGATAGATTGGGAGTCTGGGATTGACAGGTACACACTGCTATATTTAAAAAAGATAACCAACAAGGACATAGTGTAAAAAAATAAATTTAAAAATAAATAAATAAATATTTTTTTTTAAAAAGACAGGTAGTGTTTCTCTTTTTCATCCTCTCTATACACAGAGGACCTAAATATCTCCAGTGGGTCATGAATGAGATATATACGCAATCAAAATTAAGGCATACATGACATATTACACAATTATCTACATTCATTTCAATTTAAGATTTAATAATGTCCTTTATTCATTATGACACCTTGGCATAGCCTTAGCTGGAAAATATCTTTCTCAATGACTATATATTCTTTGTAATTACTCGATGTAGGAAACTTAGCAAACAGCCACAGTGACTACCCTTTTTCCCCACTAAGAGAACACACAGGAGAGTAAACTGTAGAGGAACAACCATAAGTGTAAGTCCCTTATCACACTCTAAAAGAGATTTGCCATTTTAATTGTCTGGCACTTTAGCAATTACTCTCAATTTTCTCCTGCATATTGACTGATTTCTTCAGTTTTTCCCACTCAAAGGGAAGCCCTGAGTAGTCTGAAATTGCATTTCTTCATTTTAAATTTGTCCTTTTTCTTATGGATTAGTAGAATTCTCGGCCCAGTGGGGGGAACACACATGTGACTTGTAGCTAATACCCAGACCTGAGGAATACCCCTGCCACTGACTGCAACACCAGCAGCTTGTCCAGACCCACCGTCTCAGGTCCTCCACGTGGACATGGGAATAATAATATAACAATCTTACAGCATTTGTTTGCAAAAGATTTACTGTACATGAAGTCCATGTCTTTTTACATTTTGAGTATTATATTATTAAGTGATGGGAGGAGTTCTAGAACAACATGGTGGCCTCATCTTCTATTTCATTATTTTATAATCAAAAGATAAACATATAATGATAAAGAGGCAACTACAGCTATATTGAAATGAGATGGATGCAGAACGTGTGATTATGATTTTGGCTGCGAGTGCTCAGGCAGGTGGTTCAGCGGGCTGATGAGAAAGTCCACGGAGGAGGGAAAAGGTGGGCTGTGCCAGTTCCAAGCTGCTTTCCTCATTTGTCCTTGATGTCACGTCCTTTCTTACTTAAACATAAAATGTTAGTGTCAAGTCAATGCCATTATAACAAGCTGATAATTCTCTGTCTTCGCATTTTTCAAAGCTGCATTCAACCGTCCTTTGAAAAACACCCTTGATTTTCCATTAAAATTCAATTTGTTGACTTATGTATTTCAAGACGGGGCTTCAGAGATCATTTTAAGAAATCAAAAGCTCTAGTTTTTGAGACATGGTTCTTTGAAAAGCCTGATGCATTGGGTACATACTGGTTTTCAAATTTAGTTGCTGTTTCCTTTAAAAAATATAAATCCCCTAAGATAAAAAAGTATTCCTGCCTGGGTTCACTTTGAAGACAGATCTCTGCAATATTATATTCTTAAAATGGCAAATTCATCTTTTAGCTGATCTAAAGAATTCAAAGGAAGTTAACATATGCTTTTTTCAAGATCATAAGTGTTTCTTTTTTCACACAAGGATCAGAAGAAAATCTTGATTGCCAAAAATACTTTTAAATTTTCTACTGTATATGTATAGATTGTGCAAGAAAAGGTCAAAGTCATGAAATTTTTGACAAGATAAAACAGATAAAAGAACACACTTTAGATTCATGGTAGCTGTGGCCACCACGTAAACGTTAAGTGCCCAAATTAAATGTCATCGGACTCTTGGGTCACCACTTACTTTAGAGAGTTTCATTTCTTTTGTAGGATTCACAAAAGAAAGACAGTGCCTCAAAAGGTTCCTTGGTCTAAAGGATTCTTCAGAGGAAAACACCTAAGAGGAGGATTACATTTTCAAGAAAGAAAATCAAATCTATCAAGATAACGTGGAACCATCAGATGCATCTGTAGAAGTGAATTGCTAGGCTCCAAAAGGCATATTTTTTTCTAAGAATTATTGTTATAAAAGAACATGGACCCCCCCTAGGTGTGAACTTGTTTGCTCCTGATTCAAACAAACAAACTTAAAAAGAGACGTGTGAAGCAATGGGGGAAAATATGAAGCTGACAAACTGTTTCATAACATTAGGGAATCACTGCTAATTTTTAATTGTGATAATAGTAGTTTCACACTTTAGAAGAACTTTCCTTTTAGAGATGCATACTGAAGTATTTATGAAAGAACTGCTATCATGTCTGGTATCTGCCTCAAAATAATCCCCTGATGGAAGAAAGTATTTGAGAATTTAGATGAAACAGGACTGATCATATGTTGACCATCACTGAAGCTGAATGATGGGACTTAGTAGTTCACCATAAGATCATCTCTAATTTTATAGAGGTTTGGAAGTTTATTACCAAAAATGTTTTTAGGGAATTCCCTGTCAGTCCAGTGGTTAGGACTCAGCGCTTTCACTGCCAAGGGCACGGGTTCAATCCCTGGTTGGGGAACCAAGATCCCACAAGCTGTGCGGCGTAGCCAAAAGAAAAGAAATGTTTTTAATACACATTATCCTTTCTCTAATATTTTTCTCTGTGATAAATATTACATTTCAATTTGAAACAGCTTAAATGTATTTGATGACTTCAATCCTTTAAATTTTAGACTTGGTTCATTATTAAATAAATCATCTTTCCTAAAGCACTCTACCATTCCTAGTAGGTAAATTGCAAAAAAAAAAGAAAAAAAAGTCACATTGCTTTCATTCTTAAAAATTAGCATGACATTGTCCCATCATTTGCTATATGATATACTTGCAAGTATGCAGTAGACTAGGTGCTTCATATGTTATAATTTGCAAATGATTTGGCTAAAACATATTTGTATACAAATATACTCTATAACCTGTAAAATATGTCAAGATATTCTTATATAAGGAAATGCAAGGAGACCAATGCCCCGAGATGCAATGCCATCCAAAGTCCATTAACCATAAACTCTCTCACTTCTGAACTGTGCTTCACCTTTTCATCATCCATTAGGGAGAAGCTTTTACAAGAGACAACAGCACTACGAAGAACTTTCTGTTGGGGTCTTTTTATTTTCTGACTTAACTTTGATGCTCCCTTTGGCACTTGACTCCATTACGTTTCCATGAACGCTGAAGAGAATCACAGAAACAGGACTGGGGTAGGTGCACTTCTGGGGGGTTTGCTCTTGTGAGGATGTGAAAAGCTCAAGACAGGGTGGTCAGTGGAGAACGTGATGGACCCTCGAGCATGTAGGACAGAGCAGGCTGGACAGACACGGGTAGGAAAGTTGATTCAGCCACTTTTAACGGGTCTTCACTCTCCTTCCCTCACACCCAGGTCCTCATTGACGTCTAGTCATCCTGCCACTGATTCTGTGCTGGTTGCCCTTCTTAACCATGTGTTTCTTATTTAGGGATAACTATAGTCAAAGTTAAAGCTTGATGTTAAACAAGGAAAATAAAAGGTGTCGATAACAATCAGAGGAACAACTGAAATTTAATATAATCTATGTAGCGGCCACCTACACAGGAGCTTTGAAATCATAAATACCATCAAATCATTCCAAAATGTGCAATTTTTCCCTACTTCCCTCTGATTTGCTTAAGGGTCCTCTAATTTACACACTTGAATGCTGACACTAGGGGAAAAAAGCAATCCTAATGGGTAGCGTTGCACATTTGAGATTTTAAATGAAAACCAAATAAAGGGGGCTTCCCTGGTGGTGCAGTGGTTGAGAATCTGCCTGCCAATGCAGGGGACACGGGTTCGAGCCCTGGTCTGGGAAGATCCCACATGCCGCAGAGCAACTAGGCCCGTGAGCCACAACTACTGAGCCTGCGCGTCTGGAGCCTGTGCTCCGCAACAAGAGAGGCCGCGATAATGAGGCTCGCGCACCGCGATGAAGAGTGGCCCCCGCTTGCCGCAACTAGAGAAAGCCCTCGCACAGAAACGAAGACCCAACACAGCCAAAAATTAATTAATTAATTAATTAAATTAAAAAAAAAAAAGAAAGAAAACCAAATAAAGGGGCCAATCTTCAAGTTGAAATGAAAATCTGAGTATTTCATTGATATTTTTAATAATTGTATGCTATAGCTAGACTTCCTGGTTTCCAACAGATTAATTCGTTATGCAACTCTCACGTTTATGAATGGGAGAAGGAAACCCATCGTTCATTTAGCTCATCACCTGCTCCATTTTGTGTACAATGGAGCCTACAAACGTGTGTGCATTATTTTCACTGCTCCCCATGTTGCAGGCAACTGCAGGAAACAAACTGTTGCGATTCATCATGTAATCAGTATCTTGTACATTAAAACCTCAGCATCTCTCTATGCAGCCTCAGAACATTTAATCACTGTCACCAGCCCCGTGTAATTCTAGAGTGTGCGGTGTACTCCTCAATAAATATTTTATGCTTCTCTTTAGAGGTTTATTTCTATTACCTCTAGAATACCTGGAAAATAGTTTCTTCATTGTTCTTTCCTTTTGTAGCCATTAGCATGGTATTTATCTCCTGCCTTAGAATGAATTTGATTTTGTGATTCTTGGTTTAACATATAAATATAGGGGAATTTTTATCTTGCCTTGATACCTGTTTCCTGAGTGCTCCACAGTGGTTTTGTCTTGTGAAAATTGTTTGAGTAGTGTTCGAATTCTTAAGAGCGTCTCAGAGGAGTTCCCATACTGGCTCTGTTGCTTAAGGGTGTCTTGTCACATTCATTTTTAAAGGGAGAGTAATGAATATGGAAAGAATTAATCTGGTATGATCACCCATGTTTTCCTAAATGCCTATCAGACTCACCAAGTAAATAAACCTGAAACCACACAAAGTAAAAGTAGGATTAGGTCTAACCTGCCCTCTTATTTCAAATAATGCAATAGTAACAGAAACAAAGAACTTTTTTTTTTTCATTAAAAATCTATTTCCTCAGACCAGAGCTCTCTCAGTAGGTTCAGCTTGGGACTAACAATTACTACCACAGTGCGAAGCCATTTCTGGCTATTTATGATTCATTTTGAATTTTTATTTATAATAAGAAAAAAATGGAAAATATTTACCTTTTATTTCTCGACTTCTAAAAAAAAATTCTACATCATTATTTCACCTGACAATTATTTGAAGGCAAATCAACTAAAATGACTGATGTCCCTCAAGGCTGTTCCTCCCTTATGAGCCCATTTTGCCCTGCACTAAGTAGCTGGAGAAAATACAAAGCATCTGATTCATTAAGCTGGAAACATATTGTCCATACAGCAGGATGGGATGGTAATTTACTGTATGCAGCCAGGAAAGACACACTTTACAACACAGATTTGCAGCTTTTAACCTGGAAACTTAATAGAAAAGGCAATTCTGCTTTACTTTGCTTCCCTTCAAATCCAAAAGAAAGCAATATCTACTTTGTTACAATACAGAGCAGGCAATATTTTATATTGCCATAGTCAATTATGTGAAGCTGTGTAACCTTTTCCAGCTATTATAGTCTTCAAATCTTCCTGTGTTAATGTTGCCAACCCAATACAGGAGGAGCTTCAAAGCATCTTTGCAGTGATAGAAAGAGAAGACAGCTGGCACTGCTCAGAGACTGAGCTGAGATGACCAGATTTCTAATTTACAAAACTGGGACAGCATACATCAGGGCAACATCATTGGGGGTTTTGTGAAGGTCTATCTCCAGCTATTTCCTTCTGTCAGGTGAAGACTTGTTTATTGAACAAAGAAAAGGAAAAACTGTAAAAGGTTTTGTTGAGAGACTCAGGGAAAACAAAACAAAACTACAGCCCAAAAACCCACCTTTAATTAAAAAGAATGCTACAAATAAATATTCACATTCAAACCAATGCTGTGCTCCAATGTACAGATTTGAGAGAATTCCATCAACAAGGTAGATCGAGAGACATAAGAATTCATCAGTCTCACCTTCAAAACCCATTAGACCTTGGTTATAACAAAACATTCACTGCAGGAAGGATGTGATACAACTGTAAAAACCATGGACTTTCAATTGTTAGTAACGACTGATAATCTCTTGTGTCATTTTGAAATTAGGCTCCATCTGATGTATCTTGTGAACTACGATAACTCCTGATAACACCAGAACATCAGCCTCTGAAAGGGTGGAGATGGGATAACTTAGACTGAAATATGCACACTGTAGGCATGAGTCTGGGGGTGAGGGGGAGGGTCCACTGTGGGCAGTGGAGACCACACATTCAGTTGATTTAATAGAACAATTCACCCTGTTTTCTAGATTGTCTCAACTCTTCATTAGTTTTGTAGACGGCTGTTTTCAAACACCACCTCATCTAGTATCTTCAGTTTTCACAACTCGGAAGAATGTTGAGTAAATGTCAGTTCGCCCATTTAAAAGAAGAGGAAAATTTGGATTCAAAGAAGTTATGTGCCTTGTTGAGACAAGGTCACACAGCTGAAGAGTACAGGAATTGGGCCCAGAATTCTGCTCTTCTAACCCTTAGATGGATACACTTTCTTCTCGCTTCTTACAAATGGATTTTGGGAACACCAAATATTAGGATTACCAATCTATAACCCTCTAGGGTATCCTATTTCACATTTTGCCAGGGGAAAGCCAGGGAAATGCTGCTGAGGTGTGGATAAACTAGATAGAAAAGAGCTTTTCACGGAATGGTTTTGAGCTGTTTACACCGTGTTGCTTTGTTCTTGCAGACATATTCCTTACAACTTACATAACAATTCCCTCCTTCTTTAGAAAGAGGGAAATGTAAATTATTCATCATGAATCATATTACAAGCTCTGTTTTAAATGGAAATGCCTCAAGTCGTTGTGTTTAAACTCTGCAATATATTAATGTTCAGAAGCCTAAATGAGAAATTAATTCTCAAATGTAAGATATACTTACAGTGGGGGACCAAAACAGATAAGATTTTATTTAGCCCTCAAAGTGAAGGTTTTCACAAGATATAACAGCCAAGAAGAAATCATGGCCTGAGCATGAGGGACTTTCATCATGTAATGATGGAGACACACTCCTTACACATTTATTTTTGTTTTTGCACACAGTTTACGGACAGTGCTTCAGCTAACACAGCAAATATTCTCCCGATGGATTGTTCTTTTGACAATGCTATTGTTATTCTGTGAATATCAAACAATAGAAATATGAATGCAACATTGAAACTGGTCGTGGTCCTACTTACCATGTCAGCATCTCCTGCAAACAAAGATCGCTCTTAACTTGATAACCAGTGAATCTTTTAAAGAATTATCTTTGTTCTTCTGTCTTACATTTTTGCGACCTTAAATGAAATGGTCTATCCTTCACGTAAATACTGAATCCAATGTCCAAGGTATATAATGTCAAAGAGGGAATTCATTCACAATGTATGAAAGTATGGAAGCACAATAGCAAGTCTACACCAGAACACAGAATGCTAGTTTTGCTACATCCTTGACCGTGAGAATAACTACTGCCAAGCCAGATCCTAAATACGAAAGTCATCACATTTGATAAGCCAAGTTGCTCAAATAAATTTCATCCAGCTATAGAATCTGATGATCCGGGCTAGTTCTACTCATCTGCCTTGGCAGACACCCTCTTCCTTCTTCACTGTTCCGTGGACATGCCCCTGAATTTGGGTCCCTGACTCCAAGTGGACATATGTTTCAGCACTTGTAGCATTCGTCAGTTTGAATTAGAATTTGCTGACATAAATGTGTGAGGATTTGTATAGCATCCACAAATTCAACACTACTGTCACAGGTGTGACGTTGTCAGGCTATGAAGTAGGATGTGGACATTTTCACTTCACAGCTGAATGTGGATGCTCCCTTGAATCCTCGTGGTAATGAGCTGATTTGAGGGGATTCGCTGGTTTGACATCATCGGAGAGAATTATCAGGTATTGGACCCCCGCCCTTCAGACATCCACAATTTTATTCCATCTCACTAGACTTCTTATATTCACATTGTCATCAGTCTCCCTTTCTTCATCTAAACACTCTTATTTCTAAGCAGAAATTACGACCACCTCCGGGTCTCTATCAGCCATTTCTTTTTTATTTATTTATTTATTTTTAGTTATTTCTGAGATATACATTTTAAAGTAATAACTAGAATTATGACTTATAACATTATACCAGAACATATAAGATTTTTAGAAATTTCATGTAATGTCTGAAACATTTATATCAACATATTTCCATAAAAATAACCCAGTGAAAGTTTAGTATTAGTTGCTTTGTTTGTTTGTTTTTTTATACTGCAGGTTCTTATTAGTCATCAATTTTATACACATCAGTGTATACATGTCAATCCCAATCGCCCAATTCAGCACACCACCATCCCCACCCCACCGCAGTTTTTCCCCCCTTGGTGTCCATATGTCTGTTCTCTACATCTGTGTCTCAACTTCTGCCCTGCAAACCGGCTCATCTGTACCATTTTTCTAGGTTCCACATACATGCGTTAATATACGATATTTGTTTTTCTCTTTCTGACTTACTTCACTCTGTATGACAGTCTCTAGATCCATCCACGTCTCCACAAATGACTCAATTTCGCTCCTTTTTATGGCTGAGTAATATTCCATTGTATATATGTAGCACAACTTCTTTATCCATTCGTCTGTCGATGGGCATTTAGGTTGCTTCCATGACCTGGCTATTGTAAATAGTGCTGCAATAAACATTGGGGTGCATGTGTCTTTTTGAATTATTGTTTTCTCTGGGTATACGCCCAGTAGTGGGATTGCTGGATCATATGGTAAATTTATTTTTAGTTTTTTAAGGAACCTCCATACTGTTCTCCATAGTGGCTGTATCAATTTACATTCCCACCAACAGTGCAAGAGGGTTCCCTTTTCTCCACACCCTCTCCAGCATTTGTTGTTTGTAGATTTTCTGATGATGTCCATTCTAACTTGTGTGAGGTGATACCTCATTGTAGTTTTGATTTGCATTTCTCTAATAATTAGTGATGTTGAGCATCTTTTCATGTGCTTCTTGGCCACCTCTATCAGCCATTTCTTACCCTCTTGAACTTGGTCATGGGAGACTAAGGAATCTTTCCCCATCTCTCTTTATCTAAACATAAAATTCCTCAATTTCTATTCTTTGCTGAACCACAGTGCTGAAATGACACAGGAAAAAAATTCTCGAGCAACACTTACATTTCTGGTACCATTTCGTGTAATTCTGAGGTACAGCCAGAGACAGCCCCAAACCTCTATATCATTACAGGTCCAGTCAGACACATTTAAAGGCACCTAGCCCTCTTGACCATTACTGAAACTCTCTCTCCCTCTCCTAGGTCAGAGAGGTCTTACACTCTCGTGCAGAAATCTGAGGGGCACAGTGTGTTGCTTGCCATGTTTTCAAATCCAAGTATACTGTTTATATTTAGATATAACTGAGATACAACATTATATTAGTTTCAGGCACACAACATAAAGACCTAATATTTGTATATACTGCAAAATGATCACCTCAATAAGTCTGCTTAACATCCATCACCACACATAGTTACAAAATGCTTTCTTGTGATGAAAACTTTTAATGTCTACTCTCTCAGCAACTTTCAAATATGCAATGCAGTAGTATTAACTACAGTCACCATGACATCCCCCTGTCATATTTGACATCCCCATGACATACTTATTCTACAGCTGGAAGTTTGTACTTTAACACCCTTCACCCCTTTTGTCCACTCCCAGCCCCTACTTCTGGCACCCACCAATCTGTTCTCTATATCCACGAGAAGTACACTTTCTCAGCTTAAACAAAGGAGGGGAGTGTCAGCTTTACTGCATTTGCCTCATAATGCCTTTTACCCTCTCTCCTCCTTTCAGACTAAACCCTAACCTCCACTACCCTAGTCAAACAAATACCACAGCCAAAATGCAGAGAGGAAACACCATTCGTTCCTGAATTTTGAGCTTTCTGATGCTCATTCCCTGGAATTTAAGGATTTTTAAATATAATCTTTAATATACCTATTTTTTCTCATAATATATAATGCTGAGTAAACTGCAACTGTATTTTATTCTCCCAAACCTACTCCCCACCTTGGGTCTCAAAAAGTATTTTCTCTCAAAGATACTACATCTAGTATTTACCACAAAAGTCTATTTGGAAACTCAAAAGCTGATCATTTCTTTCCCTTTATGTTTCTGTGGAACCATTATTGAGGGGGCAGTAAACATACAGAGAATGAATTAATGGCTGCCTGACTGGAGAAGATAAAGAGTAGCAGGAAATACTGATTTTTAAGAATTGGTTCACAGCTGATAATATTATGCCTTCACATTATCACGTATCCTGACTTAAAACACTCTTTATGAAGAATCAGTCTATGACACTGGAAGGTCATATTTCACGAAGGAAGTTTAACAGATGTGGTTTTACCTCTTTTTTTCCAAGCAAATAAGTCACTTGATCCCCACTCCCTAAAAGAAAGGCTCATCATCCTCAGAAGGTCCCCTCCTCCCCTCACACAAATTGCCTGAGATCCAGTGCAAGGAGGTCTCAGTCCTGTGTCCAAACACGAGTAAAGAGATCTGGTACCTAAAGAGCTGAATGCTGCAACTGTTTCTCTTTGCCACACAGAGTGGTTGCCATGAGTGATCCTATACCATGTGATGTGTGATGCTTGTCTACTGATGCCAGGATGCCCTTTCTGGTCCAGGTCGCAGGACAAGCCACAGTGGAAGGGCCCATGTTGGATGCTGAAACTGGAGTTTGTTTAATTTCACACTCGCGTACTCAGCTAGCGTTTCTCATAGCAGAACCACTGTGCTAACGTGACTGAATTGAGAAACCTTTCCAGCATCAGTTGTGGATTTCACTCCTTGAACTCTTGAGTATGGGTCACCAGCCTAAACTCACATTTTTCTCAAGGAAGTTATATTTCAAGAGATTTCATCCCCTTTCGTGCCACCAGACCTCAGCCAATGCTACCATAATCCACGCTGATGGCTCTGCCAGTTGATCTTAGAGAACAGTTGATCTTTTGGTATCTCACCCCTCCTTAAGACTGTGGGGTTCCCAAGGTAAAGGGATCCACTCCCCCCCAGTGACCAGCTTCACACATTTGAGGTCCCAACAAATGGCAGTCCGATAAAGTCACCAAAAACAATGGTTGCACCAAAACCCAGAAAAATGGCTGCTAAGCTGCCAACTTCTGCGTAACTTGGAGAAGTGTCTGAGGAACACTTTCAACGTAAAAGTACCTCTTGTTCCCACTACATAATCATGGTGTGAAGACAGTAAGAGTTTGGGCATGTTACAAGGTTAAAAAAAAGTCTGCAAAAAGAAGATATATGAGCCTGGTCTATGCGTATGAACAGACATGTAATAGCCACTCATAAACTTTCCCAGAGAAAATAATAACATACCAAATGAGTAGCTAAGCACCCTGATTTCATTTACTTTGCTATCTGGAACCTTCTATTTCTAAAATGAGCTCTAGTCTCACACCCCAGAGCCCCAGAAGATGTGTCTATTTTGTTCGCCCAGAGCCATTGGTGATTTTTAGAAGTAGTGATGTGCACACAGGCACTGAAGCCCCTTCCCCTTCTCCTCCATGAAAACCCAAATGCATGGTACTATCAGGGCTGCAACATAAGCCAACACCATGAGCAAACTATTTTTCTAGGTAGTACTTTTCCAACTAGAGGGATTTAGAGTTTTCAGGACAAGTAACACACTAAACACATACTTGATATGGCAATGAAATACCTGAAGCGATCGGAATGGAGGAATAGGCTTTGCTCCATCAGGACCCTTTGATATTCCTTCTCCTTCCCAGGGTAAGAGCAAACCCAAAGGAGGACCATGGCAGCAAGGCTGTAGAGAACTACTTCATGGTGGAGATGCATGAAAGGTTGAAGTGACATCCTAGAAGGATAATGCAAGACAAGGTGAAACTCTCAAGGTCACAGGAGAAAAACGCTTAAAGCCTAGACTTCTAGGAAGGAGGTGAGTCATTTAAAGAAACCTTGTATTGTTTCTGTGTTGACCGCCTTTAGCAATGCTGTTCTGCCTCATGTTCTACAGGATAAGCATCCATATAAATGCACTCCCTGGACCTATTGCCCAGTCCCTGTATCAGGGACATATGAGTTGAGAAGAAATAGCTTGCATGCGGTCACCTTCTGGCCTCTATTATGCATAGTGCCATTTAGCCACAAACATAACTTTTCTTTAAAAAGAATAAAGGTCTGTACAGAGAATGTAATTGGAAGAAAAAAATATCAGACAAAACAGCTGCCAAAGTCTATAGCCTTGGAGGAAAATACTGTTTGGGCCTTTTCGTGTTTCCATAGCACTCATCTCACAGGGACTATTCAATCCAGAGGAACTCTGTCCCCTCTGTATTACCACAGAACCCTCGCTCTAAGCCTACATGCCTCTGAACGTTTGGCCTCTAGTTATTTTGCCACAAGTTGAGAAAGGAAGAACTATAATCTTTATTTATGTCACAATTTCAGTAATCTAAGTGCAACTTTTACATCTGAAATATTAAATACATTAATTGGTCTCTGAAAAGGGGAGAGGGTGAATTTTTATACTTAAAAAAAAAGATATGCAAACCCAGTCACTCAATTTTACATATGCTTCAACTGTGAACTTAGAGCACTGAAACAGTCCTTCCTTTATCCTGCACCAAATGTGGCTTCTCTCCAAAGGGTCTTTTCTGACATGAACGCACAGGAAACTTTTGGGCTCTTCTATTAATTCAGGGAGCTGTGTGGGTTTTTTTCAGATCACCCCACACCTGCTTTTACAGTAGTCACATAAATAAACAACACCCAGCCTCACTGGAAAATGATGGAAGCTTTGTCAGCAGAACTTCATGAAGAAGATTCTCTCTTCTTGAGAAAACAAATCATGATTAAAAAGTAAAGGCAGGGTCTATGAAGAAACCTTTCTAGTCAGAACCCTACACTTGCAAAAAGGTTTGACTGGCTCAGTCCCCACGGGGTCACCCACAGACCATTCTGCTGTGCTTCTGTCACCCAGCTTTCACCCTGGTCTCCCTTTCTCTCTCTGTTTTTTTACCTCCCCAAAGCGGAAATCCTTTCTCCATAGAAACCTAAGTCAAAATAAAGTTTTAGTAGAAGAAATAGTATGACCAAATTAAGTCTAACAAGGGAGTCTTTTAAGAAGAAGCTACAAGGTCTGCTGAAGAAGCTATTATAACCAGGAGATAAATGCATTTTGTACTAAGTTACACAAACCTCCTTCAGGAGGGCAGTAAAATCTGGATGACACCACTGACAAGACGCCTGGCTTTCTTGACATCTTAGGGAAGACCACTAAGTAAATCATCATGATAGAATTTAATTTTAATGTAGATTGTTGAGCCATAATTCTTGTTTTCTGAGATTAGAGACCAGACCAGACTGACGCTCACATTCTCCATCCCAGTTGGCAACGTGAAGAAAGGGTTCTGGCTGCAACATTAGGACTGGCAAGGTACATGGACACCTGCGCTCTGGCCCTGCTTCCCTCTTTCTGTAGACCTCGGCCCTGTTGGATGGGCAGCTCCAGGACCAGTGGGTGGTCCGCTGGTTGAGTGGGATGTTCTGATCACAGAGCTTGAGTTATCTGAGTGCGGTAACAAGGAGTCACCACAAGCAGAGCCCAGGAATCCCTCAGTGTTTATAGTTCTCTTCTGCTTCAATTAGAAACTCGAGGTAAATCACCCTACAAATAGGATAAAATCAGATACCTTTTCTGCATAACTGGTAGAGATTACATATCTGAGAACTCAACATCTAGCCCAAAACCCTACACATGGGAAGGCTAAATGAGGCACAGTGTAATACATGAACACACAGAAGCTAGCTACCTAACCAGTCACCTGGAGAAAAGCACTCTCCTTAGCAAAGTTTACCGCGCAGGAAGTTTGGGTTTGGGTGGTGGAAAGAAAGGATCATCGTTGCCAAGGACTGTCCACTAAAGCTTTGTGATAGAGACTAATTGTCATCTGGTAAGGAGGACTCTTTCATCTAGAATAGGAAAATGTACACTATCAACTTTTTAAGTTATTTTCTTTATTCTATGTGCTTTTCTCTCCCAATTAAAAAACATTTCCTATATTGTAATTACTTCAAAAGCCAACACATCACTACTCCTCTTGGGTTAAGCAATCTGCAAAATTAAATTGCAGAATATGAATTAGATAGCTGGAAATATGTTATCTCATTTTACAGATTTACATATATACTATATAGTTAATAGACACATATATACATGTAATTAATATATAATATATACATATATAATTATATAATGTCATATATAATTATACACAATGATTATGCACTGTAAGCCATTTTAAATGTTTTATTTTCATTTTAACTCAAAAGCCTCCCCTACCAATATGAAGAAGGAAACATAAGAGCATCTAGTTTCAGTACCTCTGCTATTTATGTAGTCATTTATTTGATCCCAGGAGACAATTTACATTTTTAGATTATTTGCATCCTTCCACTCTATGCTACACTGTAGAAAAGAGTGTTTCCCTGATAAGGAACTATTTACAAGGCAGCTGTTATTGACTGAATTATGTCCCCCAAAATCATGTTGAAGTTTAACCCCCAATGTGACTGTATTTAAGAAAGAAATAAGAATTATTTCTTATTAAGGAAGAAATAATAATTAAATAAGGTCATGGGGAGGGAGCTAATCCCATAGGACCAGTGTCCTTATAGGAAGAGGGAAAGACACCAGAGACCCCTCCCTGCACACAGGGGAAAGGCCATGTAAGGAGGCAGCTAGAAGGCAGTCGTCTGCAAGTCAGGATGAGAGTCCCCACCAGAAACCAACCCTGCTGGACTTTGATCTTGGACTTCCAGCCTCCAGAACTGTGAGAAAATAAATTTCTGTTGTTTAAGCCTCCCAGCCTGTGGTATTCTGTTATGGCAGCCCAATCAAACTAACACAATAGCCAGTGTGTGCCTGGGAGCTGGAACAGAATGAAACTACTTTGTTGCATATTCCTGTAAAAAGAATGATGCTGTTCCATATTATTTCACCAGGAATGAGATCGTAGCAGCATTGTTTCCACTTACAGCAGAAACACATTAAAAATAACACAGGAGCAAGACATGGTATCCTATTCTATACCTGGCCCATTTTGTTTATGTAAGGAGATGAATAGATTAAAAGTCAGCTAAGTTATCTAGATTGCTTTGACTTAAATACTTACTGATAAAGCAGAAAATCACACAACTAAGGTGACAATTCACAGGTGTGCACAGCCAAAGCCAGAACCCCCTGAGTCATTTTAGACATGAAATCCATTATTGGAAAAGACAAGGCTATTGAAAGAATTCAGAACGTCTCATTTAACTTAAATCTAAAATTTCTTATCAACTAGTTTATACTGTTTACTGGCTCTAAGTGAAGAAATTGTTCATGAGTTTAAGAAGAAATATTCGACATTCCTGTTGTTTTTACTGTTAAAGAGCTAGTGGGAAATAAAATTCAGCATCCCATCACAAATTAAGACACTGATCATCACACTGATGCTAAGAAAAACCCATCTTCCCAAAGTGGGTGATCACAGCCTCTCTTTTCCGAGCGAAGGCCCCCTGGTTCAGACACACTATGACTGTAAACCAGACACTGGGCATCCATCCTTTTTAGCCTGTGGACCAGGTTTACTTGGGTACACATAGTATTTTGTATGTTTATAGTTTCATTTTAACCTTATTTGGTGTTTAAATAATTGGGTGATTTCACAAAATCTAGATTTTTGTCTTTTGGTGAGAAAACAGAAAAGATCTGGCAACTGTGAGTAGGGCTGAGCAGCAAGTGCCCCTTTATTTGGACAGGATCCCCCATGTGCCTACAGACCCAGCCAAGACCACTTCCCTCCTTTTTCAACTCCTGGCTTTTTCAGACGTTTCGTATATAACCACAACTTTAACACTGGGAGGAGTGTTTAAGAAAACCAGTGTACTGTCCTTCCTCCCTCCCAGCAATACTTCTCTTCCTATAAACCAATCTAATTAGAAATGGCCACATCTGGACGACTGGATCAGAGAAGAAGAAGAACCAGCCATCATAAATTTGATCCTGGAAAGCACAGCCCGGGCCACTAAAGCACAGCAGAAATGGTAAAGACAGAGAGGTGTGTGGCAATGCATATTTTTATTTCAAATTTTTATATAGTCGGTACCTATTGTCAGTGTCAGAGGAGACAGGGTTAGAAGAACATACTGCCTCGTTTACCAAAATTATACTAGTTAAAACCCAGTAGATGCTGGGGTTTGGGCCAGGAAATGCACATCTCAGCCTCCATCTGGTTCTACATTTGAGAAGGGGATTCAGGGGGGCCCAAGTCCATACCGAGTGAGGCCAGAGCCCCGAAGGGCGTGTCTGTGTGGGTCATAGGCCTCCTCTGTGAGGCTGGGTACTCGGAAAGTAGAGAGGTAGGGAGGACTATGTACCAGTGGGGCTCACACCCACCAGAAATGCAGAAATGTGGAAAGGGAACATTAGCCCAAAGATTCTGAGCACAACCCTAAACATAACTTAGCACAAAAAGAGAAGAAATATCTATAAATCGTTCGCATTTGAAAAAAAGACTCGAGATCAAGTACGTCCACATTATTGTGCAATTATCACCACCATCCATCTCCAGAACTTTTCATCTTCCCCAGCTGAAACTCTGCACCCATAAAACAGCAACTCCCCATTCTCTCTTCCCCATCCCTTTCACCTGCCCACCGAACCTCTCCCTTCTCTCTTTCTTCTCTATGAATGTGGCTACTCTAGAAGTAGAATCATAACAGGATCCTTTTATAACTAGCTTATTTTACTTGGCACTTTAAAATGATTATATTATATATATTTCACCTCAAAAATAAAAAAATTTAAAAAGACTCAAGCAATCACTTTCTTTATGAAATAGGAGTAGAAAGTTATAAGGGGAAAAGAAAAAATAGGCTCTATTGAAAAAAGCCAACAGGACAGAAGATCAGTCGAATAAGGGAGAATTGCAGATACATTTCAAAATAGAAAAAACCATTAAAATTGACATTGGAGATAGTACACAGCTAGACTGATGCTATAGAAAATGGAATCTGGAATACGAGTGACAAACATAAAATAAGACAGGAATGTATAGAAAGCACTGTGCCAGCACAGAGCAAGTTCTCTACAAAGGCAGCCAGGATTGTACTTGGGGGAGCAGGAGTAAGAAGGTCTTTATGATACAAAGAAAAGAATAAATAAATAGGCAATGGGAAGATGTGAAGGACACAGAACCAGGGGCTTCCCAGGAACTAGTCAAAAAGGATCGCCAGGGACTTCTCTGGGGGTGAAGTGGGTAAGACTCTGAGCTCCCAATGCAGGGGGACCGGGTTCAATCCCTGGACAGGGAACTGGATCCCACATGCATGCCACAACTGAGAGTTCACATGCCACAACTAAGGAGCCCGCCTGCCGCAACAAAGGAGCCCACATGCCGCAACTAAGGAGCCGGCAAGCCACAACAAAGGAGCCTGCCGGCCACAACTAAGACCTGGTGCAACCAAATAAATAAATTAAATAAATAAATAAATACAGTAAATAAATCAGTAAATAAATCACTGATGCAATACAGTGATTTTAATGGCAAGTTTTTTTTTGTGGCGGGGGGTGGTTTAATCCACAGCATAGGGAAAAGAGGTAACCTAAAGAGGAAAAAAAATTTTTTTTTATGTATTTTTTCTTCTACACTAACTGCCATAAGACAACAGGGCAATATATACTATATTTAAAGACTTTAAAAAATTATGACCTACGGATTATTCCTTTCACAAAATACTGAAAAACTGCCTCCAGCCAATCAAGAAATGAATCAAAACGAAGAACCTAAGAACAGGAACAGCCTCATAATGACGACAGCACGGACAATGTTGAATTTTCATGGATTGAGATTAAAAGTGCCATAAGCTACAAAGCGTTTATTTTCTCTGTCTTCTTTCTACTACTTTGGTGTCACTTCAATTATCACTGAACCTGTAGTTGCTTTGCTCTTTAAAAGCTCTCATCAGAAAAAAAAAAAAAAATTCTCATCTATTTCATAATGAGAAGCCCTCAATCGTCAGTCAAACTACAGGATTCAAAACCTGTATTTTCTACAAAGCATCCCATCGTTTTAGCATTTTTCCTTGATAAAATGTCCGCCTTATGATTTGCCTCAGATTTCAAGCTATTTTCTTGTTACACACTTTTTAATCTGATCACTGCTTCTCCTTGTAATTATTTCTTATGCTGTTGTAATTTTCCACTGGTCTTCTTTCATTCCACTTTGTGTGGAGGCTGAATGCGTGTCTGATCTTTCAGGAATTTATTAATTTTGCGGTAACCTCTGGGCACCTGCACTTCTCCTGACTGGCTTTCCCAGAATGTTTTCAGCCTCACTTTTTGCATCTGTCCACATCTTGCTCCGGAATGATTTATCATCCCTGTTGTCCTCAGGAATCACTTTTGTTCTAATTTCAATGCTAAATAAATTGGATTCCTTCACTGCCACTCTGGCAAATTTCACTCTCAGTTGAACATTTCTAATTATAGCCTAGGGAGGTCCTAAAAATTAAGGTCAGAATCACTCCATTTCAAGAGTGCTACAAAACATTGTGAGCACAGAGACCTTTTGTACATATAAACAAACATTTGGCTAAGTGTATGCCTCTCGTGTAAAGGCTTTTCCGTACGTTTTCAAATATTTTGTCTCTCAGCTCTGCTGGGTCACGGTCTCAAACCTGTGAGAGACCCAGTGCAGAAATAGACAATGGTCAGACCGGATAGAAAAACTGAACTCTGACCCACAGTCTGCAACCAGTCCAGGAAGCCAACTTACCTTCAATGACCAGTCCAGGAAGCTAACCTACTATCTGCAAGTCAGACTTGTAGAAGGTCAGACCATTACATTTAGCAACCAATCCAGGAAGCCAAACAGTAACCCCGTAACAATCAGCCCTAAACAGCCAGGACTTGATCAATAACTGACAGCTTCCCTAATCTTTCCCCCACGCCCAACTTAGGACCAACCAGAGAAAGCCAAATACGCACCTCTAGCCAATCACGTAGGATGCCCTGCTTCTAAGTACCCACTGGCAGCTTACCCATGACAATACCCTCCCATCAGGGCACACCTGGAGCCTTCATTTATCCCCAGAGAGCTTCCATCCCTCTGCCAGCCTCTGAGTCTCTGCCAAACCCAAGTAACAGTGGCTGGCCCCTTTGCTAGACCAAGCTCTGAATGAAGAGATTTTGCTTTTTCTCATTTGGATGGTCTTCTTCTACATCCAACTTAGCTATCAAAAATTCTGCTAGAGCTTAACTTTTAGATATGATGTGAAAACTAAAATGTCCACTTTCTTTTCTATTTCACTATTCCTAGAGACATAAGGCGCTGGGGACAGCACAGAGCAACAAGACGTAATATTAACATAGATGCTCACGGCCTCGTGCAGAGACGGTCCCAGAACTTCTAATTCCTTGTCTATTTCAGTGAGTATTGCCCTATTGCTTTTACAAGTCAAGTTCAGTACAAAGCAACAGGAGTCTTTTATATCTAACAGGGAAAGTGTGGGTTTCCCCCCAGGTTGCCACCAGCTCCCACCTGGAGAAGTGGATGTCGAGGCACAAAGAAGCAAAGCCTTCCCGAGTTAGGACTGACTCCCTAGGACCCCACCGAAAAGGTTCCAGTTTCCAGAAACAGTCGTCAGCAAGCTAAGTTGAAAAGAAGCAGATCACCAGGTGCTCGGTGGAAACACAGAACTCTGCGTCCTTCCCAGGAAGCTTCATTTTTATCCTAGCCAAATATAGGGCTTTCCTTTGGGCTATTAACAAAAATCTCTGAGTGCAGAGCCTGTATCAAAGCTTGGCACTGGCTTAAAAGAACGAGAGGAAAGCCCTTTTGTACCTGCAACTTTTCCCATCTAACCTATGGGCAATGCTGGTTGTTTCCAGAGAGGACCATGTCCCCTGCAGTCTCTCAGCAGGCTTTCCTCTGGGTATACGAGAAGTAACAAGACCCCCAGAGCGAGTATCACGGTCGCCAGGATTACCCACAGTGTCTCACTCCTGCTGGAAGGCACTCAGAGCCACAGTTTACAGTTTAGAACCGGAAAGATTTCATCCTCCATATCCCACCTTAGTTATTCCACCACTTGTCAGAAAGGACTGTGTCTCCATCTAGATCTGTACCTCCATCTCTATCCATCTACATACTCGAGGTGCATACTGTAGCAGCCTCCCAGCAGGGGTATCACAGAACAAGCAGAATAACAATGAGGTTGAACCAGTCTTGAAAAAAAACAAGTCATGGCGATTAAGAGGAAGAGCTATGTGACAAAGTAGCATGCAGCTCAATGCTGGGGTCCTGCTGCCACAGGAGTTCTGATGTAAGAGAATTACTAATTGCCCTGTGCACATGGCCCACTCATTTGCTTTGTTTTAGCCTGCCTGCCTAGCTGGAAAGAAATATTTGTAAATCTCAGTTACAAGGCCCAGCATGGGCATTCGAGAATATGCAAATTTCAGGCCCTAGATCCTGTGTGTTTGTCAAGCAAGGGCATAAAATTCACACCAGGGCCAGATTCTAAACTGAAAATATTATACAAAATATTTTGATTACCTAAAAACTCCTCCAAGCTCCCTTGGTGGTATTTTTGGAGGTATGTCTACAGAGATTACCTAAGTGATGGGTTCCCTAGTCATTAACACAGGGTTGGAAGACACAGTCAGGAGATTTTTATTTCATTTCTTTCCTTCCAGATGCAAGACAATCTCCCCTATTTTTTCAAGACTCCTGGGAAGAATGCACCAGGTACCCTCTGGAATTCTTCATCTAACCCTTGATATAACCCACCTCCCAGTTGTCTTACTATGAGTTTATGCTTATACTAAGAAAAAAGTTTCTGAACTATAAAGATTAGAGCACCTTGTTCAAATGATATTGTTTAATGACCTTGTTTAAAATGATACATTTACACATACACATGAATCATCATTTGAAGGATTTAACTTTATATTCCTTATACCCGTAAATTGAAACAGGATGAGATATTCATGACCCCTTGCACAAGAAAATAAAGAAATCTCATCTTAGTCACTTACAGTCTCATATAAAGTGTTATTTCTAACCCACCCTTTTAGTGGTGAGAAGTTGATTCAAACTTCCCTTCTGCTAACCTGCACTGAAGCATTTTATATTCTTCCTGACTCCTTATAGGCTTGTACTTGGTAATTAATCCCCCAAGTGTAATATAAAGCTAGGCTAATACAAAGAGCCAGGTTGCTCGAAGCAGCCGGCGGAGCAGGTGAGGCAGGCTAACAGATCCGCATCTTGAACCTCACTGGGGAATGAGGGCGTGGAGCAGGGATGGCAAGAGTGGCAGGACAAGATAGGACAAGACAGTTACAAAATCAACCACGCCGCCGTTCTATTTCCAGGGAAAGCGGAGTTCGCCGGCTAGATTAAAAATGGCCAAGAAATTTTATTACCAGCTTATTTCCACATTGTAAACATTGTTAAATGAAAAGAAACAGGAAACCAATTCAGTTCCAGGGTGAATGTAAATAATGGTAATGGGCAATGCAGCAGCATACCACATCTGACCTCCTGGGTCTCAGACTCATAAACCTCCTCTGCTTATGATGACAAATGCTCCAGGGTATATTACAACCAGGACCAATGCAACAGCATAGGAAATTGAACAACTTCCAATCCCTGACTCTTGTTCATTCTTTTTGGATGAGATGTGTGATTAGAATTTTGCTTGAATTTCAAATTCTTCCCAGAAAAGCAATAGTCTAAGTTGGGGAATAATTACCATAGTTGTTATCATGGATTGATTCAGCAAAAACTGGAAAAGGCAGATTCTTTTAAAAGCATGTGTTTTTTTATAAATATTTTTGGAATTATAAGAACCAAATAATATGATAATTAACATGCTAAAATAGCAGTTCTATGGATCTAAGAATGGTTACTAGATCAAGTATTTGCTGATAATCACAATCTCATCATTAAATCATTTGTGTAAAGAGAATAATCTTGAAATTTGGTCAGAGTCATCATGCAGTTTATAATCTGGAAAGAAAAGAAAACATTTATGAAACAATAAAGATAGCACAAATACCTTAACAGTATCAATCGACTGCCAGTCTTTTCAGAGAAAGGGGAAATTTTTAAGGAAAGGCGTTTGCAGGAGACATTTATGAAGGAAGCCAGGATGTCAGGTAACCCGCAAATGATAAGTAAGCTACAGCAAAGGGGCAGGGAAACATCCCAGCTCCGAAGAACAACAAGGGTAAATGGAAACCATAAAAATGGTTGTGTAGAATATTAACAAATGAAAAATCAATAGCTTTCCCCTACACTTGCAATAACCAAATGAATACAACAAAAATTTCCATTCACAAGAGCCATAAAAATTTTTAAAAACTGTAAAACACCGAATAAATCTCTCAAGAAATGTGCAAGATCTAGATGATAAACAATCTGAAACTTTTCTGAAGGACAAGCTGAATAAGTGAAGGGAGAAAGCCATTCCCACATGAGGGGACTCAACCCCAATATTGCTGATCATGTCCCTTAAATTGACGTATATATTCAATGAAAGCTCAGTACGTACCCTAATGTTTATAAAACATTGCAAAAGTTGACAAGCTGATGAGAAAAGTCATGTAAAAGAGAAATAACAACATGAATGGCAAAGAGATTTTGGAAAAGAAGGAGGGAATACTTGCTTGATATACTTCAAAATTGTAGGAAATTAAACGGCATGGGTAAAAGTGCCAGCAATGCTAAACAGATCAATAGAACCAAGAAACTATTCACAAACAGTCCCAGTTTTTAGAGCTGAAAATATGAAAAGGTGGCCTTTCAAAGTAGTTGGAAGGGATGCACTGTTCAGTTGGTCCATGCAGTGTTGGAAGAATAACGATAATTTTTTTTTTAAAAAGTAAATTTAGACCCCTGCATCACATAAACAACATATCAATTCTCAATGTGTAAAGGACTAAGTGTGAAAAAGAAAACTCTGGTAGCATGGGGGAAAAAACAGCGGAATTGCTTATAACCTTGGGGAGAGGAAGGAACCTTCCTTAAACAAGATGCAAAGCAGAGAAGCAATAAAGAAAAGTGGATAATTCTGACTACATAAAAACGGTAATCTCCACTGAAAATAAGACAAGCCCAGTCTGGAAGAAAATATTTTTAAACACACAAAGGACTACATCCAAAATTTTAAAACTTCCAGAGACCTCCCCTTCCCCCATCCATTATCCCATTATGAACAGAGCTCATAAATCAGCAAGGATCTTTCCATCTCTTCCTAGGTGTCAATTTTCAGGGATACTAGGAGACCCCTATAAACCCCAGACCTCAGATCATATGTAGGAGTTGGAAAAAAATCCTAAACTAGAATGGGAGCCATTCAGAAGGCAGCATAGCTCAGACAGCACAAACGTTACACTTCCAGAAGTGTGGACACGTGCTCAGGGCAAGAGTCATATCCCTTTTTTGCCACCACTGTTGGGAGAAATAGATTGAGCTGAGCTGCCTAAAAAGGCCTGTTGGATGCAGTTTTGTTTCAAAAATCCGATGAGATATGGCTACAAATAATTCATGTTTTCCAAAGCACAGAAAAAGAAAAGCAACTAAAATGGAATTCTGCTCTGGTCTATCTAATATCCCACAAGGAAACTTGCTAATGGGTGGTCCAGGAAAGCCCAATTCATTCAAAGGTACATAAAATAAAAGGAAGTGGCAGGGTATCAAAGCAAAGATGCAATAATGAAAAATAAAATAAGAGGGAAGAGGTCAGTAAAATTTATTAACAGATGAATAACACTCACCAGAATAAGAAAAAAATGTTGCCCAAGAACAGGAAAATCTGTGGCCAAACACATTATGAGGAACTTAAAGTACAACAACCCCTTGAATGAAAGCACAGAAATGTGAACATTATAGTATCATAAACACTACACACACACACACACACAACAAAAAGAGAAAGAAGCAGAGACCTCAGAGTAAAATGCTTTTTAATATCTGTAAAACCAGAAAATATATCAATATACTATAAAATAGCTAAGACCAAACTTATCTGTCACATCAATAACTGTAAATGAGCTAAACTCAACAACTTAAAGAATTTTTGTTTGATTCCAAAACAAAAACAACAAAGAATTTTTGTTTGATTCCAAAACAAAAACAACTGTACATAGAAGAAAAATCTAAACAGAACTGAAAAGATTGACTATAAAAGGAAAAGAAAATGAAACAAAACCAAAAAGAAAGAGAGAATAGAGAGATCATGATCTTATTAAGTGATGCTGTGAAATACAGAGCCAAAACCTTTGCAAGATCAAAAAAAAAAAAAAATTACAAGGGCAAAGACTAGTACTTCAAATCCCAGAAGGTACAATTCACCATGAACATAACTTAGGAATCTCTGTGCTCCAAATAGCATTGCCACAACATCTGTAAAGCAAGAAGAGCAGGAGAGACAAGAAAGAGAAACAAGCTAGTAGCATGAGATGCTTAAAACGAGTTTAAAGTCTAACACAAGCAGGTAAAAACATGTCAAGATTTAAATGATTTAAAGAACATAATATCTAATTTATATAGAAAACTCAGAAAACAGTGAAAACATCCTCTGGTCAAGTACTTATGGGTGACTCATGAAAGTTAGCTACGTATTTGACCACCAAAACCTTCATTCAGAAAGTGCCAAGAGAGGAGCTTCAAGATGGCAGAAGAGTAAGATGCGGAGATCACCTTCCTCCTCACAAATACATCAGAAATACATCTACACGTGGAACAACTCCTACAGAACACCCACTGAATGCTGGCAGAAGACCTCAGACCTCCCAAAAGGCAAGAAATTCCCCACGTACCTGGGTGGGCAAAAGAAAAAAGAAACAACAGAGACAGAAGAATAGGGACGGGACCTGCGCCAGTGGGAGGGAGCTGTGAAGGAGGAAAGGTTTCCACACACTAGGAGCCCCTTCGCGGGCGGAGACTGCGGGTGGCGGAGGGGGGAAACTTCGGAGCCACGGAGGAGAGCGCAGCCACAGGGGTGCAGAGGGCAAAGCGGAGAGACTCCCGCACAGAGGCTCGGTGCCGACCAGCACTCACCAGCCCGAGAGGCTTGTCTGCTCACCCGCCGGGGTGGGCGGGGCTGGGAGCTGAGGCTCGGGCTTCGGTCGGATCGCAGGGAGAGGACTGGGGTTGGCGGCGTGAACACAGCCTGAAGGGGTTAGTGCGCCACGGCTAGCCGGGAGGGAGTCCGGGAAAAGGTCTGCAGCTGCCGAACAGGCGAGAGACTTTTTCTTACCTCTTTGTTTCCTGGTGCGCGAGGAGAGGGGATTCAGAGCGCCGCCTAAACGAGCTCCAGAGACGGGCGTGAGCCGCGGCGATCAGCGCAGACCCCAGAGACGGGCATGGGACGCTAAGGCTGCTGCTGCCGCCACCAAGAAGCCTGTGTGCGAGCACAGGTCACTCTCCACACCACCCCTCCCGGGAGCCGGTGCAGCCCACCACCACCACGGTCCCGAGATCCAGGGACAACTTCGCCGGGAGAACACACGGCGTGCCTCAGGCTGCTGCAACGTCACGACGCCTCTGACGCCGCAGGCTCGCCCCGCCTCCTCCGTACCCCTCCCTCCCCCCACCTGAGTGAGCCAGAGCCCCCGAAGCAGCTGCTCCTTTAACCCCTGTTCTGTCTGAGCAAAGAACAGACGCCCTCAGGCGACCTACACGCAGAGGCGGGTCCAAATCCAAAGCTGAAGCCTGGGAGCTGTGCGAACAAAGAAGAGAAAGGGAAATCTCTCCCAGCAGCCTCAGGAGCAGCGGATTAAATCTCCACAGTCAACTTGATGTACCTGCATCTGTAGAATACCTGAATAGACAACGAATCATCCCAAAATTGAGGAGGTGGACTTTGGGAGCAACGATATATATATTTTTTTCCCTTTTTCTCTTTTTGTGAGTGTGTATGTGTATGCTTCTGTGTGTGATTTTGTCTGTATAGCTTTGCTTTTACCATTTGTCCTAGGGTTCTGTCTGTCCGTTTTTTTTTAGTATACTTTTTAGCACTTGTTATGATTGGTGGATTTGTTTTTTGGTTTGGTTGCTCTCTTCTTTCTTTCTTTCTTTTTTATTACATTAAAAAATTTTTTTCATAATTATTTTTTATTTTAATAACTTTATTTTATTTTATTTCATGTTATATTATTTTATCATTTTCATTCTTTCATTCTTTTTTACTCTGAGCTGTGTGGATGACAGGCACCTGGTGTGCCACCCAGGCATCAGGCCTGTGCCTCTGAGGTCGGAGAGCCAAGTTCAGGACATTGGTCCCCCAGAGACCTCTCAGCTCCACGTGATATCAAACAGCAAAAATCTCCCAGAGATCTCCATCTCAACGCCAAGACACAGCTTCACTCAACAACCAGCAAGCTACAGTGCTGGACACCCTATGCCAAACAACTAGCAAGACAGGAACACAACCCCACCCATTAGCAGAGAGGCTGCCTAAAATCATAATAAGGTCACAGACACCCCAAAACACACCACCAGACGTGCACCTGCCCACCAGAAAGACAAGATCCAGCCTCATCCACCAGAACACGGGCACTAGTCCCCTCCACCAGGAAGCCTACACAACCCACTAAACCAACCTTACCCACTAGGGGCAGACACCAAAAACAACGGGAACTATGAACCTACAGGCTGCGAAAAGGAGACCCCAAACACAGTAAGTTAAGCAAAATGAGAAGACAGAGAAACACACAGCAGATGAAGGAGCAAGGTAAAACCCCACCAGACCTAACAAATGAAGAGGAAATAGGCAGTCTACCTGAAAAAGAATTCAGAGTAATGATAGTAAAGATGATCTGAAATCTTGGAAATAGAATGGAGAAAATACAGGAAACGGTTAACAAGAACCTAGAAGAACTAAAGAGCAAACAAACAATGATGAACAACATAGTAAGTGAAATTAAAAATTCTCTAGAAGGGATCAAAAGCAGAATAACTCAGGTAGAAGAACGGATAAGTGACCTGGAAGATAAAATAGTGGAAATAACTACTGCAGAGCAGAATAAAGAAAAAAGAATGAAAAGAATTGAGGACAGTCTCAGACACCACTGGGACAACATTAAACGCACCAACATTCGAATTATAGGGGTCCCAGAAGAATAAGAGAAAAAAAAAAGGTACTGAGAAAATGTCTGAAGAGATTATAGTTGAAAATTTCCCTAATATGGGAAAGGAAATAGTTAATCAAGTCCAGGAAGCACAGAAAGTCCCACAGAGGATAAATCCAAGGAGAAACATGCCAAGACACATATTAATCAAACTATCAAAAATTAAATACAAAGAAAAAACATTAAAAGCAGCAAGGAAAAAACAACAAATAACATACAAGGGAATCCCCATAAGGTTAACAGCTGATATTTCAGCAGAAACTCTGCAAGCCAGAAGGGAGTGGCAGGACATATTTAAAGTGATGAAAGGGAAAAACCTACAACCAAGATTACTCTACCCAGCAAGGAACTCATTCAGATTTGACAGAGAAATTAAATCTTTACAGACAAGCAAACACTAAGAGAATTCAGCACCACCAAACCAGCTTTACAACAAATGTTAAAGGAACTTCTCTAGGCAGAAAACACAAGAGAAAGAAAAGACCTACATAACAAACCCAAAACAATTAACAAAATGGTAGGAGGAACATACATGTCAATAATTACCTTAAATGTAAATGGATTAAATGCTCCAATCAAAAGACATAGACTGGCTGAATGAATACAAAAACAAAACCCGTATATATGCTGTCTGCAAGAGGCCCACTTCAGACCTGGGAAATACATACAGACCGAAAGTGAGGGGATGGAAAAAGATA
The DNA here is from genome assembly GCF_965194805.1 of Balaenoptera borealis. Lineage (NCBI taxonomy): Eukaryota > Metazoa > Chordata > Mammalia > Artiodactyla > Balaenopteridae > Balaenoptera > Balaenoptera borealis. The sequence continues at coordinate 6,839,084 of NC_138875.1, forward strand.
TTCCATGCAAATGGAAATCAAAAGAAAGCTGGAGTAGCAATTCTCATATCAGACAAAATAGACTTTAAAACAAAGACTATGCTAGAGCTAATTAATGAATATGGTAAAGTTGCAGGATACAAAATTAATGCACAGAAATCTCTTGCATTCCTATACACTAATGATGAAAAATCTGAAAGAGAAATTATGGAAACACTCCCATTTACCATTGCAACAAAAAGAATAAAATACCTAGGAATAAACCTACCTAGGGAGACAAAAGACCTGTAGGCAGAAAACTATAAGACACTGATGAAAGAAATTAAAGATAATACCAACACATGGAGAGATATACCATGTTCTTGGATTGGAAGAATCAACATTGTGAAAATGACTATACTGCCCAAAGCAATCTACAGATTCAATGCAATCCCTATCAAATTTCCAATGGCATTTTTTACAGAGCTAGAACAAATCATCTTATAATTTGTATGGAGACACAAAAGACCCCGAATAGCCAAAGCAGTCTTGAGGGAAAAAAACAGAGCTGGAGGAATCAGACTCCCTAACTTCAGACTATACTACAAAGCAACAGTAATCAAGACAATATGGTACTGGCACAGAAACAGAAACATAGATCAATGGAACAAGATAGAAAGCCCAGAGATAAACCCATGCACCTATGGTCAACTCATCTATGACAAAGGAGGCAAAGATATACAATGGAGAAAAGACAGTCTCTTCAATAAGTGGTGCTGGGAAAACTGGACAGCTACATGTAAAAGAATGAAATTAGAATACTCCCTAACACCGTACACAAAAATAAACTCAAAATGGATTAGAGACCGAAATGTAAGACTGGACACTATAAAACTCTTAGAGGAAAACATAGGAAGAACACTCTTTGACATAAATCACAGCAAGATCTTTTTTGATCCACATCCTAGAGTAATGGAAATAAAAACAAAAATAAACAAATGGGACCTAATGAAACTTCAAAGCTTTTGCACAGCAAAGGAAACCATAAACAAGACGAAAAGACAACCCTCAGAATGGGAGAAAATATTTGCAAATGAATCAACGGACAAAGGATTAATCTCCAAAATATATAAACAGCTCATTCAGCTCAATATTAAAGAAACAAACACCCCAATGCAAAAATGGACAGAAGACCTTAATAGACATTTCTCCAAAGAAGGCATAAAGACGGCCATGAAGCACATGAAAAGCTGCTCAACATCATTAATTATTAGAGAAATGCAAATCAAAACTACAATGAGGTATCACCTCACACCAGTTAGAATGGGCATCATCAGAAAATCTACAAACAACAAATGCTGGAGAGGGTGTGGAGAAAAGGGAACCCTCTTGCACTGTTGGTGGGAATGTAAATTGATACAGCCACTATGGAGAACAATATGGAGGTTCCTTAAAAAACTAAAAATAGAATTACCATATGACTCAGCAATCCCACTACTGGGCATATACCCAGAGAAAACCGTAATTCAAAAAGACACATGCACCCGAATGTTCATTGCAGCACTATTTACAATAGCCAGGTCATGGAAGCAACCTAAATGCCCATCAACAGCCGAATGGATAAAGAAGATGTGGTACATATATACAATGGAATATTACTCAGCCATAAAAAGGAACGAAATTGAGCCATTTGTTGAGACGTGGATGGATCTAGAGACTGTCATACAAAGTGAAGTAAGTCAGAAAGAGAAAAACAAATATCGTATATTAATGCATGTATGTGGAACCTAGAAAAATGGTACAGATGAGCTGGTTTGCAGGGCAGAAGTTGAGACACAGATGTAAAGAACAGACATATGGACACCAAGGGGGGAAAACTGCGGTGGGGTGGGGATGGTGGTGTGCTGAATTGGGCGATTGAGATTGACATGTATACACTGATGTGTATAAAACTGATGACTAATAAGAACCTGCAGTATAAAAAACCAAACAAACAAAACAACTAATACTAAACTTTCATTGGGTTATTTGTATGGAAATATGTTAATATAAATGTTTCAGACATTACATGAAATTTCTAAAAATCTTATATGATCTGGTATAATGTTATAAGTCATAATCCTAGTTATTACTTTAAAATGTATATCTCAGAAATAACTAATTTTCTTGTCAACTGCATTATTATGAACTTTCATCAAATCTTTAACTGTGGTCATTTTTAAGTCTTTTGTCATTTACAGAGAGTTCTGGGTGTACTCTGATGCTTTTGCAAATATGTTCCTATAAAAGGGTTTCATCTTCAAGAAATTCATGGAAAAGACTCTGACAAGTACAGGTTTCTGGTAACTGACTGTACTGCTGAACTGAATGAATAAGCATTTTCAGAACTCTAATGAAAAACTGATGAACTCATAAAAGTGCTAACAAAAGATCAAGATGAACAAAAAAAATTAATTACATGGGACTGAGTGAACTGATGAGGATGAGTATAATTTTTGTGACTTTCTGTTTGAATTAAAAAAAAAAATCCCACAAGGACTCAGAGGCAAAGAATATACAAATCAATTTTCACTGCAAAGTAAAGCAGCTGTTACAGTGGAGGATTACCAGACTGAATGTCAATATTATGACATAGTATGAGTGTGTTTCGTGTTTGGTAATTGCAATCATTGTTGCTTTTGTTGTGGTCATCCATGTACAATGCTTGGTGTCAGTCTATTTATCTCTTGTAAAAATAAAATACAGTGTGTGTGTGTGTGTGTGTGAAAAAAAAAAAAAACAAAGACTATTACAAGAGACAAAGAAGGGCACTACATAATGATCAAGGGACCAATCCAAGAAGAAGATATAACAATTGTAAATATTTATGCACCCAACATAGGAGCACTTCAATACATAAAGCAAATACTAACAGCCATATAAGGGGAAATCAACAGTAACACAATCATAGTAGGGGACTTTAACACCCCACTTTCACCAATGGACAGATCATCCAAAATGAATATAAATAAAGAAACACAAGCTTTAAATGATACATTAAACAAGATGGACTTAATTGATATTTATAGGACATTGCATCCAAAAACAACAGAATACACTTTCTTCTCAAGTGCTCATGGAACATTCTCCAGGACAGATCATATCTTGGGTCACAAATCAAGCATTGGTAAATTTAAGAAAATTGAACTCGTATCAAATATATTTTCTGACCACAACGCTATGAGACTAGATATCAATTACAGGAAAAAATCTGTAAAAAATAAAAACACATGGAGGCTAAACAATACACTACCTAATAACCAAGGGATCACTGAAGAAATCAAAGAGGAAATCAAAAAATACCTAGAAACAAATGACAATGAAAACATGACGACCCAAAACCTACGGGATGCAGCAAAAGCAATTCTAAAAGGGAAGTTTATAGCAATACAATCCTACCTCAAGAAACAAGAAACACCTCAAATAAACAACCTAGCCTTACACCTAAAGCAATTAGAGAAAGAAGAACAAAAACCCCAAAGTTAGCAGAAGGAAAGAAATCATAAAGATCAGATCAGAAATAAATGAAAAAGAAATGAAGGAAACGATAGCAAAGATCAATAAAACTAAAGTCTGGTTCTTTGAGAAGATAAACAAAATTGATAAACCATTAGCCAGACTCATCAAGAAAAAAAGAGAGAAGACTCAAATCAATAGAATTAGAAGTGAAAAAGGAGAAGTAACAACTGACACTGCAGAAATACAAAGGATCATGAGAGATTACTATAAGCAACTATATGCCAATAAAATGGACAAGCTGGAAGAAATGGACAAATTCTTAGAAAAGCACAGTGTTCTGAGACTGAACCAGGAAGAAATAGAAAATATGAACAGACCAAGCACAAGCACTGAAATTGAAACTGTGATTAAAAATCTTCCAACAAACAAAAGCCCAGGACCAGATGGCTTCACTGGCGAATTCTATCAAACATTTAGAGAAGAGCTAACACCTATCCTTCTCAAACTCTTCCAAAATATAGCACAGGAAGGAACATTCCCAAAATCATTCTATGAGGCCACCATCACTCTGATACCAAAACCAGACAAAGATGTCACAAAGAAAGAAAACTACAGGCCAATATCACTGATGAACATAGATGCAAAAATCCTCAACAAAATACTAGCAAACAGAATCCAACAGCACATTAAAAGGATCGTCCACCATGATCAAGTGGGGTTTATCCCAGGGATGAAAGGATTCTTCAATATACGCAAATCAATCAATGGGATGCACCATATTAACAAATTGAAGGAGAAAACCATATGATCATCTCAATAGATGCAGAGATAACTTTCAACAAAATTCAACACCCATTTATGATAAAAACCCTCCAGAAAGTAGGCATAGAGGGAACCTACCTCAACATAATAAAGGCCATATATGACAAACCCACAGCCAACATTGTCCTCAATGGTGAAAAACTGAAACCATTTCCACTAAGATCAGGAACAAGACAAGGTTGCCCACTCTCACCACTATTATTCAACATAGTTTTGGAAGTTTTAGCCACAGCAATCAGAGAAGAAAAAGAAATAAAAGGAATCCAAATCGGAAAAGAAGTAAAGCTGTCCCTGTTTGCAGATGACATGATACTATACATAGAGAATCCTAAAGATGCTACCAGAAAACTACTAGAGCTAATCAATGAATTTGGTAAAGTTGCACGATACAAAATTAATGCACAGAAATCTCTTGCATTCCTATACACTAATGATGAAAAATCTGAAAGTGAAATCAGGAAAACACTCCCATTTACTATTGCAACAAAAAGAATAAAATACCTAGGAATAAACCTACCTAAGGAGACAAAAGACCTGTATGCAGAAAACTATAAGACACTGATGAAAGAAATTAAAGATGATACAAACAGATGGAGAGATATACCATGTTCTTGGATTGGAAGAATCAACATTGTGAAAATGACTATACTGCCCAAAGCAATCTACAGATTCAATGCAATCCCTATCAAACTACCACTGGCATTTTTCACAGAACTAGAACAAAAAATTTCACAATTTGTAGGGAAACACAAAAGACCCCGAATAGACAAAGCAATCTTGAGAAAGAAAAACGGAGCTGGAGGAATCAGGCTCCCTGACTTCAGACAATACTACAAAGCTACAGTAATCAAGGCAGTATGGTACTGGCACAAAAACAGAAATATAGATCAATGGAACAGGATAGAAAGCCCAGAGATAAACCCACACACATATGGTCACCTTATCTTTGCTCATGGAGGCAAGAATATACAGTGGAGAAAAGACAGCCTCTTGAATAAGTGGTGCTGGGAAAACTGGACAGCTACATCGAAAAGAATGAAATTAGAACACTCCCTAACACCATACACAAAAATAAAGTCAAAATGGATTAAAGACCTAAATGTAAGGCCAGACACTATAAAACTCTTAGAGGAAAACATAGGCAGAACACTCTATGACATAAATCACAGCAAGATCCTTTTTGACCCACCTCCTAGAGAAATGGAAACAAAAACAAAAATAAACAAATGGGACCTAATGAAACTTGAAAGCTTTTGCACAGCAAAGGAAACCATAAGCAAGACGAAAAGACAACCCTCAGAATGGGAGAAAATATTTGCAAATGAAGCAACTGACAAAGGATTAATCTCCAAAATTTACAAGTAGCTCATGCAGCTCAATGTCAAAAAAACAAACAACCCAATCCAAAAATGCGCAGAAGACCTAAATAGACATTTCTCCAAAGAAGATATATAGATTGCCAACAAACACATGAAAGAATGCTCAACATCATTAATCATTAGAGAAATGCAAATCAAAACTACAATGAAATATCATCTCACACTGGTCAGAATGGCCATCATCAAAAAATCTAGAAACAATAAATGCTGGAGAGGGTGTGGAGAAAAGGGAACCCTCTTGCACTGTTGGTGGGAATGTAAATTGATACAGCCACTATGGAGAACAGTATGGAGGTTCCTTAAAAAACTAAAAATAGAACTACCACATGACCCAGCAATCCCACTACTGGGCATATACCCTAAGAAAACCACAGTTCAAAAAGAGTCATGTACCACAATGTTCATTGCAGCTCTATTTACAATAGCCGGGACATGAAAACAACCTAAGTGTCCATCGACAGATGAATGGATAAAGAAGATGTGGCACATATATACAATGGAATATTACTCAGCCATAAAAAGAAACAAAATTGAGTTATTTGTAGTGAGGTGGATGGACCTAGAGTCTGTCATACAGAGTGAAGTAAGTCAGAAAGAGAAAAATAAATACCGTATGCTAACATATATGGAATCTAAAAGAAAAGTTTCTGAAAAACCTCGGAGAAGGACAGGAATAAAGACGCAGACGTAGAGAATGGACTTGAGGACACAGGGAGGGGGACGGGTAAGCTGGGACGAAGTGAGAGAGTGGCATGGACATATATACACTACCAAATGTAAAATAGCTAGTGGGAAGCAGCCGCATAGCACAGGGAGATCAGCTCGGTGCTTTGTGACCACCTAGAGGGGTGGGATAGGGAGGGTGGGAGAGAGACGCAAGAGGGAAGAGATATGGGGATATATGTATATGTATAACTGATTCACTTTGTTATAAAGCAGAAACTGACACACGATTGTAAAGCAATTATACGCCAATACAGATGTTAAAAAAAAAAGAAAAGAAAGTGCCAAATCGACTACGATCATCTGGTAGGCAGATTTTTGGCCCCCATGACCTTCATCCCCTCATGCTATGCCCAGGAGTTACATGGCAACTCATTTAGATTATTCATCAAGTGACCCTAAGATAGGGAGGTCCTCCTGGATTATGAGTGGGCCCCGCATTAATCACATGAGCCCTTGAAAAAGAGCTTCTTCCCAGATGAGGAAGAGAAAGTCAAAGAGAGAACAATCAAAAGGCATCAGGAGAACAATCAGAGCACCAGAAACAGAGCACCCAGCCGGCTTGGAGATGGAGGGGACCACAGGGAAAGCATGAGAAGGAAAATGATTCTGCCAAGAACCACTGAGGTTGGGAGAGGGCCCTGGGCCCCAGGTGAGAAGCTTTACTCCGGCCAACACTTTGATTTCAGCCTCGTGAGACCCCGACCAGGGAAACCAGCTGAGCCCCCGGCACTCCTGGCCTTCAGAACTGAGATGATACCCGAGTGTTCTTTTAGGCTGCTAAATTTATGGTGATTTGTTACCCAAAAATAGAAAAGTAACATACATGGTCACCTCTGAAAAGAGGAAGGAGATTAACTGGGGTGAAGATTTAGATTCATACACATTGTTTGAACTTTTAACAACAAGAATATATTTATTTATTACATATGCATCTTCATTTCAAAATGATAAAAACAAACACTAACCTTGAAACAGCACGCAAAACACTGACCAGCTAAAACTGGTTTTGCCTCGTAAATGGGTTATTGGTTAATCAAACTGAAACAGCACCAGCTTAAACTGATTTGGCCTCCCTGAATAGGCTGTTAATTAATCAAACCTAGAGTTATTTTACAGAGGCAACACTGCGCAGGTGCAAGACGGGAATCCATGCCTCCAGGATGACCCTGGAGCCAAAAGTCTGCAGTTCACGGCACTCAAAGAATAGAAATGTTGCCACTGGAGCCCTTTATGCATTAAGAAGCTGGTCAGTGAAGAAAATCAGGATCCCAGCAGCACAGATAGTTTATATGGCTTGATTAGCAACTAGCCAATCAGCTTCCAAGTTTGAAATTCCCCTAACTCTTTACATCGTGCCCCAAACCCTGGATGAAGAGACAGATTGGAGAGCTTGCCTCCTGTCTGCTTGCTGGTGCACCCCCATAAAGCTCTTTCTTTTCTCAAAAGCCAGTGCCACAGCGTTAGGGGAACCACCGAGTGAAACCGCCCGCCCTGGCCACGCACCATAGTAACCACTTGCATGAGTTCTCTTACACCAGGAGGTCCAGGTAAGGAACGGGGAACTAACAAGCTGCCACCCACCGGAAGAATTCGGGGAAGGTCAAAAGGAGAGAGGAGACGCCAGTCATATGTCCTACCGACCTCCCACGATCCTCCTCGCTGAATCCATCTTGGCTGCGCGATGACCAGGAAGAACCCTGGGTCAGAGTGATTGGCCAGAGACAACCCGGAAACTCACCGCATTACCATAAAACCCGAGACTGCGAGCCACGTGGCAGAGCAGTTCTCCTGGGTCACGTTACCCTACTGCTCTCCGCCCCGGCGCCCCTATCCCGATAAGGTCTCTTGCTTCGTCAGCACGTGTGTCTCCTCGGACAGTTCATTTCCGAGTGTTAGACAAGAGCCCACTCTCGGGCCCTGGAAGGCGTCCCCCTTCCTGCAACAACAGTATTGGCTTTCACGTGAGTCAGTCAGCGAGACCGTGCTTAGAACCACTCGGCTCAAGAAGTCAGGTTAAAGATGAACATGTGGGTGGGCAGAACCTGAGCGTAGAATGAGACAAATGAGATAACTATCTCTCAGATTTTAAATAAATATATATGGAGATTTGTTTGGTTCGGTCCATTCATTTTATTCTAAATCTATTGCTAAACATGTGGATACTCTATAAATTTGAAAAATGGATCGATCTTTAAGTGAACGAACAAGGTTTTCTCAGAATTTCTATGAGAATACTTGAGAGTGTGGGAAATATTTCATCCAAAGAAGTAAAATATCAATACTAATAAAGACTTGTCTTTTTTTTCCTCCCAGAGAGTCAATGAGAACTTTAAGCACTGATTTATCTGACCACTTTTTATAGTCAAATGCTGTCAAAGCAGAAACAATTACACTTCAGCAACATATTTTACTGCCATTTGAGAAAACGCCCACACGTGCAGGCATCTTAGCAATCGTAAGAAACACCTTCTGAACATTTTTATATGCTTCATACTTGAATGAGTCTCACACACCAAAATTACATCAGACACTATTTCAACCATTCAAAACAGTAAGAATACTTACAGTCCCAATGCCCTCAAAAATGTTAGCCTACCTCTCCATGGCATACCAGCTTGGTAGTTTTAATGCACGTATAATATTTTTAGGGAATTTACACTGAGTTTAAATTTATAGATTTGAATAACTCACATACATTTTATGTTTCACTGTTTAACAAGTTAATTTAGATTTTCAAAATACGCATACAAATAAACTCCGTAAAGAGACATTTTCCTCTCCATTGGAGGATGACTTTTCTCACACATATTTTCTGAACAACAGGTTCCCAAGAGATTTCTAACAATGGTTTCTCTGATTCATTTTCATAGCCATTATTTGTATTTAATTAACGCGACACAACCCTTTCTGAGTTTTGTCCTCACATAATGATTGAAGAATGAGCCAATCTGTCACCTATTCATTTATACACGGCCTATTTTTCTCACGCAGAAATGCTAACATAGATACTATATCACAAACAGGATAAGAGGGAAAAATATTCCTTTTTTACATGACCTCTTAAATTTTACTAAACAATTAGCCAGAGCAGCCTAAGGGGAAAAAAAAAACAAATGTTTTTTAAATCACTGGATAGCAAAATAACAGGAAAGTTTCTAAAAACCTAGGAGACAAACAAGAATGACTAAACAATACAAATTAGTGAATTAATAGAAAGTATTCGCTAAGTTTGGATATTTCCTAAGTCACTAAACATTAAGAAAGGCATGGATAACTTTGAGTTGCCCTCTCCCATGGATTTCCCACCTTACCTGTTGATTCATCATTTCTAGTTTTCCCATATAACTATTTTCACAGTGGGAAACCACAGTTGTATTTTCTTTGAATATGTGTTCTCAAAAAATGAAAAGCAAATTATTCTGTAGCTATATTTTAGATTTTCTTGATAGCTAAGTGTGGATACTTAGTTCTCTCTTGATAAAATCAAGCATGTATTATATCTGGTATCTAGTAAGCACCTGGTAAATTTGTTAAATATATGAATCTGATAGACATTCTATGATTCCGAAATCTGAAGTCATAGAACTTATCTAATGTCATTACGGACACCCAACCAGGAATTACCACTGCCCTTGGTTTTTTTCTTCTCCTTATAGTTCCACCAAATTCAGAAACCAGATTTTAGATAATATTAATGCAAAATGCCAGATCAGAGAAGGAAGCAGTGGGTGTGCTTTACATCAGAATTACCACCCACACCCACAGCAGAAAGAAGCAAAGAGGAGACCTCACTGTACAAGATCTTGACTTCCTGAAGCGGAATCATTCAGGAGGTCAGGGGTTGGGCATTTCTCCTCATCCCTAGCTGCCCCCTTAATTCCAGAGCTCCATGGCCATGTGTGCTTTGCAAAAGCAATTAGGACAGAATGAGGTAATTGGGGCAGGAAGATGGAGAAGAGCCTTGAGCTGTTATTTAAGAGGCCACAAACGTACACTTAAGAATTAATTTTTTTAAAAAAGTACACACACTACATAAGCTAAACCTGGAGGATTTAAGCTACAAAAATAAATTAACTCATAGAGTTAACTCTAATTATATTTTTAACTCTAATGAAGAATAAAAAGTTAGTTGTTTTTTTTTTTTCCCAACCACTTGCAGCAACATATGAAGGATGGGAAGCAAGAGTTCTGTTCCACACTGAACTCAAGATGTCAGGTAGGCAGTTGGATACAAAGATTTATAGCCCAGGGGAGAAGTTTGTGCTGCAGTCCAAGTGGGGCGGTATAAGCATACAGAGAATTCCTGATGCCATGATGTAACCCAGGGAGGGAAGGTTATCAAGGAACAGGAGGTCCAGGCTCCAGCCTCGATGCACTTTGCTATTCAGTGATGACAGAGGTGACACGGAGGAATCAACAAAGACTCCATCCAAGAAGGAGCCGGCAGTGTGGACTGGAGAAGAGAGAGCGGACCTCACTTTACAGAAGCACTGGGAGAGTGTTTGGAAGGTATTGAGGCTGCGGGCTTGAGTGCACTAAGCCTAGGGGAGTGTTTCAGGATTCAGCCGCAGGAGAGACTGAGGGACCAGGGCAGTTTCAGGGGAGACGTGGAAACAGCAGCCAGATGGGAGGACGGTAAGACGAGAGGTGAGAAGGGTCCTGCCCTCCCTCCCACGAAGCCTGCTACAACTTCCCCCTCCTTCGCTTCTGCCCCTTCATTTTGTCCCACATGACCTGCCCTTCTCCGGCTCTGCTCTTCCTTCTTTCGTCCAGGTGGCCGAGGCACTAAACCACTTCCTCAGCGACTCCCAGCGAGGGTTTACGACCCAGGCTTCGTCCTCTAGGACGCAGGAAACCAGAGGCTGCTGTAAGCTGCTGTGTCCCCAGTGGCTAAAATACACCCTGCGAGCCAGCGGTGAAGCATGACCTTCGACCAAGGATGACCTTCGACCCACCAGCCCCAGATATCCCCTGGGGAAGTTATGTTCCCCAGCCCTGTACCCTTAAGGTTTACATGATCAGAGGTTATGGTTTCCAGCGTGATGACCACTCCCACAAGAGGATAAGGTAAAGTTCTACCCGAGTCTAAAGCTACCACTCACACCTGGCCATGTTGCCCTCCTGCTAGTGGCTCAAGACAAGAAAGGACCCTGGGCTGCCCTGGATGCTTTTAATAGGGAATAGGTCTTTGCAGCAACCAATCCTGGGAAGAAGAAGAAGAAAAGAACACACCTCCCCCACCCCAGCCCCCGAGGATGAGCCCAGGTCACCTCACCTGTGCAGGCAGAGCAGCTGAAACGCTGGCCGGAACTTAGGATGGGCGCAGAGAGAACGCTGAAGCTCGTTGCAATTACGGTCCCGAAAGCAGACGCAGCAGTGGGTTCCGCAGTGCCTTCTATGACTAATGCAATTGTACTGAGTCTTTGGGGGAGACTGCAGCTGACGCTGCATTGAGGGGAACCCTGTGATGCTGAGAGGAGTGGATCTCAGCGGTGCTCGGGGGCTGTGTTGGACGCCTCTCCCTTCCTGACCAAGGCTTGGAGGTCCCCCAGAGACGGACAGTATCTCTGGAAATAACTCTGACTGCTTGCACCAACCTCAGAGAGCTAAATACATTTTGCGGTTTCACTTGGTGTTATAGGAGTTAATCAAAGTCATTCTTGTCCTGCCAAACCTTGATCAAGATTCTGGCCTAAAGCTATGGGCTCTACCCAGGATACTCCATGGGAGGCCACGCCCTGGACAGTGCTAGACCAGAACCGAGGCCTGGCTTCCCCACGTCACAGGAGCTAGTGGAGGGAGGGCGGTGAGCGGAGGACAGGCTCGCAGGGGCATCTTGTTGTGGCCTTTGCTGACCTTCACCAGGTATCTTCCCTTCCTCTGTCTGCTCTGAGGGAGGGGGCGGTATAGATTCAAGGGGAGATGAGGAACCTAGTAAAACCTCTCGTGAGAGTCAGTTCCAGAACTGATTCAGAAACTGTGCATGTTAGGTTCAGAGAGGATCTGTATGAATTAGGTACCCCCTCCGGCTGAGGCTAATGAAAACCTGCTTCCAGACAGGGTTGCCCGAGCAGAAAGGATGTCCCTGGGTGGAAATGGGAGGCTGTGCTGACAGACCAAACGTGGGAACCCTGCACAAACCGGCCCTGCTCTCTCAGTGCAGCCCGCGGGGGACATCTCCATCCCAGGGAACCTGGGGAGCTGGGTAGTCAGAGGTGGGGAGTATGGCCAAAGTTTGGAGTTTGCCCTGAGTTGGAGTCTTGCCTCTTCAGTTAGGGGTAGAGACGTGGCAGTAAGTTACAAGGGAGACCATGGTTGGGGGGGGGTGGGTAGGGCGGGCAGGACCCCCCAGGGCAGCACATCCCACTGCCTCAGCATCTCCCGGCCATCGTGGTTCAGAAACATTTCCTCCGGCCCTGACAGTTAATCCTCTTACAGCCTTTATTATGATGATCCCTGGTTTCTGTGTCTTTCCCTCCCTCCTCTCTCCTATAAAGACACAAAGCATCCTGGGCTGTTTTGTTATCCGGCCCGTGTCTCTCTGCATGGCTCATGTTAAGGAAAACACCTGGTTGTTTGCCTCGTTCCTGTTTTACTAAGAGGACGGTTTATCGGCATCTGCTTGTTTTGCTGAAATGTGCTTCACAGACATGCAAACCCCACTCAAGGAAATGGTATCCATCCCCACCCTCTGAAACACCGTGGTCCCTTCAGAACTGCAGCAACCTCTCATGTCAGCTCCGCAATCACCACGTGCAGCCCTCGACCCAGACACAAGATGCATTTTAGCATTCTCCTGTCAGCTCCAGACGAGAGAAGATGCATAGACAAAGCAGTGCTAGCTTGCTAAATGCTCAATCTTTCCCGTAAATACATGAATGAGGATTAATGAAATTTATTAGTTATGAATTCTTGGTATTTACCCATGTTTAAATTGTACCATATATGCTAAGTACCAAGAAAGATAGGTCCTTTTCTCAACTTCTGATAATTACATTTAAAAATAAGAGAAGCTCAAACCACAGCCACAAACACGTTGGGATATTTCATATTTACCTCCTAGGCCACTAGTACTAGATACAACAGCCAAGGTTAGCAATTAATATGAGTAAGAGAGCTAGTCAGATGCCTGCCCTTCTCAGGTGTTATGCTGGGAACCGGAGCTGATCAGACAAGGTGTTGCCTTCAGGAAGCTCACAGTATCATGGTGAAAACATGTGAGCAGCGCATAGTGAGTACTGAGCAGCTCGCCAATGACACAGCAGAAGCATCTAATCCAGACCCAGGGAGGAGGAGGCTGAGTGAAGAGTGGGTGAAACAGTCACAGAATACCTCCTGGCGTACAGGGTCACCTAGGCTGAATCTTAATGTAGAGGATTTAGCTAAGTAGAAAAGAGAACAGAGAAAAGGGCAAACATGCCATCCAGGTAGAAGAAAAGCTTCCCGTGAAATGTAGTATGTTTCTATGAGCAACATAACAGCTCGTGTTCAATGACATTTTGAAGTAGAAAGTGGTGTATCTATTCTTTACAACCCAGTCCTAGTCTTGAATCGAGATATAGCCTGAAAAACCCAGATCTATGTGCACACTAAAATGTGTTATCTTTCTCAATTCTCAATTTATGTAGGCAACAGATATTTTTGAGCACCTACTGTGTGCCAGGTACAGTGATAAGCACTGAAGATACAAGAGGGACCAAGACAGACCACATTGCTGCCTTTAAAGAACTAATACTCTCATGGGCTCAAAGTAAACACTTATAAGTACTTTAAGAAAACTAAATGATCCAATGATCTAGAACGGCCTGTCCAACAGGGTGGCTACCTGTCACATGGACTATTTAAATTTAAATTAATTAAAAGTGAATAAAATTTAAAATTCAGTTACTCAGCAGCACTAGACATGTTCCAAGTGCTCAACAGGCACATAGGATACTATATTGGAAAGCACGACATAGAACATATCTATCATCACAAAAACTTCAGTTGGACCTCTTCCATGTAAAAAAGTCTCCCGTGCTTACAGTAAGGAAATAAGGACTTTGTCAGAGACCCACTGACTGACAGCTGATTCCGAATACTAATTCATCAACAAAAGTCTACCATTACTTTAAAAATTCTGCCGAAGCACAATTCTTTATAAATTGTGATTTCACCAAAGTAAAATACAACATACCTTCAATATAAACTTTGATATGTGACCCTTTATATTTTGGACACAAGATTAAAAATATGCTTTTATTGCCTCCATTTCTGAGATGTCATTAGAATGATGAATAAAAAACAGCCACAATAATTTTCTTAAATGAGAGGGAGATTTGGCCAAAGATTACAAGATGGCCCAGATGCAGGAGACGTGAATGATGAAGCACAGCAGGAAAATCACAGCCCAGAAGATGCCCTGTGGGGACCTCCATTGAGCCAGTTGCCAATTTGAAGGAACTCAAGACCCAGAAGGGCCAGGAAAGAAGGAGTAGGAGATATGGGGATAAAAACAGCCTATAAATGTTGATTCCCCACTCCACCCCCAACTTCCATGTTCAAAACACTTGGCAGCCTGTTTTTATAATACAAGTCACAGAAAAAGATGCTCTTCCCTAAAGAAATTGGGAATAATGTTGAGAAGAATTGGGAAGGCCATCATAGGGGACACAGCACCAAACAAAGCCATGTGTAGCTTGGCATTTTAGAATATATCAAAAACTAAGCCATGCCTTCTGGGGTCTGTTTCTTAGTGCTTCATTCTTAAATATGAATGGGCAACCAAGCATCACCAGACATTTGAGGAAATTCTGCAACATAAAGACCAAGGTTTAAAAAAACAAAACAAAACGAAAAGATCCCAGGATTAAAAAAAAAAAAAAAGAAAAAGACACAAGGCAGGAAATAGAACTTTTTTTAAAAGTCTAATTTGGTGACCTCTTAGGAGATATGCCATCCACAAATAATAACAGTTGCTATGAATAAGGAAAAATCAGAGAATCAGAAAAGACTCAGAGATTAAAAATATAATTGCCAACAATGTTAGTAGGAGGACAGGAAGAAGATAAATTTAAAATATCTCATAGAAAAATAGAACAAAGAGAAGAGATGACAGTTGTTCAATAAAATAAAAAAAGAAATCCAGTTTGTTTTCCACCAAACTAACAGATTCCAAACGGAGATCACAAGGAACAGAAAAAAGAAATTAATCAGATAATTTTTAGAACACTGAGAATAAAGAGAAGATATTAAGGCTTCCACAGAAGATAGAGGAAAATCACCTACAAAGGAGAAAGAATTAAATTTCCCATCACTAGTACTGGATGGCAGATGACAATGTAGCAACATCTTCAGATTTCTGATGGGAAAGTCATTCTTAACAGAAATTTCTATAGAAGTCAACCAGTTAATCGATTTTAAGTGCCAAATGGAGACATTTTTAAACATGGTAGGACTCACAATACTTATTTCCTTCTTAATAACTTTATTAAGAATGTAAATCAGCAAAAGGAAGGACTAAGTCAAGAAAAAGGATGAGAAAGAGGAAATCAGGGGATATAGGAATGAGTGGACCCAACTGAGGAGAGCTATGAAGGGGGTCCCTAGGTGAGAGTTATGGAGCAGCCCTAGGAAAAAGCCACCTAAGATCAGAGAAAAAAGATAAAGGTCTCAGAGAGAGGCCTTTAGGTAAAAGGGAAATTAACAAAATAGTTGGTATGATATTGATTTATTTAAGAATGAGGGGACTTCCCTGATGGTCCAGTGGCCAAGACTCCACACTCCCAATGCAGGGGGCCCGGGTTCAATCCCTGGTCAGGGAACTAGGTCACACATGCTGCAACTAAGAATCCACATGCTGCACCTAAAGATCCTGCATGCCCCAACTAAAGATCCCACATGCTGCAACTAAGACCTGACACGGCCAAATAAATAAATAATAAATATGAAAAAAAATAAACATGAGACTATGATAAAGGCAAAGAGTCAAGTTTTTTAAAAGAAAGTCAACAGAAACTCCATGTGAAACAGAGTTCAAAAACAAAGACAATACAATCATTACACTACATGGCCCTCTAGTGAACAATAAGCACATAGTGAGATCAAGTAAACTATTCTATTTTCAAGTTCTTATCAAAATCTCAACAAAGAAAAGAGGACAATTTTGGTTATAGAATAAAATGAAAGGTTATGTGAAGAAATCACAGAAAACAAGAGCTAGAAATTGAGAAGAGCTGAAAGAATAATGTTATTATCTTCATATCATGAAGTGAGGAATCAAGAGCTATGGTCTATAATTGATGAAACAAGAAATACAAAGGTAAAATACTACTTAGAGTCTAAAAATAATCAATCAAGGAACTAAAATTAGTAATACAATCCTTCTGGGATGGAGACAGAGAAGTTTGGTTTACTAATTCAAGGATTCCTCTCACAAAACAAGTATGTGTCTAAAAGTGACGAATCAAGAAACAACAGTTTAAACATATTAGCAATATATAGGGGTAAATGTCAGAGAAGAGGGTTAATTGAGGTGAAGATGGTTCCCTCTGAGAACTGGAAATACAGAAGGGGAGGAAGTTGCTCTTCACTTTAAATGCCTCTGTACCGTATGATTTTTTAACCTCAAGCATGTAATACTTGATCATATTTGTACATTACTCTATAATAATAACAACAGCAACAGTTTTTATTGACAAAGTGAGGATTTCAAGGCAGGCAGTTTCAAGGCCACCCTCTTAACCGCAAAATTAATTAGATGCTTCCCCTAAGATAGATTTGGGGAAAGGAAATTAGAATAAAAAACAATTTAACCTGTAGCATTTTATAGACCAGCGGACTCCAAGTGTGATTCCTAGGCCAGCAATATCAGCAACACCGAAAAACTTTGGAGAAATTTGCTCAAAGTATTATGTGCATGTGGTTAAAAATCAACCAGTCCCCATCGACCACATACTGAATCAGAAATGGCGGAGATCGGCTTCAGCAATCTCTGTTAATAAGCCCCCCTGTAGATTCTGATGCCTTCTGAAATGTAAGAACCACGGTTAGGGACGTAGAGAAAAGCTGGGAAGAACAGACACCCAATCATTAATAAATAAAGCTCTGGGAAGGACTTCCATATTCTTGGTTTTTAACTGTCAAGCATTATTTTCATAATAAATATAGTTTATATAGGGGAAATGTTAGTATGTATATGTGTGTATCTGCATAGAAAATGACAGAAATTTTCCAGAACCACCAAAGTATTTACTTAAATATGCTTACTTTCCTAGAAAAATAAATGGAAAGTTTTAACAAAGACTTAGAGAATTTATCATCCCCAGTCAAACCTGTCTGAAAGAATTATTAAAGGATATACTACCTCATCAAGAAGAAACATACTGAATGAAAAGTATCAAAAGGTACAAACTTCTAGTTATAAAATAAATCCATCATGGGGATGTAATGCAGGGCATGGTGACTATAGTTAATAATACTGTATTACATATTTAAAAGTTGCTAAGAGAGGGGATCTTAACAGTTCGCACCACAAGAAAAAAAATTTGTAACTATGAATGGTGATGGATGTTACATTTGTCACTTTTTATGATATTAGACATTAAAACTGAAAAATTCAAAAGTATGTATTTATTTTAAGTGAATGATGATAAACCCATTACTTTTTAAAGAAAATGATATATTTTTATAAATAATTATATTTATAATTATTTATAATTATATTTCCCAAAGAAAAGAATTGTGAGAAGAGTGGCAATGTTTTACATTTTTGCAAACATCTTTAATGTTTGGCTTAATAGAAGCAGCTGAATTTTCATATAAGGGTCTATATTCAATATGTTGAGAGGTTACTCTTGCTGAAGTATACGAAAAATATCTGACTTAATGCAGATATATACTTAAGAAAAGGAGAAGTATTTTCATAGCTATTTTCAGATGATTGTGGATATTATTTCTTTTTTGAAACTACACCAAAACTCAGTAAGTGGAAGTTTTTTTAAATTTAGCTACAATGTGGAAACTTAAATTGTCTAAGTAAATATTTTTACTCTATTACATTAAAATCGATTGGTCTATCTTGTACATTGGATCGTTCTCTTACCACACATAATTCTGTGACATTATACATTGATACTTTTTAGAAAATATTGGTTTACTGAGTTATACCGATCTTCCACATGTTCACACATTTCACTACACAATATCAAAAAGTTACCTTTGTATCACCATTGAGCTCGTCAGAAAAATCTTTAAGAACTGGGAAGTTTTCAAGCTCAGGGTAGACACAAGTTTTCAAAAATGTAAATTTTTACCTGAAATTTCCAATTTTATCCTTGGCAACAAATATAGTAGTTTGTTTTCTTGAATTGACATTTTTAAGGAAAGGTCTGTCGAATATACAAACCTGAACAGACATAGATGTGTATGGTTGTGTATCAGTGGCTCTTTCAAGGAAAAATGGTATTCTATGCAAAAAGCCAATAGTTCAGCTCACAATTCAACCTCATGATAGCCTTCGTACTTCAATATAAAGCAAAAATGTTTTATGTATACTTCCCATTTTGTCACAAAATATTAAAAAGATGTTTACTCAAGGGTCAAGGTTTAATAAAGTTAATAAATTGTATTGTGTCATTAAAGACAAAAAAAAATAGATGGGAAGGTTTAGATAGTTGTGCTCCCTAAACACCGTAGGATAGAAAACCAAGACCGAGTTGAACATATGTACAGATACAACAAACATACCAGAAGCTGAATTAAAATTCTAAATAAGTGCATATACAGCAACCAAAGTATTTCCCACGACATCTCTCTCTAGCATGACAATATTTATGTCTCTGACATTCCTAAATGTCACATCCATACAAAACACACTGGCAAGAAAATTGTTAATTAACCAAAACAGATGAAATTTCTTCCTCGCCAATTTTATTCTAATTCCGGCAAAAGAGGCCAAATTATTCGTCAAATAAATTTATTGTACTGCTCATCATTTCTGATTTTCAAATATCAAAGTTTAAGTTAACATATTTAATCTCAGCCTTTTAAATCCCTGCTTCCATTCAACTAGACACCTTTTGGATCATATTCTAAAGTAAAGAAAACTTTTAGGTTAGAGAATTTCTAACCTAAAGTTCTAATAAAAAGTTCTATTTCTAATAAAAGCTACGTGTGTATAAAATATTTTAGAAAGAATATAGAAGAGAGAGAACTAAAAGGAGAAAAAGGAAAGAACAGATGACACGGATGACTGTGATTCAAGTTCAAATTAAAGAATAAAGCAGGTGTAAAATGAAAAGAATACAGAAAAGAAGACAGGAAGCCTGGGTGTCGCCAAAGAAATCTGATGATAGAATCATAAAATAAAACGGACCTGGGGAAAATGGAGATTTAAAAACCATCATTCTCCTCGCTTTATATAATCCAGTTAAACTGCCTGTTAGAAAAACATCTGGTGCATATCTAGCTGCAATTTTTTTGGAGCTGCTCTCTTTTCAGAAGATTTATTTGCAGCAGTGCTGTATGATTAAAATTCCATAACAAAGGTGGATGCAAGTGTAAGTATTTCCCTAGCTCCAAATTCTGAAAAGTTCTCTTTCTCCTCTTCTGGAAGAGTGGAAAGGTCTGAGATAATTTTTTAATAATAAAAATTAAACATTTATTAAGGGAAATCAAAGTAAATATACGTTAAATCTTCAATGCAGACCACAGCGTATTATTGATACATGTCTTTTCTTAGATTACTCCCTTTTCTGGTCTTGAAAGTATGTAATAATTAAAATACGTATGTCTTCATAAAAGTGCTAGTTGCTTTACAATGTACTTTCAATTTTACTAATGAAATAAAAATCACAAAACATTAACAAGCAGTCTATTCTAACCTATGTATAGGGACACATCAGAGGCTCCTTCTTTGTATGGCCATCTCTTTCCTGGCTATAATGCAATGACCACTTTTGTGATCGTTATTAGTATTGGAATGTCAAGTCAACATCCATATCTATCACCGTTTAAAAGCCTTGAAGTATAAGCAAACATTTTATAACAAAAATACAGGCAACCATTACACAAAATTCAATTGCCTTCAGGGGACTTCCCTGGTGGCGCAGTGGTTGGGAATCTGCCTGCCAAAGCAGGGGGACACGGGTTCGAGCCCTGGTCTGGGAAGATCCCACATGCCGCGGAGCAACTAGGCCCGTGAGCCACAACTACTGAGCCTGCGCGTGTGGAGCCTGTGCTCCGCAACAAGAGAGGCCGCAATGGTGACAGGCCCGCGCACCGCGATGAAGAGTGGTCCCCACTCGCCGAAGCTGGAGAAAAGCCCTCGCACGGAAACAAAGACCCAACACAGCCAAAAAAATAATTAATTAATTAATTAATTTTTAAAAAAAATTCAATTGCCTTCAATCGTTTAGTTAAAATTATTTGTAATTCATCCAATTCCCCTCTACCCACGTTACAGATAAGAACATTTCATTCACTCATGTTGATCCAATAACAAGTCCCTGGACCTGACACACAGTAGGACTCCAACAAATGG
Source organism: Balaenoptera borealis (assembly GCF_965194805.1). Classification (NCBI taxonomy): domain Eukaryota; kingdom Metazoa; phylum Chordata; class Mammalia; order Artiodactyla; family Balaenopteridae; genus Balaenoptera; species Balaenoptera borealis. The sequence continues at coordinate 6,859,988 of NC_138875.1, forward strand.
CTGTTGTATCGAATTGAACCCAGGTCCATGAAAATTGCTTTCTTAGCTTTCTGTATTTTATCTATTCATGTGTTGCTGTGGACTGAATGTTTGTGTCCTCCCCAAATTCATATATTAAAATCTAATCCCTGATGTGATGGTATAAAGAGGTGGGGACTTTAGGAAGGTGATTAGGTCATGAAGGTGGAGCCCTCATGAATGGGATTATTGTCCTTATAAAAGAGACCCCAGAGAGTTCTCTCTTGCCCCTTCCATCATGTAAGGACACAAGGAGAAGACTGCATCTACCAAGAACCAGGAAGACGGTCCTCACCAGACACTGAATTTTCAGATGCCTTCATCTTGGACATTCAGCCTACAGAATTTTGAGAAATAAATGTCTGCTGTTTAAGCCACCAGTCTGTGGTATTTTTGTTATAGCAGCCGGACAGACAATGAATTGAATTCACTTGATTATAGGTGATCGTCAGGTGTTTAATCATCAGATGATCACATCACAATCATTCATGATCACTAACACATTTCTTTGTTTTTTAAAAGCCTTGTATTTCCGTTGAGATGAGGCCGAAATATTTTGAGATGAGAATGGGAGAACTGCTTCCGAAATCAAAGTATAAACACAACGGTAGATCAGAGCACATAAATGAAGTTGGAAAAGAATTGTTCACAGACTGCACGACTAGACATTACCCTAATGATACATTTAGCTTTTTAAATCCAAATGGTGGGTTGTCTGCCCTGGAAGCACAGAACAACGTCTTGCAGAAAAGGGCTTGCAAGGATGGCACCCATCCCAGGAGAGTCCCAGAGAAAAGTCTATCCCCAGCAAAGCAACCCCTTTCGTGGAAATGTTGGTGACAAACATTCAAAGCCTCTAAGTCCCTCCGCTCCGAATCCATGCTTGCTTATAAATCTTTTAAGTTTCTATGTTTCCACGGTTAGTCACCTGGCATCCTAATTTCATAAAACTTGGGCCTTATAAACCCGGCTCATGAGCTTGACCAGGGTGGCAGCTTTGCTCTCAGGACGCTGACAAGGTGGGAAGTTTGGCTTTGGTCTATTTCCCGAGTCCAGGCACTTCAGGGATGAGCAGGACGTCTCCCGGGTGGCGCCCTCTTGCGTCCGTTCTCTGAAGCCCCTCAGCTCAGCCAACCTCATCACGTCCCATGGAAATAAAAATACAGATGTTATGTCCTATTTTACCAACTGACTCTTAGAATTTTAGGGAGCTTAGATTTTCCACAGGGGGAGGTCACTGCGGAATAATCAGTGGATTCCCCAGGCCGCCTTTCAGCATTCCAGCACTGTCCACTCTGCTGCCCCTCAGGCGGGATTCACAGAGCACGGCCCTGCACCTCACTGCCCACAGCTGCCCCCTGTTGGGTGCCAGGGTCCCCTGGCGGCCAGGAATGTTGCTGCGGCACGTCCTGCAGACCTGAAGTCAAGCGGTGTCTCAGCCACTGTGAAAAGGGAGCAGTACAGCTGCAGGGTGACCTGGCAAGCTGCCCTCTGCAAGGGTGTGCTCTGGGCCAGCTCACCCCCTCACCACTGAAGGCCTGTCCCCTCTGCTGACTGTGGCACCTCGCGGGCCCTGGCAGATCCCAGGACAAGAAAGTCCCCACCTTACAGCCCCGCCCCGCCCCCTTCCGGGAGTCCCTCTCAGGCTGGGAGCAGCTGCACACAGCGCTTTGCTATATCCACCTCCCCACCCCGATCCAGCAGGCCTGGGGTGAGGCCTGGCCCTGGGACCAGCAGCTCCGCAGGTAACTGTGCTGGGCCCCAGAGCTGGGGGCACGGCTGCAGGGCCTCCGTGCCTTCTTAGGCGGAAAGGCTCACCCAGATCTCTGCAGCACCGAAGGCTGTCCACCAATCGTCTTCACACTGGGACAGCTGCTTTTCCTTTTCAACCTAAAACAGCTCTGCAGAGAAGGCCTGATGCCTCCCGAGCCTCAGGTCTCACTTCCGAAAGCCCGCCGCCCACCCTGAGAAATCTCTGGGGAGATCGGGACAGCAAGATGACTTAGGCGCAGCAGGAACGAGGCCTCGGCAGCCAGAAGGCTGAAAGGCATGAGAGGCCTGGGTGAAGAGCGAGCATTTCACGGGGGAGCGTCTTCAGCCCACAGTCCCAAGTCCAAGCCCAGTGAGAGGCTCTGTGGGGGTCAGGCACAGCCTCATAATCAAAACAGAAAGAAATCCAAAAAGAGGGGATACGTGTATATGTATAACTGATTCATCTTGCTGTACAGTAGAAACTAACACAGCATTGTACAGCAACTATACTCCAATAGAAATTAATTTTTAAAAATAGTGCCCAGCTTCCCTGGTGGCGCAGTGGTTGAGAATCTGCCTGCCAATGCAGGGGACACGGGTTCGAGTCCTGGTCCGGGAAGATCCTACATGCCGCGGAGCAACTGAGCCCGTGTGCCACAGCTACTGAGCCCACGTGCTGCAACTACTGAAGCCCGCGCGCCTAGAGCCCGTGCTCCGCAACAAGAGAAGCCACCGCAATGAGAAGCCCATGCACCACAACAAAGAGGGGCCCCCGCTCACTGCAACTAGAGAAAGCCCGTGCGCAGCAACGAAGACCCAACGCAGCCAAAAATAAATAAATAAAATAAATAAATTTATTAAAAAAAAAAAATGTGACCTCTGTGTCCACTGCCCTGCATGAAGCCCTCCATCTTTGAAAAGTAGAGCTGCTCTGCAATATTGGGGACATATTTATACTAAAAAAAAAAAAAAACTATTCTTGTAAAACTAAACATACTCCTACCATATCATCCAGTAATTACACTCCTTGGCATTTATTCAAAGTTGCTGAAAACATGTCCACACAAAAATCTGCACATGGATATTTATGGCAGCTTTATTCATAATTGCCAAAACTTGGAAGCAACCAAGATGTCCTTCGGCACATGAATGGATAAATAAACCAGTACATCCAGACAATGGAGTATTATTCAGCAATAAAAAGAAATGAGCTATCAAGCCATGAAAAGACATGGAGGAACCTTAAATGCATACTTCTAAGTGAAGGACGCCAATCTGAAAAGGCTACGTACCGTATGATTCCAAATATGTGACATTCTAGAAAAGGCAAAACTACGGAGACAATGAAACGATCACTGGTTCCTAGGAGTTTCGGGAGAAGAGGGATGGAGCACAGAGGACTTTTAGGGCAATGAAAGGACTCTGAATGACACTAAAATTGTGGATACATGTCATTATACATTTGTCAAACCCCATAGAATGCACCACACCAAGAGTGAGCCCTAAGGTGAACGGTGGCCTTTGGGTGGTGATGATGTGTCCATGTCGTGCATCCTTGGTTAACAAATGCCCCGCTCTGGGAAGAGTGCTGATTATGGAGGAAGCTGTGCACGAGTGGGGGAAGGAAGTAAACGGGAACTCTCTACACTTTCTGCTCCATTGTGCTGTGAGCCTAAAACTGCTCTTAAGGTCTATTAAAAGGAAAAAAAAAAAGTATTCATTGTTGAGCTGAAATTCAGTTTTAACAGGTGTCCTACATTTTTATTTGCTAAATCTAGCAATCCTGTTGGAAAAGCATGGAAATTTCAAATTACAAAAATCATAATGAAGATTTCAATACAGTGGCCATACTGTGAGCCTCGGCAGGTGCCCCATGTTACCGACCTGCGGAGACACCCCAGTTTTGTTAAGGGAGGGTTTAGATGGCTGGATACCCCCAGCGCTGGATGCGTTTGGCTCCCTCTAATGACCCCCAGAATTTAAAATAAATTTTTGACATTAATGTCTAGTCTCTTAAACTAACACGCTTTGTTTATATGAGGTTTACATTTGATCACAGGATTTTCTGTGTACATGTGTGTTTTTTTCAGTCATTTCATTAAAGCCCATGAAATCAGCAACTGGGATTTCAAATATTTCAGTGCTCACCAGTAACCCCAAAAAATGACATCCAAAAAATGTTCTCGATAAATGCTTGTTAAATTATTCTTCTCTTGTCTCAGATATTTTAAAAGCAATACACCTGACCTTTAATGCAACATGCTTTCTTTCCATTAATGGGACTGTTCCTTAGAAGATCATTTACATGATCTCAGTATAAATGTAATATTTTATTTATTTGAGCAGCAATCTCCACCAAACTCTGCAGAGACAGGATTAGCATCTCTATATTTCTGAAGTCACCTGTCGACACAGGGTTGAATAATTACATTTAGCAATCTATAACCTCGGGCAATTCCAGTTACTACAGCTTTGCCCAGACTGAGATTTCAGGCATCAGCACATCACCAAGATAACAATAAAGCTCATAAAACTGAACCTATTATCTGCCAAACACATCGCTGGATACTTGCATCTTGGAGAGAAGTCTATTATAGAGATACTGACACACATCACCCCCTCCCATCCCACTACATACCTACAATATTATTATTGACAGGAAGCACCAACTAAGGCTTGTCATCAGGCATAATCGGCTGATCTGCCTGGGACAGATTTAATTTACTGACATAAAACATTCTCATTTTCTGCCTGCCTGGGTTAGGTGTATGCCTGAGAGGTCACAGGGAGTAATAATGCCCACCCTGGGGGCTGACTGCAGGTCACCAATTACAACTGGGCATTGGAAATTCTTTGCCACACACACACACACACACAAAACTATAATGAATATGAAGGGACTTCCAAGCTATTCACACTTTCTTAGTCGCTTTTATTTAGAGGTTTTTCTCAAATGCAAAGCCAAGATAGAATAGCTCAGCATAGCATTTTCATTTTTAATGACTCTCAAGGTAGAATGTAAATCCATGCTCAGCGTGCATTAACCTCATCGGGATTTTAACAACTGGCCTAAATCTTGCCTTTGCCCACACTGGATCAATATCCTCAGCACACGCGTGGTAATGCCAAGGCAGGCAGGGCTGAGGGCCGCAGAATTCCTAACAGCTGGCTGGAAATAGGGAAAAGCACAAGCAACTTTAACTCAGTGAAGACAGTCTCTCCTTCCTTCCCTTGTGGAGTGCACACACTAACCCCCCAAGCAAGAAAGAGACAGATCAGGGGCTCTAATATTTATTCTCAGGGAACAGAGAAGCCCGCTGGGGAGTCAATGGGCTCTCAGACATTAAGAACAAGGACCCGAATCAGGAACAAGAGTTTCGGTCTCCAGCGCCTCTGTAAAGAAAATCTAGAACACACCTTTTGCTCTTCAGCAAAATCTGAGAATTCAGACGCAGCAAGGTCACCCATATCTCACTCCTGGAATAACATACAGCAATGCCTAAGAATAAAAATTAAAGTTAGCCATCAAGATATACGCGTTGGCAATGTCATGCTAGTCTAAAAGTCCCTCAGTCACAATAAATGACCCTTCTTATCCTCTGCGCCTTGGACATGACGGAACAAATTAGCCACACGGCACTCCATGAAGGAAACCGTCAAAGCCCACCCCACCCCCGTCCCACATGATGACAAGTAAATATCGTTCTTTGTGCCTTTGGAGAATGCCTACTGGTATATGAAAAATCCCACCAGAGGATGAAATACGTTATTAAAAACAAATGAAAATTCCATATGCACTCTGTAGAAAGAAATCATTCTGTGCTCTGTGGCCCAAGTCCACATACTTGCTTTTAGATATGGTGTCCAGTGCCCACGTATAAAACAGAACTTCGCATTTCATGTCTGGTGCAGCAAACACTCACTGCCCCTGAATCACCTGCCACGGGTGTGAAGTGTCTCTCTGGGTCTTTTCATTTGCTCTAGCAAGCGAGGTGTGTGCCTTTTATGACTTCTCCGTGATGAAACTCAGAGACAGTGACTCAGAGAATAGGAACTGAACTGTGCCTGAAACGTGGGCTGCCATGAATAAGGGGGAAAAGGTAAACTGGTTACTTTGGCTGCTAATTTAATTATGTTTAATTAATTAATATCAGCCTGACACTCTCCCTTTGACACCCCTCACCTATACACACGCGGTATAAGACCTAAAATTAAGTACTGTATTATGTGCTGTCTTGACATCTGAGACCAAGAGGGCCTTGGATAGGCTAAGGTCAAGTTCCCCTCCCCACCCTGCTCCTGCAGAAAAGATCCTCTAGTGCGTGACCCTTGTCACGGGACCAGGCAGGCTCCTGCGCACAGCTGAGTAGTGGGTGTCAGCCCCCAGCCAGGCCAGGGAATGATTCAAACGAGTCAATCACATCCTCCCACGGGACCCAGGGGCACCTCACCCTCTTGTGAGTACCCAGCCCACCTCCTGCAGCCCCTGCTGGGTCAGCCTCTTCTGAGCTCGGCCCCATGTGGTCCAGCATGGCCTGTGGTGTCCTCCTCTAGGCTGTGTGCTGGCCATCCCCATTCCTCGGGTGGAATCCCTCCCTCACCAGCAGGGCCAACAGGAGATGAGTAAAACAATACAGTCCATAACTGGCTAATTCCCCAAAGTCCCCTCAAGCTTTCGCCACATGAAACCTTAGCTATTGTGAACCTCCCAGATGGGTCAGGGGTGATTCAAGGGCAGGCCTCCCCTCATGCCACAGGACAGGCCTCTGATCCTCTGCTTTTTAATTAAAAAAACAATAAGAAGAATGATTATATATCAAATCTTTTCCTCTTCTTAAGTAACAGTTTCTCTATAGACACAAGTTCATGGAAGAAACATTTTTCCTCTGTTAAAAAAAAAAGTTCCAGGCCAGGGTTTCACGTGGGTTAGCACAACACCAAATAATAATTTATTCTTTTTTTTTTTTTAGTTTATTTATTTATTTTTGGCTGCGTTGGGTCTTTGTTGCGGTGTGCGGGCTTCTCATTGAAGTGGCTTCTCTTGTGGAGCACGGGCTCTAGGCACATGGGCTTCAGGAGTTGTGGCACACAGGCTTCAGTAGTTGTGGCTCGCGGGCTCTAGAGCGCAGGCTCGGTAGTTGTGGCCCACGGGCTTAGTTGCTCTGCGGCATTTGGGATCTTCCTGGACCAGGGCTCGAACCTGGGTCCCCTGCGTTGGCAGGCGGATTCTTAACCACTGCAACACCAGGGAAGCCCAGTAATTTATTCTTTTCTCTACTTTCATGTTTATAATGTTGATTTTAAGAATAACCTCCCGCCTACGACGTGAATTATGCCCTGCTTACCTCGCCTAGGAAAATTCTAAAACTTCTTCTGCAGCAGCCATTAAATAATGAACACTTTATAGCGATGCTTTGAGTCATAGTCACTCCATGGTTTAATGATGTATTTATACGGATCCCCAGGGAACTGCAATTTATCACCTCAAAGGCCACTTAGTCTCCATACCCCCTGACCACACTCACTCCTCTCTAAGCAAAGATGTGACAGTAACTGCCAGGCCACTTTCCGGGGAGCACAGGGGAGCCCCCGACAGCAGCCGTTGCTGGGCCAGTGGAAAATATGTGTCCGGCTGCTGTGCCCGCTGGCCTGTCCCTCCTCAGGGCGTGTGTCGCTGCCCTGAAGACTCAGCACCAGACCCTCCAGGTTCCCAAGAATAAAACCAGCCAAGGCCTGACATCATTTCCGACAGCCCTTTGAAGACCTGCCACTTAGCGGCACCCTCCAAAACGAATGCTATTGTAGCCGATTTAAAAGTCCTTTCTTTCCACTTTTCTTATTTAAACAAACATTTATTGCAGACCTACTACTTAGCCAGTCTTGTCCCAGATTCTAAGGCTACAGTGATGTGTAAGCTGCAATCTCCTCCTCCATCGGCTCCCAGGAGTGGGTGACAGAGGGAAGGAAGCAGTTCAAATACCATGGAAAACAAGAGGTGAATGGGTAAACAAAATGTGGCCAGAAAACGGAATATTACTCGGAGATGAAAAGAAATGAGCTATCAAGCCAGACATGACATGAAGGAAACGTCAATGCAAGTTACTAAGTGAAAGAAGCCAATCTGAAAAGGTCAATGCAAGTTACTAAGTGAAAAAGCCAATCATCATACTGCATGATTCCAACTATACGACATTCTGGAAAAGGCAAAACTCTGGGGACAGTAAAAAGATCAGTGATTCAGACATAGAGAACAGACTTGTGGTTGCCAAAGGGGAAGGGGGGTGGGGGGAGGGATGGATTGGGAGTTTGGGGCTAGCAGATGCAAACTAGTATATATAGAACAGATAACACGGTCCTACTGTGTAGCACACGGAACTATATTCAATATCCCATGATAACCATAATGGAAAAGAGTATGAAAAAGAATGTATATATTTGTATACCTGAATAACTTTGCTATGCAGCAGAAATTAACACAACATTGTAAATCAACTATACTTCAATAAAACAAATTGAAAAAACAAAGATCAGTGATTGCCAGGGGTTGGGGGAGGGGAGGGATGAATAGGTGGAACAGAGAAGGTTTCTAGGGCAGTGAAACTATTCTGTATGATGCGAACATGTTGGACACATGACATTATCCATCATCAAAACCCACAGAATGTACAACACAAGGAGCGAACCTTAATGTAAACTATAGACTTTAGTTTATAATAATGAATCGATATTGGCTCATTGATTATAAAAAATAGTGGAAGATGTTAATAATAAGAGAAACTGTGGGTGGGAAAGAAGAGAATGTGGGAAATCTCAGTTCTCTTTGCTCAATTTTTCTGTAAACCTAAAACTGTTCTAAAAAATAATATTAATTTAAAATAAAAAATTGTACAGGCAAGGCCAGTTTTAGTACCCGGATTTACCACCAGTTCTGTCAGTTAACAATAACTAATAATGACCGTTCAGCGTTTTATAGACAGAGTGGCCCTTCACCTTCACAGTAACCTGTTCCTACATCCAATTTGCACATGATGAAACTGAGGCAGGGAAGTTGAACCGTTTGCCTAAACTTACAAAGTTTGTTCCTGGCTGGCCCAGGTTTGTTTGGCTCCAGAACCTGGGTCTTAACCACAATCTACTTGTTGCCTCTTCCCTAGAGGAGGCCACATAAATGCTTGAGAAAAAAGGGAACAATTGCTCGCCTTGGGTGGGATGGGGGGTGGCATCCTTGAGCTCTTCCTGTGTTAGGGTTAATGCTATTTGGACAATGCTATTTAGACTCTGGCCAGACAATCAGAGACCACACCCATCACACCCCAGGATAAAATAGATCCAGCCTGCGCTGAAAATACACAGGTAATTAGGAAGCAATGACTCTTCAATACAGAACTTATTACAAGTCGTTGATCCAGGCAACGAGAGAAAAGCTTCTCTTAAAATAACAATAATTTACAAGCAATAATCACTTTAAGTAAATGACTGTACAAATTCAATGACTTGAAGCTAATCTTTAGACCATCAAGGTATGACACCCCAAGGCTGTCATTAGTCTTCCCAACGCAGTGTGTACCAATGTACTACTAACATATAACAAACCAGTTCCAAGGAACTCCTATTCCAGTTGCCTCGCCAATCCAAAATGAAATGTAAGAGGCCAAACATTTCGTGGTACAGAGGATTCTATCTGCAGAACGATACATGGTTACAGGATCACCTCCAGGTACCCAGGTGGTCACTCACTGCACAGAGAGCCAAGGGGCAAACGTTCATTTGCTTTCCAAGTGTAAAAGACAAATCATGATTTAATCTAAAGAGTGGCTTTAACCTATATCTAAATCTCAAAGCACTGCATAGCTGCTATTTGATAGTTTTCAAAATTATAATTATTTCCCTTAAAAGTTTCCCCAGTAATATTTGATAGTCTGGGTTAGGTCATATCTCATTTCCACCACTACACTTTTACTGTGCCAAGCAATAACCCTAAGTAGAAGTACTAGTTAAATGGAGCATGGATTAAGACGTGAGAGAATGTCTTATCACTTTCTGATTCTACGTAACACCTACTTATCAGGGCAGGACTTTGTTACAAACTGTCATTAAACATGTCTGATAAATTAGTAAGAAATCACCGGAACACAGAGCTTACGGTTTGGGGATGTGGGATTCCTGCAAACAACAATCTACTTGAATGTTTTCCTCCTTCTGAGAAATTTGGGGTAGGTTCTTGACAGTGTTTACATGATTTGGGCCCATTTCATGGGGCCAGTTCAGTTTGCTCACAAATGCCAGGCATTGACTTAAAGTGTCAGCCATGGTAACAAAGGGCCTCCACATTGCCAAGTTTGACCACGTGCAAATGGGCTTAAAAACATGATACCTTTAAAAAGTTTTAAGGAAAAGATGGAGGGGAGAAAATCATACTCGAAAAATGTTTTGGAATCCTCAAATCCATAGGGGAAATACATAAATTAAAATATCTTTGTAGGACTTCCCTGGTGGTCCAGTGGGTAAAACTCCGCACTTCCACTTCAGGGGGCGCAGGTTTGATCCCTGCTGGGGGAACTGAGATCCCGCAAGCCATGCGACGCAGCTAAAAAAAAAAAAAAACAGAAACAAAACAAAACTCTGTAAACAGACAGGAAAAGAATTTGTGCACAACTACAACATTCTGACACTATTCAAACAATAATATCTACCTCAATGTCTAACAGAATGTAATACATTAGGAACTAGTTCTTTTTCTTTAGTTTAAGATGGAGAATTAAACCACATAATGAAACTAAAAACATTTTCAAAGAGAACTTAGAAGTCATGCTGATTTATACAGGGCACTGATGTTATTATATTACCTTCTCTTAACTGATGTAAGCTACATTCATAACCATGTAGACGTTTCCTCTTTATTAACAATTAAAGAGAAATTCTACTATGCCATTTATCTAATTTCTTTATTCACACTGCCCCCTTTTTTTTAAGTTCCCTTGCTTTTTTTAATTTAATTTTTATTTTATATTAAAGTATAGTTGATATACCACACTCCTCTTTTAATTTCTGCCATATTTTTTGGTCTGAAACAGTTGCCAACAGACCTGAGTGACACAGTCACTTCTGGAGCCTTTGAAGATTTGAGCATCCAATATGGAGGCACCGTCAGTATGCAGTGCCCTCTGCTGGCCAATTTATTTAACATCGCGATTAAACAAAGCGCCTGAGTACTGATGTTACTTATAATGGGAAGAAGAAAGTAGGAAAAAAGAAAAACTAAGACATTTTTCGGAATTAGAGATATAATTCCAGATAGTCACCATTCACTGCTGTAGTTCCTTTATTGAACAAGCGTTTAGCTTTATTGAACAAAACAAGCGGAATGCTACCTTGTACAAATATCCATTGCAAAAAATAGAGCGTATGTAGAGAATTAGGGTTCTTATGCCTGCTGCAAGCCCCAGGTCAAAAACTACCCTGTCTATAACCCCTTCCTCAATGTTGCACAGCCCTCCATGGCTGCACTAACCACTTGTACTGTAAACTTTCACCCCATGTCTTCTCCCTTTGAACTGTGAGCTCATCCATGGCAGGGGTACATGTTGCTCATCTTTGAAGCCTTGAATGTTATAAACATCCCATAAGGTCTGTCTGATTTTCTCGAATGCTGCAAAATTAACCATAGGGCCAAATTGCACAATACTGCAATAAACTTCCCGGTGATGAATTTAGAGAGATGTCCTGGGCTCCAGAAGTAAATAGAATTTTTAATAGTAAGAGGTGATGAAGAACAGAATAGGTGTAACATAATAAATCTCTGGTTGTGTACTCAGTACCTTTAGAAAAGAAAACAGGTACAACACTGTGCTAAGACTTAGATGGGTTCCTGTCTACAACCTCTATTTGAGTTCCAGGCCAGATTCTCTGGTCCAGAGACCAGTAAGCGAGGGAGGAGGGTACCCTTCTGGGACAAGGTAGGTCAACCTCTGGGGGGGGGGGTGGCCGATACAGACCTCAGTGACACAGATGGCAGGGACAGGGGGTGAGCAGGCCTCTGGGACAAGGGGAGAGAGCATTCTGGGCCCCTCTTTAGGGGTCAAATTGACTCCGTTTTATCTGGAGTAAAACAGAAGTCACTTCAATTAGTCCTTGAGATTCACACCCTATGCTCGAGGTGCTGTAGGAGCACTGAGAAGACAGAAGGCTCACCCAGATCTTTGTTGATGACCACTTAACCCGTATACCAAGAGGTCTTTCAAATAAGAAACAAAACCTAGAAGTAATGAAGATAAAATTGTGTGATTTGACTACATAAAATAGCAAGTTTTTACTGTGCCAAACAATATTACCTAAATGTCAAAATACAAGTGACAAACTGTGAAAGTTTTTGCAACACACATGAAAAGGCTAAAGTCTTTACTATTTAAAAAGTGTTTACGCAAAACGGAAAGAAAAATACCAGCCATCTACTAAGACACACATGGGCAATTTTCAGAGAGAAAAGAAATACAGATTGCCTTTAAGCATTTGTAAATATGCTCAACCCCACTAATGATTAATGAAATGCAAATAAGGTACCTTTTTAATCTAACAACTCTCAAATTGGTAAAAATAAAAACATTTTATAATCTTTGTGCACTAAAGAAGGTATGGGCAAACAACCTTTCTAATATACTGTTGGCAAGAAAAGACACTCCTACAACTTTTACAGAGGACAGTTTGGCAATGTTTCTCATAATCAGTCTTATATAATGCCCACATGCATCTAGGCATTTATCTTACACATCAATTCATGCTGATACAAAGATATTCGTTGCATCATATGTTGTAATAGCAAAAAACAAAACAAAACAAAACAAAACTGGAAACAACAGAAATGTCCATGGAGGAAGCTGAATAAATAAATCCTGTTACCTCTCTCCAATGGAATTCTATACTGACATTTGGAGCAGGAGTAGAATTACATATACCAATATGGAAAGATTTCTGAGACACTGTTCTTTGGGAAAATGTACAGAATACAGAATATCATACACCCCCCATTTTGTGTTTAAAAAACAGGTATACATGCTTGTTGATCAACAGCATTGCTCTGGAAGAGTATGGAATGACCTCTGGGAAGGGGGGCTGGGGAGGAAGGGGGGAGGGGACTTAGTTTCCGCTGCATAGTGTATACTCTGGTACTGCTTAGTTATTTTATAACCGCATTCTTATATGGTTCTCTCAAAAAATAAATTTTAAAAACTACATTTAAAAGTTTAAAAAGAACTCTCTGCAGAAATTCTGTGTCTATAATGTGAATTGCATACGTATAGGAACAATGAAGTCATTCTGTCTTAGCGCCTAACTTGTCAAACAAATAGGGTGACAGGATGGCGAGATGGAGAAGAGGAGGTCACGGAGGCTCTGGGAAGGGATGCTCAAGAACGAGCCCAGGATGCAGGGACCTTGGCAGCCGCTCAGCTCCCACGGCCCCTGCTACACGGGAGTGGAGCATTTCCAGCAGAAGTGCAGGCCGAAGACTCAGGGGATCCAGTGATGCTGGGAGGTCTTTGAATGTAATACAGAACACTGCTCTTGGGCAACTGCCCTTCCTCAACTGCCCCAGGGCTGTATCCCTACGCTCAACAAACCCCTGGTTCTACTAGAGAATGAAGACCGTGTGATTCCTGTAGAGCTCAAGTAATTGTGGACCAAACAAAACTCCTGTGTTACGTGATTTCAGGAAAAATAAAATAAAAGAACAAAAATTATCCAGCACCCTCCCTTCATCTCCGTCAATGAAACACATATGCCGAGAGCTGTTCTCTCCTTGGTTCTCGACGTCAAGGGTCTTGCCCAGACGTTAACACATTATCCACAAGCACACAAGGCACAGGCCTCAGTTTTCCACGGTGTTGGCCCCTGGATCCTGCAGCCTCCAATAGCGGTTTGATTATTCAATGATGGAATCTTGCCTGGTTCCCTGGACAAAATGTGTCAATTTTTACAGCTGGTTTTACAAGCATCTTGACAATCAAATGTATAAATTATATCCTTTTTCCTTAAGGAATTCACCGTTCCATGATCCCTCTGTAGCTTTGGTCACTTCTCCACCGTTAGGAAAAATTTTTTAAAAAGTCCATTTTCAAAAAAGAAAATCTTTAATTCGTAGTTATTCTAAAAATCTTCAATGGGTTTATAAAAAAGGTGGTGATGCCTTGTTTTAAAATGGCTCAAAGCTTTGGTGGGTTGTTGCCACCACTGTAATCTATGTATATGTCTTGACATATTTATTAAATGACATTATCTAATACAATGTACCTAGTAGGATCTCAATAAATACTAACTGAACCAATGAAATGATTGATTAGTTATGATTGCAAATTCATTAGGCATTGCACAAAATTATTCTTGATACTGAGCTACTAAGAGGTATCCTGGAGTGAAAGAAGGCATTGTACATAGAATTACCATTCGTTTATTCACTCACCCATCATAAGGTAAGACCTCCATGCGTGTTCTACCACTTACAGGTTGTGACCTTCAGTAGATCATTCTCTGCGTTTTAGCTCACACCGTTCTCTCTGCCAGCCATGCTCATCGACCCCCACCACTAACTTTCAGCACAATCCTCTAATCTACCTAGCAAAAGCCCAAATCAAAACATCTGGAACTCAAGGGAGAGCCAGTGCCAAAAACACAAGAGAGAAAAAAATGTCGAGTATTATGCAGATGTAAGACTTTATTTTATGACATATTGTTGCATTTGTCGGCAATCAAATTTGAATCAATCCATAAATGACACCCTGCTATTCTTTGGCCAGTAAAATTTATTTTTCTCTTAGCCTCACAGAGTGTATATCTGGTGCATATTTTTCCTGAATCCTCCTTAAACATGTCATGAAAGTACCCAGGGCTGTAAGAGTTAGTCCTTGTCAAAAATAGATGTTCTTCTTCTATCTGGTGCCTACTTCCTTTGAGCCATCATTTTGACCCCCAACTGCAGCCAAAAGGGTTGCATACATTTATTGAGAACGTACTATGTGCCATAAGAATTATCATTTAAGCCTCACAGTCATCCTGTAATGTTGGCACTTTCACCATCCCCATTTTAGGGATGAGGAAACTGAGGCTTAGTGAGGTTGAGTAATTTACCCAGGGTCTTAAGGCAGCATCAGAATATGAACCCAAGTCTGTCTGGTTCCAAAGTTCAAAATCATAAACAGTAATTTATATTGGCAGTGGTCTCATCTAACTGCACTCAGAAGTGCTTTCCTGGGTTTGTCCCCGCAGATGTATCTCCTCTCCTTTATTGCCCCTCAAATCACCAGCAACATGTTTCCAGATTCAGGGTCCTGAACGTTTGTAGTTAGAATCTTTGTCAAGAATGGTCCCTGAATTGATACCATCGTCTTTTTCATCCAGAGGCTTATTCCAAAAATAGTAGAGATGTTGAACAGCATTCTTTTTTCTCTATACATAGATATTAACAACTTAAACATCAATGAAGACTGCATGTAAAGATGGAGAAAAAAATAGACACAAAATACTCTGAAACTTCTGCCTGAGGAAACCTCTCTGAAATCTGTTCCAGCATAGCTGAATGATGATTAGTAAATAAAAAGGCCACATTAAAGAAAATAGGTTTAATGAAATGTTGATGAGCTCCCGTTCTCCAAAGGTTAATAACCAGGAACACTTCCAAGCTGGTATTTTATTGGCACCTCGAAGTTGTAAACATGAAACTTACTTCCCAAACTCTGATACTGTTCATCGACCGGAATTCAGCACTCCTTAAATTAGTGCTGCTCTGTTGCCATCAATGGCCATTTAAAAAACAACATTTACATTCATCATGAACATAAGCTGATCAGGGAATGAATTTCTTCTAAATCATCTTGCTCACAAAAGATGATCTCCTTATGAGAATTCTAATTCTATAGAATTACGAGCTCTTTTTTTTAAAGAGAGCATCAATTTCTCCTTCAGGACATTTGTGTCTTTGGTATTAAGGAAAGAACTAGATTAATCCTATATTAATCCTGAGAACTCTAATCCTCTTTTTATTTTCAAATCTATATCGGCAGAGTGTGAACAGCATTTAAACTCATCTCCACTTGTATTTGCCAGTGCTTTACCCACCAAAGAGATTTTTTTTTCCCAAGGACTCTACCATCTTAGGATTGCACTTACCCTGATCCCTGGAGCCTTCTGAATCAGCCCAAAACAGAGAGAAAATTGGATTTCAGAGTGGCTCTTAACCCTGCTAAGTCACTGCCAGATAACCTCCGGCTTTTATGCTGTAGTTTGGAGTCCCCACTGCCGGAGCTGCTGCCAGCAATGGGTCTCGGCAGAAGCTGTTGTTGCCCCCAGAACAGGAAACTCCTACGAGGTTTATCAGCTGTGACGGCCAGCAGGTATCCACTGTAGGTAGGGAGTCTCAAAGGTGCAATAACAGAACCGGAGCTGGCAGAGGTCTCCCCTAAATAATTGAATCTGAGTGTCTGGGAACTCACTGCTTTGACTCTGGACTGCGGGCAAGCTTGACCCTCTCCCTTCAGTCAGGCCTATAACCGAATCAAGTCTTATAATTATACCTGGAGTCATGCCAACCTCCATCTGTGTCTTCCAACTGGCACTTATAAATGAGGGAAGAAGATGCCTTTTCATCCGCAGGACCTCTTGCCAAACTGACCGGTCCCCTCACCACCACCAACTTTTATGATATTATAGTTATAATTATCATCACTAGCAAACTATTTCAGAGAGCCTATACGATGGAGGGTGGTGTTCTACCATTGCCCGATGACCAAAGTTGAGCAAATTTTTCTATGTCTCTCGGGGGGATTCTCGGTCAGGCTCACACAGGCACCTCCCTGAGAATCTGCTGCAGAGAACAGGAAAATAACTGTTTCATTCTGTAGCATTTAGACCAAATTTCAATGAAAATTCTTCAATAATTGCCTTAATTTGTAAAATAGATTTCAAATAAATTATCTACACACAGTATTCACTCCAATGTTTGCATACAAAATCCTAGCTTTTTTTTTTTTTTCAAAATCCTAGCTTTGAATCGCCATTATCTTACTCTGTTCTGACTCTTTTAAAGAACAGAGAGTTGTTTTTTCCTAACCACTCAGGAATGATTAGTGATGAAATACCTCTGCCCAGTGTGAGGGCTTGGGGGGAGGCGGTCCGCAGGAAGGAGCACATTCACCCTCTCTGCCCAAACCCCAAATGAACAGTTGTAGACATACAGCTAGACGCTTGATCATTTGCAAAAAGCTCTACCTCTAACCTGCTGAGGGTATAACTCAGCCTCCTTAACCATTGTGGCTGAAGGTATAATTAGTTGCATTTGTGCTGCCCCTGGGGAAACGAGGACAGTGACCGTCACCCCTCAGAGCGTTGCCCTGTAGGAGGGAACTGGGAGTCCCTTCTTGCCTACCTGCCCCCTTGGTGGAGGCTGATGGGAGTCACACCTGCCAGGCAATTAGCTCAGGCCGCCTCCCCCCAGCCCGCCAATACCCATCTGGGAGAAGAGAGTGGCAGGGCCGGATCCTAACACGGCCCGTTCGAGCAGACACCTCTGGCTAGGTCTTGCCTTGGCATGTGGAAGTGGCACCACGTGAGGCTGGGACCCCTGGAGATACATAAGCACCATCCCAGCAACCTTCTCCCAAACCCATCCTGATGCCTCTCTCCTTTTCCTTACCCGCCACTTCCTAAACTGCACCCTGTTGACCTTGGACCCTAACAGATGAGTCACTCCCTGTGTCCTCCTGGCGCCTCTCCACCCAGGCTCAGCCCCTGCCTCACCTTCAGTTCAAGGCTCCTGGAAAGGGGGCGGCACCACACCTGGTCCTGCCACAGCCCAGAGAAGCAGAAAAGGCACAGAGGAGGGCCAGCCCTGCCTCCGTCACCAACCAACGCGACACCTTTGGAAAGACCATCTGGGCAGCAGGGCATTTGCTTCTGGCTGGGTGTTTGCTTGTTCGTGTCCTAAGAAAACCACATACTCATGGGAGTCAAGTGAAAATCAGAAATCTTTAATTAGGAAAGGGAGTCGGTCTCCAAGGGGCTGCTCCTAACTATATTTGTATTTTAACATTGATGGTCCTTAATCTTTGTTTGGAACAGTGGTTCTCAGTCTTGGCTGTACAACAGACTTACCTGGGGGGGGGCGCGGAAAACTGAAATCCCGGCCACACGCCAGACCAATGAAGTCAGAATCGCTGAAGGGGAGGTCCAGGAGCTGGTAATTTTCAAGGCTCCCAGGGGATCCCAGAGTGCAGCCAAGGTTAAGAACCACTAGTTTGGAAGAACCTTCCTTAACTAGTTTTTAATCCTTTTGATTTCAGCAATTTTACATGTGTGGCAATACATTTCTTCATGTAAAAATTACAATAATAACAATAATTAGTACCTTCTGTTAAGAGTTCGCTCTGCCAGAAGCCTGAGCTATATAAAAGTTAAGGATGACGATTTCCATCAAAATTAAGTAAAACATATGCTCTAGAAAAACCAATGTTTGCAAATATCTATAAACTGACATGCTTCGATATGCATAAAAGATGTCTGGAAGGATACATAAAACTTCTAAATGTGATCCCATCTGGGGTGCGGAATGAGAAAAGAAAGAATAGCCTTTTATTTTTTTAAATATTCTTCGTTTTTGAAATTATTATAAGGAAGATGTGTTTTGAAAGTTAAAAATGCAAACTCAATAAGGAGAATTTCTTTGCGGTTTGGGATTTTTGAGCTAGAAGTTAGGACTTGGGATTTGCAAGCTAAACTTGCCCAGTGACAAAATCTGGACAACCAGAATAATAAAAGAAATAGTAACCACATGCTCGCTTGGAAGAGCAAAATTCTGGCAGATTAATACACATGGGTAACAGAAAAGTCACTTTTTAAAGGTAGCCAAATCTATTAATTGAGAATAGGCAGGAGTAATTCTTTATGGTTATACAGAAGAAGCATCTGAAGTTAAGGGTCAAGAATATTAAATGTGTAATAGGTTTTGACACAGGCAGAAAGGGGACAGAGAGGGAAAAAAAATAGCTGGGATTGGAAAGAGACAGGGCAGCAGAGAGATGCAAGAATTAAAGTCAGCGAGCGCTGGTTGAGCAGCCAAGGACCAAGACAGACTCTGCCCCAATTCCAGAACTTGCGAAGAAGAGGAGGAGACAAAGCTTTTCAGCCACAGTTACCATTCATCAGAGGGAGAGATGGGAAAGGAGCGCAAGTGCCTTCACAGTCAACACTCGTGGGTCATGGGAAGGTGGCTCTGGTCTGGGGGATGTGGCCCAGACAGCAGGGCCCTGATGGGGGATAGGCCTGGCTGTCAGAAGCATGAAAAGAATAGAGCACCCCTTCTTTTTTTCACTTTTTAAATTTTTTAATGAAAATTATATCTATTTAAGGTGTATAACATAATGTCTCGATATACACAGTGAAATGATTACTACAGCTATGCTAATAAATATGTTCATCTCCTCACATATCTAGTTACCAGTGTGTGTGCGTGTGTGTGTGTGGTGAGAGCAGTTGAGATCTACTCTCTTAGTGACTTTCCGGTGTACAATGCAGTATTAGTAACTACAATCACCATGCTGTACATTTGCAGCAACACGGGTGAACCTGGAGGGATTACGCCGAGTGAAATAAGCCAGACACAGAAAGACAAACACCGCGTGATCTCACTTCTAGGCAGACCTACAGAAGCCGAATGCATAGACACAGACAGTAGAACGGTGGTTACCAGCAGCAGGGGGGTGGGGAGAGATGTTGCCAGAGGGTGCAAAGTTGCAGCTCTGCAGGATGAATAAACGCCCCTCTTCTTGACCACGATTTGGAGGAGGGCTTGGAGGAGCTGGGAAACTCACAGCACGATCTGGAGAGGAGCAGGAGACTCTAACCCTGTGAAGGGTGAGCTACAACACAGAAGGACCACAGAGCCCCATAAACACCCCAAGAGGCCTGGACCTGATTGGCAGAAAAGAGACTCAAGAAACAAAGTAAGGGAACAACCCCATGTTGGGGGGGTCTTTAAATCCTGAGTCTGCATGTGTCCTAATATTTCCTCACTTTCCCAAAAGCCAGGGTGCAGTCACTGATGCACTTCTTTATGTATCTCTGCACTCTGGAAACGGGTGAAGGGCAGTGGTGGACGCAGCTCCCAGAAGCCTGGGGTAGCTGAGACCTGAGATGAGGGCAGAGCACAGGGCACTGTTTCACAAAGGGAGTTCACTGTCGACCTGCCTTAGCAACACCTGGGATTCTTTAACTGGGAGATTGGGACTGACGTATAAAATAGATAACTAATAATGACCTACTATACAGCACAGGGAACTCTACTCAATACTCTGTAATGACCTCTATGGGAAAAGAATCTTAAAAAAAAAGAAAAAGAATTGATATATGTATATGTATAACTGATTCACTTTGCTGTACACCTGAAACTAACACAACATTGTAAATCAACTGCACTCCAATAAAAATTTTAAAAAACAAAAACAAACAAACAAGAAAAAACACCAACTCCTGGACTTCTTTCCAAACCTACTGAACCAGAATGTCAAGAGAGCAGGGCCAGGAATCTGAATGTGTAACAAACATTCAGGTGATACTTATCACCTTTCGTTTGCTCAGCTGAAACAGTGGTTCCCAGAATGAGTTGCAGCAGAAAACCCCAGGAGATGTTTTCAGCCTCCTGGGACTCATGTGACTCGGGCAAGTTCACGTCACATTTCCCAGCCTCAGGCCAAACGCCTCCTGTGTGGTCTCTGGCCCAGAGCAGTCCTCAGTGAAGGATCAGTAAACTCCATTTTGTCACAGTGGGCGACCTTCTTCTGCCCACCTCCTCCCCTTCACACAAGCTGTCTAGTGGCACAAATCTAGTGCCACAAAAAAAGTGGCACCCATTTTTCCAATCTGCTTTGATGTACTACTCTGATTCTTCTGATTTCTAGAACACTCAGCAGGTATTTTTAATATCTTTATGGAGATGATTTACATAAGTCATACTAATGGAAAGATCCAAAAAATTTTTTTCTCATGAGGGAAAACAAGATGAAAGCAACAGAAAACATCCTATTTTGTGCCTCGTCTCAATCAAGAAAATATTTCATCGCTCCTTTCTAAACTGTCTCAGGCCAAACACCCTCCATAACACCTGTACCATCTTCCCATCATATCCACAGAGGGACAGTGCAATGATAAGGAACCTTAATTTCAGTAATGAACCATTTACTTCTATGGGGAAAAAAATCTAATTTGTAGTTAAAGTATTCTTCTAAATATGTAGATTAAATAGCTTCCTGCTAAGTAGTTGAGGAAAATTATATACAAGGCACTGAAGAAATTTGTTAGAAATTAATGATTTTAATATGCATAAATGAGAACTAATTAGATGTATGAGAATTATTAGGAAATTATGGAATTATGTAGGAAATGTGCATTGATCTGAAGGTGTAAGGATGTGAAGAGGGGAGCACAGGAAACTGGGAATTCCGTCCATGTCAGGGTCCTGGCAGCTCTGGCCTGACTCACAGTGGAGACTGTGCACAAATCCCCTCCCAGAGTGTGATGATTAATTTTCTGTGTCAACCTGACTGGGTCACAGGGCACCCAGATATTTGACTAAACAATATACTGGGTGTGGCTATGAGGGTGTTTTTCTAGATGAAATTAGATTTGAATCAGACTCAATAAAGCAGACTGCCCCTCCCAACATGAGTGGGCCTGATCCAATCCACTGAGGGTCTGGACCGAACAAAAAGGCTGAGGAAGGGAGATCCACGCTCTCTGGCGGACAGATTCTGAGCTGGGACATCGGTCCTCTGCTGCCTCAGGAGTCACACTGGACCTGGAACTTACACCACCAGCTCTTCTGGTTCTCAGGCCTTTGGACTTGGGCTGGAACTATACTACCTGTCTCCAGCTTGCCTTATGTATAAATATATAAATATAACAATATAAAAATGTAAAATATATAATAATTTATAATAAATAAACATGCATATATTATACTAATAAGTTTATATAATAATGAATAGGTTATAGTCTATGAAAATAAATATCAAATTATTTGTTATAATAAACATATAATAAATTATCATAAGAAATATATTATATATATATATCTCCTATTTGTTCTATTCTATAGACCCCAGACTAATACACTGAGCTTGTGTCTTAATTTGTAAACCGAGGAAATTATATCAGGTGTCCTCAAGGCCCCTTTCATTTGCACATTCAATGGGATTTGAACACTGACTGTTCCTGTGATTCAAACTTCTTCGGAAAAACCGCTGATTGTAACCAATTAGTAACTGTGTGACTCTGAGGAAATTAGGCCTCTCTGATGCTTAGTTTCTCAGTGAAATGAATCTATTATTAACAAACCCACTTGTACCCTTAGAACTTGCCAGGAACATCCCCTTTTGGTAGGTAAACTTATTTTGCACTTGCCACTTTTTGTACCTTTGCATAAATTAGTTATAGCCTATGGATTTTAAATATAGACCTGGCAAACTGAACTTCTTTAAAATGGAGTGGTTTGAAAATAAGACCAAATACTATGCTTGAAATTAACATTGTGATTGAGTTTTGGCAACATATTTTAATGGATGGGTGGATTACTTCTGAAACAAACAACAGAGGACTACTCATCAAATTATGGGATTGCACAGGACTTGTTCCCTGTCTGTGCTGTTGCAGTTGAACCATTAAAACCCACTGCGGAGGGAGATGCTTCTTTCTGGACTGAAGCAGATGAGACCCAGATTGAGCAGAGATCTGGAACAACTTCCACTCTCCTTCTGTGCCACCATCTTCCTTCCCGCAGTAAGAAGTTATAACTCTTTACTTCCCTATTTGGCTAAGAATCCTCCTTTTCTTCCCTTTTGGGTCTCTATTCATTCAATCAATTATGTATTGGGTGCCATGTGCCAGGCACTGTTCTGGGCGCTTGGGATACATCAGTGAATAAAACAAAGCAGGACTCCTGCCCTCTACATTCTAATGGGGAAGAGACAGACAACAAACATAATAAATAAGTAAATCATAACATACTTGAAGGTGATAAGTGCTATGGAAGAATCAGAAAGTAGAGCAAGGAGAAGCAGCACTACCTTAGATATAAGCACAAACAATAACTGGAGATCCCTCTCTCTCTCTCTCTCTTTCTCTCTCTGTCTCTCTCTGTCTCTCTGTCTCTCTCTCTCTCACACACACACACACACAAACACACACACACACACCTGCAGTCTATTCCCACTACAAAACTTCTTTACCCACA
The DNA here is from genome assembly GCF_965194805.1 of Balaenoptera borealis. Classification (NCBI taxonomy): domain Eukaryota; kingdom Metazoa; phylum Chordata; class Mammalia; order Artiodactyla; family Balaenopteridae; genus Balaenoptera; species Balaenoptera borealis. The sequence continues at coordinate 6,883,026 of NC_138875.1, forward strand.
GTATTATTCGATGCCACATGTCACCTCTGAGAAAGGTTTCTTGTTTCCTGTTTCCTATATTCACGGCGGCCTGGGACTCTCACCTTCTCCCCGACATCTCTGCATTAACTGGCCCATGATCCAGAATGCAGCATCACTTGCAGACCATACCACACCAGTATAATGAGGACGTTTTCTCGGCCTTCCGAAGCCAAGCTATGATCCCTTTTGTAACCTGCTCTTTCACATAAGCTTCAATAGGACTTCTGCTCAATTTGGATAGGTAATTGGGAATTGGAGGGATTTAGGATGGTTTGCATTTTTTTCATAACATGCAGGGAAAAGGATCGATCATTTTTCCATCCCTAAACTAATGATGATTTTTGCCTTCGTCATTGTGCTTCTCCTCTGTGATTCAGCTGATTTCTTCAATAATGTTTCTTTTGCCTTCTAGGCTGGCTGGGCCACTGTGTCCTGGAACATTTGATTGCTTGGTTTACATCTCAGACACGCTCCCCTGAACTTCCTGATTGCTCACATCTTGGTTCTCTCAGCTCCTTTCCTTTCTGGTATGTTTTAAACCTCAGGGACTTTGAACTTTCCTCTCCTTCTGAAGCAGTCATAACCTGTTATATGTAACAGCGTTAACGCTGACTTGGATAAAGAATTAGCCCTGAGGCTGGCAAGAGTCCTGTGGTTCTGAAATCCCCACTAATAAGACCGCCCTGCAGTTAAACGGCTATAACAAACAGTAATAGTCTATCCACATCCATTACACATCAGGATGCCCACTGCTTTATTGACTGGCAGAAAACAATTACCATTTCATGAAACAATAAAAATTAAATTGAGTGTAAACTCTCCCAAGGTCACTGCCTCTAACCTTATAACATCAGCAAGGAGGACTGTAAACCCGACCGTGGACCATTTGATCTGGGAGAAGCCAGAGCCCCCGTTCCTGTGCTGTGTGTGTGGATCCCATCAGCGCTGGGCTGGGCGATGCCTCCCACAGATCTTGATGTCAGGAAATGGCAGCGGTGCTCTTGCCCCCCAGTTCTGGCAGATGCCTTCCTGACAGCAATTGCTGCCTGCCTGGCCCGCTGAGTAATATGGCACATCGCTGTGTCATCTTGAGAGTTATCTTTGGTAAGCTACACTGTTGGTGGCATTAAGGAGTGATCACCCCGGTACTGAAGGACACATCAACATGATGGCCAGCCTCCAGGACTGCCTCGGCCACCCATTCTCCTCCAGGTGACCCTAGGACCTGCCAGGGAGAACTCTGTGAGATCTTAACAACTGACAAGTTCACAGTCACCAGTTTCTCCATTGTAAAGACCCATATATCCCTTGCAAATACGTGTAGCAAAAACTGAGTGAATTCGAAGATGAAAAGGGAAACTGAAAGGTAATCTAGCCCAACTCCCTTCTTCCCCCCAGAAATGCCTCCATAACTATCCCAGCCAGAAGTATCAGAGTTATAAAAGCATGGGAAAATGCTCTGATAAAATAAATACGTAAATGCAATGAAATCCCTATCAAAATCAAAGCAGGCTTTGTGGTAGGAATTCACACGCTGATCCTAAGCGTATGTTCTTATAATGCAAAGGACCTAAAACAGCCAAAACAATTCTGCAAAAGAACAACACAGTTGGAGGACTTAACACTACCCAATTCCACGATGACTGTAAAGTCATCAAGACAAGTAAACAAGTACAGAAGACAGGGTGGTCCTGGCATAAGGACAGGCACACAGGTCCATGGAACAGAACTGAAAGTCCCAAAATAAACCTTGACATTCACGGTCAATCGAATTTTGACAAACATGCCCAGGCGTTTCAACAAACGGTGCTGGGACAACTGAATAGCCACACACAAAAAAACAAAAAAAAAACTGAAACCCTTATCATACACCATACATAAAAATTAATTCAAGCTGGATTATACATCTAACTATAAGAGGTAAAACTATCAAACTTCTACAAGAAAACAAAAGACATAATTGTAGTGACCCTGGGGTGGGCAAGAAGCTCTCAAATACAACATCAAAAGCATAACCCATAAAAGAAAAAATTAATAAATTGTACTTCATCAAAATTAAAAACTTTCGCAGTAAAAAGAATGAAAAGCCAAGCCACAGACTGGGGAAAAACTCTTGCAAATCATATACCTGATAATAGGAATTGCATTCAGAATAAAGAACTCATAACTCAATAGTAAGAAGACAATTCACTTTTTCAAATGGGCAAAAGATGTGAACAAACATCTCAGTGTGGAAGCTACACAAACGGTTAGTGAGCGCATGAAAAGCTGCTCCATGTACAGTCACTAAGGAAATCCAAGTTAAAACCCCAGTGAGAACCAGTACACTCGAGGATGGCTGCTGTCAATAAGATAGACGACGACAAGTGTCAGCAAGGATATGCACCAACTTGAACCCTCACGTGTTGCCGTTGGGGATGTGAAATGGCACCGCCAGTTTGGAAAACAGTCTGGCAGTTTCTTAAAAAGCTAAACATAAATGTACTGTACAACCCAACGGTTCAACTTCTAGGATTTTACCCAATAGAAATGCAACCATGTGCGTGAGTGTTCGTGGCAACAATATTCATAATAACCGAAAGCAGGTGAATGGATAAACAAAAAGTGGCAGATTCATACCATGGATTATTATTCTGCGATTAAAATGAACGAGCTATTGATACCTGCTACAACACACTACAACAAAAACGTATGCTAAATGCATGAAGCCAGACACAAAAGGCTATATATTGCGTGAGTCCATTTATCTGAAATGTCCAGAAAAGGCAAATTTGTAAAGGCTGAAAGCACATCAGTGGTTGCCTAGATTGAGTGGCAGTGGGGAGAAGAATTAACTGCAAATGAGCAGTTGTGATGGCTGCACAAGTTTACACACTTACTTTTAATTGTGTTGTACATTTACAATGGGTGGATACTACAGTATATACATCATATTTCAGTGAAGTTGTTTAATAAGAAGCAAAATCTAAAATCTCCATATGTGGTACGTCTGAAATATTATATTACATATGCATATGTGTCTCAAAAGTAATAAACACAATACTTCCAAAACATTAACAGTGAACATTTTTTGTGTGGAATTAATGGGTGATTTTTGTTTTCTTTGTTATACTTACCTGTATTTTTCAAGTACTCTATAAAAAGCATATATTCAGTTTATAATCAGAAAAATAAAGAATTCTTAAGAAAGATACGAACCCCACTGAAAGTAGTATCAGGAAACAGTATCAGTATCAGGAAACAGCTTCCTCTAAAATACGTTCTCGCATCTCCTAACACTTGACATCAGTAACGAGTCCTACATGCTGGTATAACATCAGTTCCTAAAAATATTTTAAGAACCAATTTGCCAATAATGCCTCTTACCCCACTACAAAATAAAATCTGTGCAGGTGAAATCTGCCATCCACCCATCCCCATCAGCCCTCTTCTTCCATCTCAAGATGGCACTCTTGCCACTGAATCCAGCCCCATCTCCCCTGCTCTGCTTCCTCCCACTGGTCCCTTCCACACAGATCCTTCTGGATTTTACGATAAAAGCAGAGAGTAGCTTTTCTGATAGCCCCTGGCAGCCCTTTCAGAGAGAGCTGGGGCAGGAAGGAGAACCTGGGGCGGTTGGCGGCCGGTGATTAACAACAGGACAGCGGCCATCGAGGGAAGGAATCCGGAGACAGCTGACTGGCTGGGGGCCGGCAGCAGGGAAAGGAAGAGGCCCCGCTGCGCTCGCCTCTGCAGACCTCTGCACCCCCCAAGCGCGGCTCACCCCGCGCCGCCCGCAGCTCCGCCTCCCTCACCCCAGTCGCACCACCCTGTATCTGAGCTGCCAGATCCGAAGACACGACTTTCCCCCTGAGCACCCCAGGAGGCCGAACTGAGTGCGAAGAGTGTGCGAATCTCTGTCGTGAGTGTTCAGGACATGCCACCCCAAAAGATGCCCCTCGGGTATATTGATTATTATGAGCCAGCCGAAGGCACCTGAAAAACCGCCAGTGCTGGGTGAGGCTTTCTCTGAAGTCCCCTCCTCTGCCTAAAAACAGATCCCCAAGAGGAACTCGGTTGTCAAAAATTCCCTCCCGGCAAGAACGAGCCCATTCATCCTGCCTAAAAATCATTTACTCTCCCCTAAGTTACTAAATGGCCCCCCTTCCTTCCCATAATAGACGGTATATATGCTCTCAAATCGCAATGCTTTTTTGGATATTCACTTTTTTTTTCCCCTGTGCTTTCCCCACGTATTTAATATTAAAAATGAATAAATTTCAGTACCGTTTCTCATGTTAATCTGCCCGCTGTTAGTTTATTCCAAAGACCCAGTTATCAAAGCTAGGAGGACGGAGGCAAAGTGTTTCTTCCCCTACCTGATGAGTCACATCAGAAGATAATAAAGAGGCGACGCCCTGCCTCAGGCCAAGTCACAAAGTTCATGGTTGCTGCTAGCAACTCAACTTCGTTAGGGAGAACAAATTACCAACAGAGCAGAATGTCAAAGATCCAGGCTGTGTGTCAAGCAACAATTTTAAGGCCTTGGGAGGACCCTATTCCTTTGGCTGATCTTATTTTAGTTTATGGTGTGATTAGAAGGTAAACTTGGCCTTGGCTAGCATGAGGCTTGGCCAGATCCAGATGCGGCAGACTCCCCTACACCTTCAGCCCAGGGAGCCTTTGTTTTCCTTCTGTCTTGACGTGCTGCCAGCGAAAGAATTAACACCAGTCCCCAAACTGAGTGCAAACATAAAAAGACTGGGCTGTTTTCGAAGGGAAGCAGTCACTTCTACAAAAACTGAATGCACATATATTGCTCATTCCTAGGAAAGGGAAGCACCGGAAAACAAAGTGCAATTTTTACAGCAGCCTTGTAGATGAAATAAAACCTTACCGGCCTGTAACATTTTTTTTTTTTTACCATTTCAGTTTCTTCAAAGACTCACAGTACTGTAAAAAACATCCCAGGTAAGATCAGCATTAGTACTAATCCACAGTGATTTATTACTGCCTGGAGCACAGAGACGGATAAGCAAACAATGCACCTGGTTTATTGTTTCACAAGGTCTATGGTCCAAATATAAGCAGCAACATATATCCCCAGCGGCGATGGGCATTCCAACACTATGAATATTTTGCAAAAAGAAATAAATAGAGTTTATGGTTAAAAGTGGAAAAGCATCACCATAGTGTTATGGAGAGGATGCTGAACCAGGATCTATAAAAATCTTTATGTCAGACCCTGAATTTTCACTTAACTGCCTGCAGGCCCTGAATCAGGTCATTTAAGCTTTTGAATCCACATTTCCTCACTTGTAAAATGGTATAAACTCTCGCCCTCCAAAACATACGGTGCTGTCGTAACGATTAAGTGATATAATGTAATACAAACAGGGGGTTACTCAAAAGTGCCGCACGGATGTATTACATTTTATTTTTAATGTATTTTTCATAAAGTTTTCCCAAAGAACGAAAAGAAGAAAAATCTTGCAACTCTTACTTGCTGCATTTCTTCATTGCCTTGCTAGTGCTAATAGATCTGGTGAGTTATTAATGTGGATGAAGATTTAACACGGAATTTTCATATTAAAATATTAAACTTTTGTATATGATGGCATTTTCCAGAAAAGAACTCGGCAGTGTTTGTATGCTGATAATAGACATTCTGAGCTGTGTCTAGTCATTAAAATAAAATTTCCCAAGACAACAAGCCAAGAATTCTTTATTCATTTGTAAGTTCTTAGTAACATTTGGCAACTATCTGAAGATTCATGAGGATAAAGTTCAAGTGTTAATATGTTCAGAATCTCCTAATTTGTTAACTAGGAATACCACACTGAAAGCAAGCTGCCCTAATCCTCCAATTTATTAAATGGATAGCTCACCCTACCATAGCAAGGAGCTATCATTTTCAATTAAGAGTGGGTTGAAAAATATTGTAATTAATCTGCCTCATTCGGTCACATTTTTGACTTTTCTGAGAACAAACAAAAATGATTATCTCTGGCTTTTTGCTTCCTGAGAAATTTTACACTTTACACATGATTTGTCACCTAAGTCAATAGTACGAGGCCTATGTATGGTCAAAACTATGAACTTCCGTATTTCTTTCTCGTGTTCTCCATTTTTTCAATTGTTCCCCCCCTTTCTCATATCTAGCCAATACCCACTGCCGGCATTCTGATATTTTCCAGTTGTCCTGGCCTCATAAATTCATTCACACAGACCCTCTTAAACTGCTGTTAGACATCACTGGTGCTGTATTGTAAAAGAAGGGGCAAGGTGAGGGTCCTGATTTGCATAAGGGGTGATGACAGGACCAGGAGCAGGAGAGGGCTGTCAGTGTATTCGTCAGGGTTCTCCAGAGAAAGAGACCCAACAGATCTGTACAGATATATGCAAGAGGAGAGTTATCACGATAAGTGGCTCATGCGGTTACAGAGGCCAAGAGGTCCCACGACCTGCTGTCCGTAAGCTGGAGACCCAGGAAAGCCCACGATGTAACTCAGTCTGACTCCAAGGGCCTGAGAACCAGGAGCACTGACGTCCAAGGGCAGAAGGAAATGGACGTCCCAGCTCAAGCAGAGAGTGTGAATTCACCCTTCCTCGCCTTTGTGTTCTGTTCAGGCCCTTAACAACTGGACGGTGCTCATCTGCATTGCTCAGTCTACTGATTCAAATGTTAATCTCTCCCAGAGACACCCTCACAGACAACCCTAGAAATAACGTTTTGCCAGCTATCTTTCTGGGCATCCCTTAGCCCAGCCAAGTGGACACAAAAAAGTACCCCTTGCAGTTGGGTGCAGGCAGAGTTACAAAGCTCAGATGGCAATGACACCACGTAGCCACACTTTTGAGGTCACTCTAAATGGCCACTAACTAACCCAGTGATGGTAAATAAAGCCCTCCAGGTCTCAGTTCATCTGAGTTTAATCATCTAAAACAACATCTGATACTGGGGGGAAAAAATCGACTACTGGATCCAATTATGTGATTTATTATTTTACAAAGAACTAAAAGCAAGATTAAAGCAAAATTTCAACGTTTGTGAGTTCTTCCATTTTGAGAAAATTCACACTTGAGCTATTAAATTTGTGTCAAATACTTTCCCAATGTTTAGTTTGATTTTTAATTCATTTGGTATATTACTCATATTTTTATAATTCAAATTATACTTGAATTTATGAAAAACGAATTCAAGGAAAAGAATTGGCTAAATTCTTAATATTCTTCCAGATTTTCTTCCAAAAGGAATAGCTCCATCCTTGACACTTTATCCTAAAGCATTCCGAACTTTTTGAAAGAGGATGGATTCATTTCCCACCCATGTTGTAAACAATATGTTATGATGAAGGTTCAGGGAAACAGTTGGGGGAGGGTGTATACCATTTTCCATTCCAAAATGAAACAGCCCTAATCCTGTATGAAAATGTCTGAGCAATTAGAATATGAAGCTGGCAAAGTTTTTTTTTTAAAAAAAAACCTAAGTCTGACCTCTTTACAAAAGATTAGATTCTGTAACGTTCAGCCTTGTTGCGTGGCCTAAAATATTCTCCAAAAACAATAGACATGTCTCTTTTCCTCAAAAGAATAAAATAGTCCATGGACTTCAAATTTGTATTTTTACGCAGATAAACGGAATGAATCGGGAGCTATGGCTGTATCCCTCAGCCTGTCATTGCCTTACACACCCAGAGAAACTCAGGAGGGCGAGATGCCCTGGCACACTCCTGCCCACACTCCTCCCATGCACACATGCCTACCTGAGACAAGAACCGGGTTGCTTTTTTTATTTTTTTAAGCTCTTTATTGGAGTATAATTGTTTTTCAATGGTGTGTTAGTTTCTGCTGTACAACAAAGTGAATCAGCTATCTGTATATATATACCCCCATATCTCCTCCCTCTTGCGTCTCCCTCCCACCCTCCCTATCCCACCCCTCTAGGTGGTCACAAAGCACCGAGCTGATCTCCCTGGGCTATGCGGCTGCTTCCCACTAGCTATCTATTTTACATTTGGTAGTGTATATATGTCAATGCCACTCTCTCACTTCATCCCAGCTTACCCTTCCCCCTCCCCGTGTCCTCAAGTCCATTTTCTGCGTCTGCATCTTTATTCCTGTCCTGCCCCTAGGCTCTTCAGAACCTTTTTTTTTTTTAGATTCCATATATATGTGTTAGCATACGGTATTTGTTTTTCTCTTTCTGACTTACTTCACTCTGTATGACAGACTCTAGGTCCATCCACCTCAGTACAAATAACTCAATTTCGTTTCTTTTTATGGCTGAGTAATATTCCATTGTACATATGTGCCAGATCTTCTTTATCCATTCCTCTGTCGATGGACACTTCGGTTGCTTCCATGTCCTGGCTATTGTAAATAGAGCTGCAGTGAACATTGTGGTGCATGACTCTTTTTGAATTATGAAGAACGGGGGTTTTCCAAGAAGAGAGATCAACACGAGCTCCGCTGGCCACTTCCCGGGCTTGAGATCGCCTTTGCCAGAGAAGTCACACCACTGAAGATGTCTCAAATGCTTTGAACACAGAGCGCGCGCGAACCTGCGCAGGAGGGGCTGCCGCCTGGGCCAGGATCCCGCCCCGATGCTCAAGGAGGCGAACCGGCGGCAGCTGGGGACAGTGCGCATGACCCCGGGAGACGCTGCGAGACGCCGGGAGACCCCGGGAGACGCCGGGAGCCGAGGCCTCCCCTCAGTCTGCGGACTCAAGGGCGGTTCGAGGTCCGTGCGGCTCCCTCCTGACCGCCGGGCCTCCCCGCGGCTCCGGGGCCGGGGCGCACCCACGCCCGGCTGGGGCGTCCGCCCAGCGGGGACAGGCCAGAGCCTGGCCCGGATGGCGCCGAGGCCGGAGCACCTGCGGCACCGCATCGTCGCCACGCGCAGCCCCGGGCCCTCCTCGGGTCCTGTCCCTCGTGGCGCGGGCTTCTGGCGCCGCTTCTTCCCCGCCTCCCCGGGCCTGGGGTGCAGGGGCATCCGCTGGGCCAGCCTGGAGTCCTCTGCACCGGTCTGGAAAGCTCCGCGGGCCCCGGGGGCCACTCTCGATGACTCGGTGACCCCGTGCAGCCCCTGCCGGCCCGGGCCCACTCCGCCCAGCCCAGCACACGGCCTTGTAACTGACTTGGACCCTGGCCGGTAGGGACCGGGCCTCCCCGCGTGGGGTGAGGCCTCCGGGAGTGTGTGCAGGACGTGACCAGAGACGGGCAGCCGGGGTCCGGCGGCCCAGCACCGCTGCAGGGGTAGGCCTTCCGCCGAACAGCCCCAGTGGGTTCAAGGGCAAGCTAGGGGTCTTGGCAGATGGACCAGCATGATTGTGGGGTGCAGGGGCTGTTTGTCTCGGAGGTCAGTTGCCTTCAGGAGACAAAGTGTATCTGGGGCGGTAGCATCAATGCGCATCCTCTTGGGTTGATTTCTGTGGCTTAAAAAGGGTTTTTTCATTTGTTTGTTTGGGTTTGTTTGTTTTTTGTTTTTTTTGTTTTGCCAAGGACCAGCCCGCGGTGATCCCAGCAGCTCCGAGGGGCCTGCAGCCCACACCATGGCTAGAATATGATACCTTATGGCAACCACTCACTTTGGGTCAGATGGGGTCACCAGCAGGGCCTGGTAATCCAACCTGGCTAATCACTGGGTGGAGGAGAGCTAAGGCGGGAGAAAGATACCTGGGTTTGGAGACGGGTAGGGTTAGCAAACTCCAGCCGCCTAACACCCCCACCCCAAGCCGTGGAGATGCCCGTGGCCTGGGGTGGGACACAGCCCTTGCCCCTTCCCAGGTGCTGCTCCCCCACCTCAGCAACACACACACCTTGTGCGGGGCCCTCCTGCCCGGGAGCTTGTTCTCAGAGGGTGCTGGGCCCAAAGTGAGCAGTCAGGTGCTTCCCACCAACCCCACCACCGGCCTGCCTGCAGGGACCGCACCGGGGGAGGGAAGCCACGCCCCGCCTCCTTTTACATCCCTCTGGATTTGTTACTCTTTTGCACTCTTAATACCAGCTGATAATAACTGTCTAGACTGGAAAAAAAAAAAATCGAACCTTTGGAATTTTTTTTTTTTAAACTGCCATCCTCTGGTTCATCTGTAGACTAGATCAGTCGTAAATACAAAATAATTTCTTGAAATAACACGGTAAAAAAAAATAACTGTGATCCCAGCTCATACCTTTGCTCACAGGCAAGGGCAGCCTTTAAATATAGGGTCAAACAGGACAGCAAATATGGTTCAAGTCCCAGAAGACAGATAAGGCCTCTGGCTTCTGGATAAGAAGTCTGGCTTTTCAAGAATAAAAAGGTAATTGGATTACTATTCTGTAATTTTCGTGTTGATTCAGTAAGATAAGATTTTCCAATATTGTGACAGGAGGGATCTGGTTGGACCTACAGAGTGTGTTCCAGGATGTGAGTGTTCCTGAAACACCAGGACACTTAGACCAAGAGCCTCTGGGAAATCGCCCTGCACTGGACACCTGCTCGTATGGCCTGATCACAGAATTTGCTGATGGTTTCATTATGATCATTCAGAGGACTAAACATATTGTTCCTCTTTTGTAGCAAAAAAGCAGAAATACCAGGCCAGAGAATGAAAATCTATTTTTTTCCCTCCTTCCCTAGATTTCACTTACCAAGAGTATTTCTTTTCTTACAGGACAACTGGGTAAGAAGCCACCAGACTCCGTGTTCATTATGTCAAGTCTGCTCGTGCAAATGAACATTTTCTTTGAAGAATCATCAGGTCAAAATTTAGGGATCGTCTGGAACGGAATGTTACCCTACATTTGAGATTAGGGAATGAACAAATATGCTTGTCTTTCTATCTTTTCTCTTTCCTCAGAGCACAGCGAAAACATCAGACAGGCTTCTGTGGGTGACTGACTTGACAAGTAGCTTAGAAGTGCAGCCCAAATGCAAAAAAAGAAAAAAAGAAAAAAAAAAAGAAAAAATCCCAGCCTCCGCAAAACCAGGCTCTTCTTTTTCATCTTTTCTTGACATTTTGCTCCCAAAATTAGCTTTTCAATGAGAAAATCGCAGTGAGTCATACCAAAGCTAGTTAAAGGTGAGGCAAATGCCTGAGACTGAAATTCAGTTGATTCCACTTTGCTGTGCTGATGGTGCTTGGTAATTGGACATTGGAATTAGAACCACTGTGACCTTTCACAATGAGAAGGAAAAAAGCTCCATTCAATTTGCTGGAATTTTGTCTATATTTAAAGCACTTTTTTTGAATGAAGTAATTTACTCTTCTTCTTAAATTAGCAATAGGAAGCAGCCTGTTTTTCATGTTGCTCTGTGCATTTGTTCAATCATTCTAGTTCTTAGACCAATAAAAGCCAATCTGTTTCTTGCTTTCTTATCACCTCTCCCTCCATGACCAACTTCCCACCTCTGCCCCTCCCATGCCCACTGTTTCTGGAAGTTACTAGCATGACTTACCTTCCCTCCCATTGCTGTTTCCACCCAACTCTTTTTTCTTTTTTTAAATTTTTTGGCCAAGCCAAGCAGCATGCGGGATCTTAGTTCCCCAACCAGGGATCCAACCCGTGCCCCCTGCAGTGGAAGCACAGAGTCTTAACCACTGGACCGCCAGGGAAGTCCCTCCACCCAACTCTTAGAGTTGCTCCTCTCCAGATGCAGTCTTCCTTCTATTTCTTCCTCTAGTGCCATGTCTTCAGTGGCATATGAGCATATATTGCTTAGGGTTATTGTTTGAAAGTGGGGTGAGGAAGGAGACATGCAGTTCCTGGTTCCGGTTATGTACCGAAAGCAAGAACAGATTCCTATTTCTTCCTCCATAGCACTTCGTTGCTCTCGTATAGCTTGTCCTTTCTATTTATTTATTTCATCATTTAACAAATATTTATTGGCTGCTGCTATACATTCAGCCATATTCAAGAAAGAGAAGAAAGAGAACTGGCCAGTGGATTATCAACATGGAAGTAGCAGCCTCCCATCATTCACAAAGGCATACGGACAAAAAAGAGACACTGTCCCTGTGACTGTTTCTCTTCTAAGTAGTTTAAAAAACCTAAGTTCTTTTCATCAGGCCCCGGGATTTCATGTATTTCGTATTTTTAAACACTTCTTAGAAAGCGCTTTTAAATATTGGATTTAAGTTTTTAAAAAAAATCAAAGCTGTCTAGCACAAATCACACTGTGGATTCTTCCCTCATATATGAAATTGGATTATTAAAAATCAGCAAAATTGAGGGACAATAAGGGAAGGAGAGTTCATAAAAATAGTTAAGATATATTAACCAGTAGGATAAGATTAATTTGCTTTCCATGGAGAGTAGCGGGGTGCAAGAGACTGATTATAATGTAAATTGGCTTTTTTTAGCATCACCTGATTCCCTCCTTTCTCCCAGCAGCTGCTAATGGAGTCACTGCCCTACTCCTCCATGCCTGGTCCTCACAGGATGTGAGGTCCATAAAGAATAAAGCCCCGACATGGGGGGGTGGGGAAGGGAGAGAGCTGTGGGTATAGTTTCAGTTGTATAAAAGATGAAAAAGTCCTAGCCATCTGTTGCACAAAAATGTGAATACACTTAAAAATGGTTTAGATGGTAATTTTATATTATGTGAATTTTACCACAACTTAAATAAATAAATAAGCAAGCAAGCAAAGCTTATACTAATTAGAAGACCCAAAGTTTCATAAAGTTCTAGAAATTTCTTTCAAAGATTTTTCTTCATAAAAGAATACAGTCATCACAGACTATAAATCAGGGATGCAAAATCTTATAGTTCAAAAGTCAGAAGGTCACAGATAGTATATTAAATGTTCTATTAAAGACAGAGGTGGGGCTTCCCTGGTGGCGCAGGGGTTGAGAATCTGCCTGCTAATGCAGGGGACACGGGTTCGAGCTCTGGTCTGGGAAGATCCCACATGCCGCAGAGCAGCTAGGCCCGTGAGCCACAATTACTGAGCCTGCGCGTCTGGAGCCTGTGCTCCGCAGCAAGAGAGGCCGCGATGGTTAGAGGCTCGCGCACCGCGGTGAAGAGTGGCCCCCACTTGCCGCAACTGGAGAAAGCCCTCGCACAGAAACGAAGACCCAACACAGCCAAAAATAAATAAATAAATAAATAAATAAATAAAATCCTAAACTTAAAAAAAAAAAAAAAAAAAAAAAGACAGAGGTTACGGTAGGTGTTATAGCTAATTATACTAAAACAATAGGGCAAATCCAAAGCACTTCTTAGAGTAACTAGAGCTAGATAATACAAGTTGAAGTATCTTTAAAATCTTAAAAACTTATCACTTAAAAAACTATGGCCCAGATGAGAAAGAAAATGACGATAGAAGTTTAAGGAACCTGATACCTACTGCTTCTAGAAGAAATTCTATTGTTTCTCAGAATATACATTCAAAACACATGCAAACCCAACATGATCTTTAAATACACATAAGCATGCTTGCTCACACACACACACACACACACACACACACACACACAGATAAGTCCTGGGCTTCTAAATTAATTGCCCTAGATCTGATTATTTCTACAGCTAAGCAGTCACTGAGTAAAATACGTACTATAGTCTAAGCAAAACTATATTTTAAATGATCTCTGAATGACCGCCTAATCTATATTATTCAAATAAGGCAAAAGCTTGACAGACAGATGGAAAAGTGGTCATAGTGATAGGAAAGTAAGATGATGACCCAAAGGAAGAAGTTGTCAGGCAGCATTTTTAATGTCAGTGTCATGAGAACACCAAAATACCAAGAGTTAGAGCAAAGCTCAAAACCAGATGTTCCTCTCATGTAAAATGGGTTAATTCTGATTTTTATTGCTCTGAATTAAAACATGGAGGGTTTTTTTTTTTTAAAAAGAGATGTAAAGCCTAGGGTAGCCGTCCTTGCTGAGTCTATACCTCTCATATATGAATTTATCATTCAAACAACTTAATTTTCAAATAATTTCACACAGAATTTAAGTGGATGTGAGCTTATAAGGTATTGCACAAGATATACATTTTAGTAGTTAGTGAAAAAGTCTGAGTTCAAATAAAGATAAAAGGAATACTATACCTTGAGATAACAATAACAACAATTAAAAATACTTCAGTCTTGAAAAAGTGTATTTTAGAATTAAATTACTTAAATGTTTAAAGACAAGTCGGGTGCAAGGGTTTGGTGCAGACTGTTGCCACTAATTTAGTGGTCACTGTTAATAACGTGTGCTCGAACCCTACGTGAACCTGAGGCCCAGTGCACTCCAAGCCACAGACTTCATCCCTAAATTTAATAACGAAGACCAGTTCCCCCGCCTTACACAGGCAGAACCAACAGATACAGCAGGAGAGAGGAGTAATTAAATCAACAACTTGAAAACCGAAGTAAAATATTGTTTATAAGTCAAATTTAGCCTCATCTTGTCCTTGAGATTTTTAAACTATTTAGAATGATGAAATGCCTAGAAACGCCACCAGGGGGAGCTGTTGGTAAACCAACAAGAGCCCTTTCGTGGCCACGCAGGTAACACAAGGAAACAATCTTCCCATTTCCACCCTACTGGGATATCAGGATGAACTTGGACAATTCACAAAGGAGGGGAGAGATTTTAAAATAGGATGTGTTCAAGAACATGTATCCAGAAATAGAGCATCACGCATAAAAACAGGCAAACTGAAGGGAATACCAGGCCTTTACTTCCCTTATCTTATTTTCTCATCACAGATTTAGTCATTTAAAAACAGGCAGTCTTTGCTTCTTTTCAACAGAGCCTTACACTTGAGATATATTTACTCTTCCTTCTCTTTGGGGAACAATCCACTTTAAAAACAGCTGGAAAGCTGAGTATCCTGGGGGAGGGAGTCTTTCATGGGGACCCCTGGCCCGCACCAGCCAGGCTCCAATTACCCTGCACATCATTTCAGTTCAAAGTGCTGTCTTTTACCATTACATTCTCAAGGACTAAGTGAAAAACAAAAGCAAACAAACAAAAACCGAAGGTTTAAACTGCAAATCGAGTTCTGAAAGTCTGAGTCAGGCTTTGTTGTGCTCAGAATTAATTCCACTATTCCTAACCTGCCCTGAAGTGAAGTCACCAAAGAAAGAATCGCTGAAACTTGAGGACTAAAAGTTATAAGGCTCATTATGATTTAGCTTTAAAGCTTTCCCAGGAGTGACGATACAAAAGCGAAGCTTCTCTCACAGTGCTAAGGTTTTGTCTTTTTTTTTAAATAAATTTATTTATTTATTTTTGGCTGTGTTGGGTCTTCGTTGCTGCACGTGGGCTTTCTCTAGTTGCGGTGCACGGGCTCCTCCTTGCGGTGGCTTCTCTTGTTGTGGCTCACGGGCTCTAGGCACGTGGGCTCAGTAGTTGTGGCTCGCGGGCTTAGTTGCTCCGCGGCATGTGGGATCTTCCCGGACCAGGGCTGGAACCCGTGTCCCCTGCATTGGCAGGCGGATTCTTAACACTGCACCACCAGGGAAGTCCCAAGGTTTTGTCTTTTTAATAAAAGCATTTATTTGATTGATAAGACCTGTGATACCTTGATTTGATTATTTTTCAAGAATTATTTTCAAAATGAGCCACAAAAAATTGTTTTCTTCAGTCTTGTTAGCCTTAACCTACTATCCCCAAATCAACTGCAATTTACCTATTTTAGCTGCTTCATTTCTTTTCCTCCTACTGCTGTGAACTTTAGTGGACTGAGTATGAATCAAATAATAATAAAGTAAAATGGGTGACAAGGCTGAGCATGTAGTAGAAGCTCAATAATTATGGGTTCCTGCCCCAGAACTTCCAGCACGCTTCCTTGTTTGTGTGTAGGGACACCACTCATGTGCTTACACCCAAGAATGGCTTTGTCCATAGATGTCAGTTACCTTTCTGTGGCTGTGATGTAGAAGTCCAAGGGCAGCTCTTGCATCCATTCTGATGCCAGCCATTCCCTCCTGAGCACTTTCTTACATACTGCTCTGTGAGAGGCACTGAGGGGCAGCAGATGGTGTAGAAAGCATGGTCGTGAAGCACCAATAGTTGAAATGAAACCAAGCCTTGTGAAACATACAGCTGCAAGTCTGGAGAGCGTGTCATCAAATACGACAGCGATGGACACAAGGCAGCATGGCATGGAAAGAATGTGTGCTGTGTAGTTAGACAAACCCTGCAGTGGGCTGAATCGTGTTCTCCAAAAAGAGATGCTCATGTCCCCAAATCCGGGTACCTGGGAGCGTGCCCTTATTTGGAAATTGGGTCTTTGTACTTGTGATGAAGTTAAGGGTCTTGAGAGGAGGTCACCCTAAACCCAGTGACTGGTGTCCTTACAAGAGAAAGGACAGGGAGCAAGGACAGAGAAGAGAAGGTCGTGTGGACATGAAGGTAGACATCAGAGTGATGCGACTACAAGCCGAGGAATGCAAGGCTTGCTGGCAACTATTGGTACGTGAAGCTGGGAGACACAGAGGCATGGAGCAGACTCTCCTGCAGTCTCCAGGAGCCTTTCAACACCTTGACTTCAGACTTGTCGCCTCCAGCACTCTGAGACAATAAACCTGTTGTTTAAGCCACCCAGGTTGTCATGATTTGTTACAGCAGCCCAAGGAAACTGATACAACTGACATGAGTTCACATCCGTTCCGCCCCAGTTTCCGTGGCCCTCTCTAAACGAAGGTTCATAATACTCATCTCGCAGAGAGATCTAAACCCAATTTAGACTTGGTGTTATGCACACTCCACCTCTTACAACCTCTGCAACCTTGGGAATGAGACTTAACACCTTGTTTCTCAGTTTCCGCACATACAATGGGGATGAAGATAGAAACCACCCTGCAGGGCTAGTTTGAGGATTACAGGAGATTTTGCACAGAAAGCACAGGTGCAGAGAGCAACACCTGCACAAAGAGGCCCTCCAAAAATGTAAGACCTGTCGTTACGGTGGTTGCCATGGGAACTGACTGAACAGGAAGATGACTAAGGTTTGAGACAACAGGAAACTCTAACCAGGAAGAAAACATGCAGGGGACCTAGAAGCAATGGTCCCATTTGGACGGGTCACAGAGCAAGAAGGGGATGCTAGGTTAGATCCAAGGTGTGGGCAGCTCCGGAATATAAGCAAAGAAAGAACGGAACTGAAGGAGCGTCTGCACAGGGGTCCCTGAGAGCCCCGGGGCTGACTTGAGAAGAAGATTGGACAGCTTCTTCCTGACGCTGAAGTTAAAATTCACTAGAAATCCTAGGGACAGTTTAGAAGTGATACACTGTGAAATAAGTGTATGGAAATCTTTGAGTGAGGAAATAACCCCTAAAAAAGGATGATGAAGAAGGATTAGTCCAGTGGGCTAGACTAGAACAGTGTTCTGCGAACCTCGTGTAGCGAAGGGCTGGTTTATTTCCAGCCTAAGAAGGGTTACTATAAAAGACAATAAAATACAACAAAAATAGGTGTCGAGAACGTGGAATAAAGAAAGGCAATGACTACCCCCAAAACCCAATTTTTTTGTTATCAGATTCAAACATACACAAAATTACTCTGTCAAATGATCATGAACATTTTGAAATTCTTACTCTCAGTTGCAGCCTGACGTTATCGCAGACCCAGAAGGAACAGCTGATCCTCAGACAACACGTGGAGTAGTTCTTCCGAGGAGTGGCGCGTGAGCGAAGAATGGGCAGCGGAAGAGGAGAAACAGAGGGCAGACCAGTGGGTGCCAGAGGCAGGGGGTGGGGATGGATGAAATGAGTGAAGGGGACTTCCAGCTGTAAATAAATGTCCTAGGGACGTACTGTACAGCATGGTGACTAGAGTTAATAATACTGTAATGCCTATGTGACAGTCACTAAGAGACTAAATCTTAGAAGTTCTCATCACAAGAAAAAAAATTCTGTAACTACGGATGGTGACGGCTGTTAACTAGACATTGTGATGATCATTTCACAGTGTGTACAAATAGTGAATCATGATGTTGTCCACCTGAAATTAATATAACGTTGTATGTTGATTATGCCTCAATTTTTTTAAAAAAAGGGTGTTAAAATCAAGAGAAGGCGCTCAGGGGGCTACTGTCATCTTCAAGGAAGCTGAAGACAAAGGTGGTGAAAATGCAAGTGAGGAAGAGACTCAGACACAAGGTATTTTGAAAAGTAAATTGATGGGGCGTAAGAATAATGAACTTTAGCTAACTAAAGAAGAGCTGACTCCAAGGTTTCCATGAGATAAATTAAGACTGACCCATTTATTGAATGGAAGGAATAGGAGAAAAGTGCAGTAAATGGGGAAAATAACCACATACTTAGAGCGACCAGACTCCAAATACCATACCTCCTGCACTTTGAGGCTCTACAGCCCCGCACTTGCCCCACAAGTGACAGAAGAGGGTCTCTTCTTCACTGTTGCCTTGGTGAGCGAGAATTATAGATTGACCATACCATCACGGTTAAGTTAAAATAAACTTTGTGGCTTGAAAATAAAAATTTCCATGATAGAGAAATTATTAGAAGGAAAACTTGGTAAAGAAAGGTAAACTTGGTTTAAAAAAGAAGAAGAAAGACAAAAGAAAAAAAGAAAAGAAAAGAAAAGAAAAACTGTTTAATAAGACTCCCTGGCCACAGGAGGTCAGTGTTGCTTCGAAGCAAAATTACCCTAAGTCCCTTTGGGGGTTTAAAGGGCTTACAAGAAATGACTACATTTTCTTCTAAAAGAATGTTAATTTCAATATCTCTGATTTTTAGACTTACTGACTGACAGATGGTTACAGCATGTTAAAAAAAAGTCAACTTGTTAAAAATATATGTTTCATGCAAAAATTAGCTTGGATCCTCCTCATTCAAAAGCAATAAGAGAAATTAAGGGAGGGGAGAAATATATGTATAAAAAATACATGCATCCCCTCAAATATGTATCTATAGGTATATAGATATATATTCAATCTCACCCAGAGCTCAGTGCCAAAGAAAAGGAAAAAACCATGTCTTTAATTACTCTGTAACCGAAGAGGTCAGGCACACACTCATAACATCTCTTGGTAAAAATACAAAAATAAAAAAATAAATGCTCTACTGCAGACAATAAACGCAGAAATTAGTATTGGCAGAAACATTTGCAATGTCTTCATTCTAAGATTAGGAGAGTTGAACAAAGTAATGTAAGAGTGAAGAAGAATAGAGATCACCTCTAACAGAGGGACAAAAAATTACAATGAACTTGTCGGGGAAATCCCACTGGGATGATTGGGCCCAGTTTGGGGATACGTCGTGTAATTTTGATTCATCCATGTTGCCCAAGTTCCACGCTTATCTGAAACATTTGGGTATTCATTCATGCACTGCTCTGGACAAAAACAGAGAGATCCCAGCCCTCATGGAGCTGTGTTAAATGAGCAAACAAATGTGTGAAAATACAATTACACATAGTGATAAAGGCTCAGAAAGAAAAGAGCAGAGCGACCAGACAAGACCTCTAGGAGGAAGTGACATTTAAGCAGACACCCGAAGACCATTCAGGCCAAGAGTTATGAGTCAGCATTTTGGGTCACAGACGCCAAAGCCAGCGTGGATAGTCCACAGTGAGTGAGAAGGAAAGAAAATCCTAGGTCTGAAGAAGTTCAGATGTATCCCAAGTGCAATGGGAAACCAGTGAATGAGAAGAATCATGATCCCATTTGCATTTACAGGGAAAAAAATCATTTGGCTGCTGTATAAATGGATGGGGTGGGGATTTAGCGAGAGCAGAAGCAGGGAGACTCAGATGTGGTTAGGAATTTGGGTGGTAGTCCGGGAAGACCATGTCTGAGAAGATGGAGAGAAGGAAACAGGTTCTAGACATTTGGAGGGAGAATCAGCAGGTCTTATCGGGGATCAGATCGGGGGGGCAGGGGGCAGTATTTCTCTTAACTGTATGCTTATGCCTCTACAGCTGCAACTTAATTTTATTGTTTCTACAAAGAAATACTAACCTTTCCTCTTAAAAGTAGAATTATTAAATTTTCACTGATTATACAAAGAAGTAGCAAATAATCATATATCGTTGATTGTTTTGATTTATGTACATAAAATAATACCAATTGAATGCCATGACTTTTTAATGCCAATGGAAGCAAAACTATATTCAGCCAAATGCTTTTAAAATTTAATAAAGATGAAAAGATGATTATTCCCTTGCAATTCTGATTTGATATCCATTGTTCAAAGTCTCTGTTGATTTTTTTTTCTCTTAGAAATATTCATGGGAAATGAATATGTTGAATCCAAAAATATTCATCCACAAATCTATAAATTATAGTCACATTTAATTTCTATTCTATGGGAACATTTTCAGTAACATGCAGGCACTGTGATAAGAGTATCTATGTCAGCCAGACAACTAACAGGAAGAATGATGGGCCTGTGGATACATCTAAATCGTATTAAAAGAACAAGGACTAACGTACACTAAATGGGCAAAGCTTTATCCTAAATTAGTTCTGGAGTTTCTAATGAAAACGGAGATTACCTAGGCAAGCTGGTTGCCATCTGGCAGAACTGGACCAGCCACCCTTGTGAGTAGAATCCTAAGGGAATAGATTTCAAAAGATGTTAGTTGCCAGGCGGAGACTGCAGGAGGCTACAGGTGTAGGGGTTTGGGAAATATTTTTAAATTACAGAGCATAATGCTAAAAAGGCAGTTAACTCTAACGGCTATAATTCTCCTGTAAAAGAGTTTAGCACAAACAGACAGGTAGTTACTGGGTAATCTCTGCTAAACGCCAGAAGTATGTTCAGATCCGCACATTTAAGCTCGGGACACGCACTTACCTGGATCCTTTCCGGTAAGACTCTCCTGTGTCGCTACCTTATCCCGATCATTGTCTCTTTTCCAAGGAACAGCCCAAAGACTTTTCACACCTCTCTTTTGCGATTGCTGTAGGAACAAATCAGGATAATGGTTGTAAAGGGCTTTGAAAAGATAAAAACAGCAATACAATGCACGACAGGGTTATATAATCAGTTATGATTTCCTTTTATGATTCACCTGTTACATTTTATCGTAACTATAGGCTTTATCTAAGTAGAGTATAAGTATCATACATTTATAATTATACATTTTATATTACGTAACAGGATTACATTGTTTGTTAGTCTTCAACAAGGAAATGAATCCTAAAATCTCCTTAAAAATTTTTTTTTAACTATAGCTATGTTGGTTTCATCCCAAATCTTGAAATCTGATTTTCTCAGGATGGATTCGAGGCATATGTATTTTTACATCTCTCTCGGTGATTCTGATGTGCACCCCAGCTTCAGAATCTCTGCATTGCTTTGACGAATATCAGGTTAGAGTACGATTGTGGCAATCAAATAAAATTTATTTTAATGTATATATTTAAACTGAGATTAAAAAAAATAGCAATCCTTATAAGTTAGCAAGGTAAGAAATGCAAATAATCTGCCAATTAACCCACATGTGGATTATGTAGGTTCACGGTGGATTTCATTTGGGTTTTTCACAGCAGTAGTACATGAGCTATTTCTCTGCTCGTCCTGCGCTGGTTACTGCAGGATCGGTCTCTCTTAAAATTGCAAATCTCCAGAAGGCGTCTGTCTCGCAGGTAATCAAGAACAGATCCCCGAGCTGCCAGCGTGGTGACTTCCTCAGCTCTGGCTCCCTTCCTACGCATGGTGCTATATGAAGCGCCTTGATGCCATCGGTACATGGCAGCGATGCCATGTAGGAATCCCGGAGCGCCAGTGCCCCGCGTGCCGAGTCCTCCCTGCGCCAAAGTCACTGCCTGGCTGAGACCTCACCAGCATCACCGAGATGTCAGCATGCTGCGCCCTCGGCACACACACGCTGTGCTGGCCAATGACGCCGTGAGCGCGCGCGTGCGCGCACACACACACACACGCACGCACACACACACACACGCACACACACACACACCCTCTAGGTCACACATCTAGGTTGGTTCCCCAAAGTGCTTCCTTATGCCCCCAATGCCACTCCCAGATCTGTAAAATTAGCCTCTCTACTTTTGGTCCCCAGACGTGAGACCCTCACCTGGTGGAGGGTGTGTGTGGAGAAGGCAGGAGAGGACCCGAGATTAATGGATGAGGACGGGGGTGAGGGACCGTTGGCAGCTGCATTAGAAATTCTCTCGTTTACAAATCTGGGGTGTCTCTATCCCACCAAGTTTGACTCAAATCTCTTCTCCCTTATTTTCTGGAGCTGCCCATCAAAAAGGCTGCTCCCATGGGTCTGGCAGAAATGCTTGAATTCTAGCTGGACCACAATTTAGGGGCATGCAGTGACCTCCTAATATCCTTCCCAGAGTCCTCTGTTTGCTCTGGAAGGGAAATCTGACAGACTAGTAATACTGTAAGGAAAATTATAGAAAAGCCAATTTTATGTACAATTAAACATATAATTTAGTCTGCGTTTGCAAAGAGCTGTTCCAATATTTATCTTTTATTCTTCATAAAAATCTAATAAATCTATAGCATTATTTCTTCCCCTCCCTCCTCCACCCAAGCACAAGTTTGTTACAGAGTCAAACAATTCTGACCAGTCCTCTGGAAAACAATCCAGCCCCATACTGGTGCATTAAGCAAGCATGTCGTTAAAGCCTTGTTTGTCAAAGCTGATCTTTTCCAAGGTGACCGTGTCCCCAGCTCCAGGAATGCACCCACTTCAGACATTGCTGGTCAAGCAAAGCCTCTGTACTTGTCCCTGATCGATGTAGAACAAACTCCAGGATGACACTCCATCCAAGCAGGATGAGGGATGGTGAGGCTTCGACTGCAGGTGAGCAGCAGAAATGCCTCGGACCCTGAAGAGCTGACTGCCTCAAAAGTTTTGAATCAGGCTTAGCCAATGACATAATTAGCATTTCCTTTAGGAAGAAGCGAGAGAGCTATAATTTGGTTTGGTAACTCCCTCATCTGGTCAAGTAAGATGCAAACATCTACTCTCAAAGAGCTATTGTTTTCAATTCTTTCTTTTGAGATAATTTCAGCCTTACAGAAAAGTTGTAAAACTAGTACAGAGAATAACCACAGAGCCTCAAGGAGATTCCCAAATATTGACATTTTATCACGATTGCTCCCTCAGTCTCTCTCTGTCTTAAGCACAGTATTTTTTTTCTGAAGCGTTGGAAAGTGAGTGGCAGACATAATAACCCCCTCTTCCCAAATACCTGCCTTACCACATTGCAATTATCAAAAGCAGGAAATCAGCATTGATATACTACCAGTATCTATCCTATAGATCTTATAACAAGTTTGCCAGTCCTACCACTAATGTCCTATGTAGCAAAAGAAAAGGAGACAGAATTTTAAGGCTTTTAGGTGAGGTCACAGTGGCTCCGAGATTCTTTCTGGTAACAAGGTAGCATAAGAATTGTTAGGGCTCAGTACACAGTAGTCCTGGTCTAAAATACTCCTTGGTATTTAGACCTTGAAACCTGCTGCTATCTTCTCAATTGAAGAGTAAGAAGTGAAGAACCAGAATGTTGATTATGTGCCTTTTTTTTAAATGAAGTATAGTTGCTGTACAATGTTATGTAAGTTACAGGTGTACAATATAGTGATTTGCAATTTTTAAAGGTTATACTCCATTTAAAGTTGTTATAAAATATTGGCTATATTCCCTGTGTTGTGCAATATATCCTTGTAGCTTATTTTATACCTAATAGTTTGTACCTCTTAACCCCCTACCCTGATACTGCCCTTTCCCCCTTCCCTCTCCCCACTGGTAACCACCAGCCCGTTCTCTATATCATGAGTCTTCTTCTCCTTTGTCATATTCACTAGTTTGTTGCATTCTTTAGACTCCACATACAAGTAATATCATACAGCATCTGTCCTTCTCTGTCTGACCCACTTCACGCAGCATAATGCCCTCCAAGTCCATCCATGTTGCTGCAAATGGCAAAATTGCATTCCTTTTTTATGGCTGAATAGTATTCCATTGTATGTATATACCATAACTTCTTTATCCATTCATCTGTTGATGGACACTTAGGTTGCTTCCACATCTTGGCAATTTTAAATAAGGCTGCTATGAACTTTGGGGTGCATGTATCTTTTTGAATTAGTGTCTTTTTTTCAGATATATACACAGGAGTGGAATTGCTGGGTCATATGGTAGTTCTATTCCTTTTTTTTTTTTTTGAGAAACTTCCATACTGTTTTCCACAGCGGCTGCACCAATTTACATTCCCACCCACAGTGCACGGGATTCCCTTTTCCCCACGCCCTCTCCAGCATTTGTCATTTGTGTTCTTCTTGAGGACGGCCATTCTGACAGGTGTAAGGCAATATCTCATTGTGGTTTTGATTTGCATTTTCCCAATGATCAGTGATACTGAACATCCTTTCATGTACCTGTTGGCCATCTGCGTTTCCCCTTTGGAAACATGTCTATTCGGTTCTTCTACCCATCTTCTAATTGTTTCCTTTTTTTTGATGTTGAGTCATATGATCTGTTTACATATGTTGGATATTAACCCCTTATCGGTCATATAATTTGCAAATATCTTCTCCCATTCAGTAGGTTGTTCTCTTGTCTTGTTGATGGTTTCCTTTGCTGGGCAAAAGCTTTTAAATTTAATTAGGTCTCACTTGTTTATTTTTGCTTTTATTTCTTTTGCATTAGGAGACAGATCCAAAAAATATTGCTACAATTTACGTCAAAGAGTGCTCCACCTGTGTTCTCTGCTAGGAGTTTTATGGTTTCAGATCTTACATTTAGGTCTTTAGTCCATTTTGAGTTTATCTCCTTTTATTTCTTCTCTGTTTCTCTTCTGAGCAGCTTAATTCAACAACTCCTACCGACTGCCTGATACACCCAAGACACTATCTTTGGTTCAGGAGGATACAAAGTTTTATAAGATGCAGTCTCAATACCCATGAATCAAAATGTTATTAAACAATCAGTAGCTAAGTGGAAATAAAACAGATCCTATGATAAACCATAATGGAAAAGAATATTAAAAAATGTATATGTATGTATAACTGAATCACTGTGTTGTACAGTAGAAATTAACACAACATTGTAAATTAACTATACTTCAATTTAAAAACAAGAAAAAAAGAAAAGGAGGGATATAATAGATTATTGAGGCCCAACTGTTTGGTAGATGCCATGTCAAATGATTCATATGCATATCTCATTTTTCACAAATATGATGACATTGGCATTATTTTCCCTGTTCCATAGATGGGAAATTGAGGCCCATAAAATTGAGAAAGCTGCCCATCAGGTCCATGCAGTGAGACTCAGAGAGGGATCTGAACCGAGGTCTGCCTCCAAAGCCCTTGCTCTGCTCCTCAAAAACGAGGTAGAAACATATCATGTGGAACAGCCGGAAGGGGAAGAGAGAGAGGGAATGAGAAAATGAAAATTAGTGAAGGGGAGGAAGCCTTCCCAGGCCTCAAGGACAAACCTATATTTGAGCACAGACTGACGAGCGGATAGGATTTTGAGGATAAAGATGAAGAAACGGTCCAGACAGAAGCGAAAGCCAGTGGCTTGAAATAGCTGTCGGCAGGGTCCTACGCTTTGACTCAGCTAAACAGCCAGATTAGGTTCTCGTGACAGAGCAGAGGAAATGCGGTTTCTTGAGGAAACACGGTTTCTTAAAAGTTCAAGTCTGCCCCAGGGGCGTCCCAGGGACGACAGAAGCCTGGAAAAGGTAATTCATGCCACTGGGCAAGAAACAGCTTCTCCCCTGGAATCAGTGGTGGGCAAGCTTTCTTTTCACTGTGAAGCTCTTGCTGATTTCTTTTTTCACAAGGAGGACTTGCCCATTTGAGCTAAAGAGTATAAGACGGTACTGGGAGCCCTTTTTCAAATTCTCTCTCTCCTCAGGGTGTGGTCTCTTCAGTGTGGACAGAAGCAAAGAGGCAGGACTTGCCAGACTCCTGCCTGTTGGTCAAGCAACAAACTGCAGTTGCCTTGGAAGCGATCTGGTTGGGGGAACCTCGCTATTTCTGACACAAAGAGATGTTGTCTGTTTACATTTGCATCTTCTAAGGAACTGATGCATAATAGCTTCAGCAGGACATTACATCCTGGACAAAAATCGTATTGATGACACTATCATTGACTGCTGAGAAATTATAGTTAGAAGGAAATTTTGTGTATACTTGTATGTCTATAATAGACGGAATAATTTTATATTGTAAATATTCAAATTATATTACGGACCCAGATCAGCATGTTTTGAAAGATGCTCATTTTGAAGTTTGAAAAGTTATACAGGCCTCAGCTTTAAAAAAAATGGTTTTTTAAGCTCCAACTCACAGTTTAAAATAGTATGGAGAAGGTTTAGGCACCATTAGCCTGTCATGGGCTTAACCACTTCCGCTCTTTTCAGAGACCACGAGAGAGGAGAGCGTCCCGGGCTGCCTTCCCCATCTCGCTTCAGATGCGGAGCACCACGAGCCCACGGTCCCCTCCCACAGCGCAGGGAAATACTCACTTCCCTCCCTCCAAGTTCATGAACACTGTCTACCACTTTTTTCTGGGTAAAGTGCTCACATATTAATGTGATTATCATGAACAACCAGTGGGTATTAAAAAGTCACATGCTGGGGCTTCCCTGGTGGTGCAGTGGTTAAGAATCCGCCTGCCACTGCAGGGGACACGGGTTCGAGCCCTGGTCCGGGAAGATCCCACATACCACAGAGCAACTAAGCCCATGCGCCACAACTACTGAGCCTGCGCTCTAGAGCCCGCGAGCCACAATTACTGAGCCTGAGTGCCACAACTACTGAAGCCCACGTGCCTAGAGCCCGTGCTCCACAAGAGAAGCCCCCGCAATGAGAAGCCCGTGCACCGCAACGGAGAGTGGCCCCCACTCGCCACAACTAGAGAGAGCCTGCACGCAGCAACGAAGACCCACCGCAGCGAAAAATAAATAAATAAAATTAAAAAGTCACATGCTGTTTCATACAGGTAGCCTGAGATCACCATCTCAGTAGGTGCCAAAAAACGATTTTGCTAGAAGCCCTCCTTGCAGTGTTTTGTGTTTTTTGTTTGTTTGTTCTGTTTTGTTTTGTTTTTTGTCTCTGCGTGGCTATGAAGGATCTTATTTCCCCGACCAGGGATCAAACCCGTGCCCCCTGCAGTGGAAGCACAGAGTCCTCACCACTGGACCGCCAGGGAATTCCCAGCAGTGTGTTTCTTCTTACGTGTCTCACCACCACAGTGCAAGGCTGAGAAAAATAAAAAGTTCTCTCCCATGCACTCAACATAGCTTAAGCTATTAACTCACGCTCCCACTTAAGTCAGGGACAAGAATGCCCCACATCAAGGATAACTAATAACACTTCTTTTCTTCAACCTTGTATCAGGCACCTAACCAATGCAGTTAAAGAGAGGAAAAGAAGTAAGTGGTATAAAAAGTGGAAAGTTAGAGATAACAATTCTACAAAATTCCTTATTTGTAGGAAATGTCTCACCATTAAAAATGCAAGCAAGTTACAGTAGAGGATTACTGGACTGAATGTCAATATCATGACATAGTATGAGTGTGTTTCGTGTTTGGTAATTGCAACCATTGTTGCTTTTGTTGTGGTCATCCACTTACAATGCTTGGTGTCAGTTTATTTATCCCTTGTAAAAATAAAATACAGTGTGTGTGTGTGAAAAAAAAAAATGCAAGCAAAACTACTAAAGAGTTCAGCTATGGCTTTAGAATAAACAAGTAATAACCAAGTGCAAAAGTTATTAGGAAAAAAAGGCCCCAAAAGTGGTAGCATACACTGCGAGATGCAAAGGAATAAATCTTAAAAAGTATGGGCAAGACTTTTATGGAGGAAACAATAAACGTCATTGAAGGACACACACAAGAAGGTTTTGAATAATAGAGACATATGCCCTGTCCTTAGATAGAAATACTCATAACTATATCAGACTTGATCTGAAAAAAAGAAACTCCAATTTTTTAAAATCAACAGGGTTTTTCTCATAATTAAACATACATATTTTAAAATTCATAAAGAGTTCAGTATCTTGTAATAACCTATAATGGAAAAAATCTGAAAAATCTGGATCACTTTGCTGTACACCTGAAACTAAGACAATATTATCAATCAACCATAGTTCAATTAAAAAAAAGAAGAAGAAGAAGAGCAAAGAGCCAAGATAATGAAGACATTTCTGAAGAAGAAAAGCTGTAGGAAGGGTGAGATTTGCCTATCTGATAACAGGCACTGTTACAAAAGCATGGCCAATTAGGTGGGGGAACTAGGCAAGCAGCCCAGGGCTTCAGGGAGCCCGGACCCACACTGCTCTTTTCAGTAAATACGAAACAACTGATCCCCCATATGGAAGATATTATAACCATCACTTTCATCATACACAGAAATAATTCAAGGTCTATTAAAAACCTAGGCATGGAAAGCAAATGCATTAAAACATTTAAAAGAAGTATCAGAGCAAGATGCTATGACTAGGGTGGGAAAGGATTTCCTACACAAGATTTATTGAAAAGACCAAATCATAAAGATTAGGCTCCAGGAATTCCTTGGCTTGTAGCTGCTTTTCTCCCACATCTGCCTTAAACTCCATCAGCCTTCTCCTCTCTCTCTCTCTTATAAAGACACTCGCCCCTGGACATAGGACCTGCTGAATAATCCAGGGTCATCACTTCTCCATATCTTTAATTTAATTGCATCGGTAAAGACCCTTTTCCCAAATAAAGCTACATTCACAGGTTCCAGGGGTTAAGATGTGGGCATATCTTTTGGAGGCCACCAGCCAACCCCCTGCAAATACTATCAATAATCTACAGATACGTACCTCAGTAACAAAATGATTTAAACAAAAAACACTCATGGGGGCTTCCCTGGTGGCGCAGTGGTTGAGAGTCTGCCTGCCAGTGCAGGGGACACGGGTTCGAGCCCTGGTCTGGGAGGATCCCACATGCCGCGGAGCGACTGGGCCCGTGGGCCACAATTACTGAGCCTGCGCGTCTGGAGCCTGTGCTCCGCAACAGGAGAGGCCGCGATAGGGAGAGGCCCGCGCACCGCGATGAAGAGTGGCTCCCGCTTGCCGCAACTGGAGAAAGCCCTCGCGCAGAAACGAAGACCCAACACAGCCATAAATAAATAAATAAATAAATAAGTCATTAAAAAAAAAAAAAAAGAATACTATTAGTTGTAACGTTGCCATCACTGTCACACCTAGGTGTAACAGCTTTAAAAAAAAAAAAAAAAAAAAAAACACTCATGGGAATAAGAAACACCACACCCTTCTCTGGGAATGTAAAGGGAGAGGTGGGGATCGGAGAGGGAGACCTTACAGAGGGGCTCAAGTGTGTCTGCAATTGTCCTCATTTTAAACCATGTGAAGTAAATGTGGCCAAACATTGAGCTTTGATAGGAATCAGTGGCCATGCTGGTGGGGGTCATCTTTTTCTCTGTACTTTTCTGTAATTATGAAATATTTCATAAATTAAAAAAATTAAACAATGCAAAGATGTTCTGTTCCTTGGCTCTCTCAGGAATTTGGAGGAGTTACTTTTGACGAGCCCTGGCCCAGCCTTGTCTACCATCTGTTCATTAAGAATCTCTCACACATTCACGACCCCTCTCAGCCCTTGGCAAGCTTGGAGTCAGAACTCTTTCACACTTACCTAACCCACCTCTCAAAACGTATGGTCTTTCCTCCCTACCATTTTGCTCATTTTAGATGCTTTGTTCCTCACTAAGGACACTTCTGCTCTGATAATGACAATATGCTCTCCAAATATCAGAGACTAATCAAAACCATCAAAACTGAACTGTACAAGCAAAAACTGCAAATAAACAACAAGGCTTCCTCGTGATGTTTTTGTGCTTCTACCAAATAACTTAACCTCCCAAGGCTTTAAATTGCATTTTAACTTTTACAAAATGAGTGCTCTGGCCTTCTTCGAGAACGTGCCCGCCTCTCACCACTTTGATGGTCTGAGAGTTATTTCCCTTGGGGTGACCTGACAGTAACCGAATCACTGGCACAATCTCTCTGAAGCACTGTTTTTTCCCCAAATACCCTTTCGATGGCATCACCCCAGCCGAAACTGAGAGGTAAGGTGATTATCCTGGCCACTGCCACCTCCAAAATGGAGTCATTCTTCTTTCTCTACCCATAGAAAATCAAGACTATTCACTGAGATGTAATTTCTGACATTTCAAAAATGCAGCGGCTGAAGGAAAGCTATGATAATTTCTCTTAATCACAGTTTTCCTTTATATTTATCCTTACGGTGGTTTTCTCTCTCTCTCTCTCTCTCTCTCTTCCTCACACATACCCAGGACTAACATTCTATTTTAGGTTATGGGGAGACCAGGGAGTTGCAGAATTATTTCTATGGTTCAATTATAAAAGTAACCTAATCATTTAAAAAATCATAATCTTAAAAAAAATCAAAATCTTTGAGAGTAATCATGATTAACAGCCCAGGCTTTAGAATCAGAATTTTACTTTGATTTAATTTGCTACTCCAGTGTGACATTGAACAAGTCACTTCTCTAAGCCTCAGTTGACAATGTTGAGATAGTAGTTACACCTACCATGAATCTGACATAGGTATTAAAAAATAGTAAATAAGTCCTTGATGTCTCTTAGCTGATATTAATATTAGACCCTCTAAGCCAACTACTGATATTCTTCTTATGCACATTTATTGTTTTTATTGACCTTCCAGAGAAAACCATGGTCCCTGTGCTGTGGACTGCATTGCATGAAAATTATTTCTGAGCGGTGTAACCAATATAAATCTTCTGATGTTTCTTTTTTATAAAGTTGTAGTTAGAGGTCTGTGGGCTTTTGCATTCTGTTTTGTCACAGAACAAAGTATAATCATTGTTTTCAATGGTCCTACAAAGTAGTTACAATCACCACCGTCCTCTGGCTGTGCAATATTTTAGCAAGCAGACACTGCTCAGCATAAGGCAGAAGGCAATAAACTTTTAATGAATGAATTGGCACATTGTCAAAATGTGGGACTACACTTGGAGTAGTAAAAACTATGTCCCTGTAATGTACTAAAAATCTGAAGTGCTTACCTGAGAACACTCTTCAGTGAAAGATATCTGTTTGGGCTTTTACCTGACTATCAATGACCAGTTGTCTATGATTTGGGGAAAATATTATCCTACAAGAAAGAAACTCCCCAGAGCAAAAGCTC
The DNA here is from genome assembly GCF_965194805.1 of Balaenoptera borealis. NCBI lineage: Eukaryota > Metazoa > Chordata > Mammalia > Artiodactyla > Balaenopteridae > Balaenoptera > Balaenoptera borealis. The sequence continues at coordinate 6,914,138 of NC_138875.1, forward strand.
CACCTTTAAACAAATGACAAACTAAAGTGTCTCTGTGAAGGATGCATACTGCAAATTTAGAGTAGGGCTTGCAGCGACCTCAACTGAGAGATCTCTACAACATTTTAACAAATATTTTTTTTCTGATTACAAAGTAATACATTTTTTCTGATACAAAGTAGTACTGTGGAAAATGCAGATAATAAAATATCCAAAAATAATATAAATCAAGGGTAACATCACCACCTGGATAGAACCACAATTAAATTTAGCTATTTGTAGAACATTTCAGACTCTTCTGCTGTGTGTGTGCATGTGTGTTTGTATATATATGTATTTTATATTTTTAACTCATTCTTCAGTGTACACAATACAAAACTAGACATTTCTCACTTAACAATGTTGTGTTCATTTCCTATTGTTGCTGTGACAAATTACCACAAACTTGGTGACTAAAACCAACACAAATTTAATATATTAACAGTTCTGGAGGTCAGAAGCTCAACGTGGGTCTCATTGGTCTGAAATCAAGGTATCCGCAGAGCCCTGGACCCCTTCCATGTCCAAACCCAGCAGTGGTCCATTGAGTCTCTTTCACATAGCATCCCTCTACTTTGGACTCTCCTGCCTCCTTCTTTCACCTACAAAGGCCTTTGTGAGTACCCTGGGCCCACTCAGATGATCCAAGATCATCTTCCCCTCTCATGTTTCAACTGAGAACTTAGTCACTTTAGCTTCATCTGCAACCTTAATCCCCTTTACCCAGAAGCACAATACATTCACAGGTCCCAGGGCAGCTGTGGATACCTTTGGGGTGGGGTGGGGCCCATCGTCTGCCTCCCACAAATCTATTCTGAGCACCCTTCTAGTCTTTGAATATTCCTCTATCTGTACTTTCCTTTTTAATCACTACAGTGCACCTTACTGTATGGATGGATACAACGTAAGTCATGGTACTGTTTTGCTACCATAAAGATATTTAAGTTGCTATCATTTGCCATTCCTGGGCAGTAAAAATGATGGGAGTTACAGTTTTAAATAATACTGTATATGTATTTATATATTTCTGGGAGGGCAATGAATGAGTTTCATATCAGCTCCACTTCTACCGCTGGCGTGAGCCAAGGTTCCCCGACGCCCTCACAGACCCTGGCCGTTATCTTTCCTTTCTAATGTCCGCCATATTGGTAAGTGGGAAGTTACTTTCCATTTTTATTTGCCTTTCCTTGGCTTCTACTGAGAGTGAACATGCTTACATACTTATGTTGTTCACCCGAGGTTCCTCACGTGTGACTGCGTGGCTGGGATGAGCAGACTCTGAAGTCGGCCGTGACGTCAGCGACCTTGACACTGAGACTCGGTGGGCGGTCCCTTCGCTCTTACTGAAACCCCTGGACTTGACTCTCCTTCTACCTCCTGCTCACGACATCCTTCAGTCCCCACACTGCTCCTGCTCTGCGGCATCCTGAGATGCGCCCTCTGGGTGTGACACAATTTCTGTGCCCACGGTCACGGGGGCAGCGAGCGCACTTGTTAGCAGGGTGGGGTGGGGAGGTTGCTGGAGCAGTTCCAATGGACTCTTGAGCACTGTCCCCTCTCAGGATGGCTCTTCCGCGTGTGTCACGTGAACTTTGCATCCTTAGGCATTCTACTAGCATGTGGCTGCATGAGCCTCCTTGACATGTGTGACAAAATGAGCTGTTAGGACCGTAATTTTAAACTGAGAGAGAGCTCCTAAGGCCTGAAGTCTAGATTTGCTGGAACTCTCGTCCAGCACATTATAGCCAACACTTATTGTAAAGGTTGTTCTTATGTTTATATAAGTCATTATTATTTAGCACCCTTTGTTTATTGTTCTTGTATGCCTTCCAGAAGAAAAACTCAGTTCCTGTGCAGTGAGCTGTGCTGCACGAATGTGACACAGACCAGTGTAAACAACACCGAGAGAGCATCTTCAGGTGCTCTGCTTTTTAATTTAGGCAGTTAGTACATCCATGGCATTTCTCTAGATTTCAGATTCCCTCATCTCTTTCTCTCCACTTGCATTCATTTAAAGGGAGGGGGATACAGAAACGCAAAGAAAATCAGAAACAAAAACACAGTGAGTCTCTTCATTTGGAACGCAAATGAGGTGTTAAAATAAATGAAAGAATACTGGGCAAAATTCCAGAAAAACGTCAATAATGCCTGGCTGAATTTGAACAAATATCAAAAAGACGCCGAAACTCTTACATCCCAACGAGAGGCAAGCATTTTGCTGTAAGTCAGGAGTTGGAGAAAGTCGGGCTGCAGCCAGGGATGGGGGATGGGGGACAGTCTGGGTCCCCACCCCTCAGCGTTGATGACAGATTGAAATTACAGTGGAGTAATCCTGGTTCAGACACGCAAAGTGGAGCTGGGTGGCCATTGAGGACCGGCTCGTAGACACCTTTCTGCACTGCTGAGAACTTGAATTTTCTGAACCAGAACACAACCTCCCAAGGACACGGCCAGCTGTTTTTGATCAACACCCACCAGCTGCAACGTGTGGCCTCAAGATCCCCCCTTGCAATTATGTAACCCTTTCAGACCCCAACCCCCCTTGCTTAGAAAGCATCCTCATTTCTTGCCAGCTCCAGTGATAATTCTTAACAAACAGCTCATATAAGTAACGGTGGCCTTGCGGGTTTTGTCTTTATATATTCCTCTACTTATTTTGTGATTCAACAGAACACAATTCAGATGCTTCTTGAACCTGTGCTTCCCGGGCTTCAGTCTGAACAAGCCCCAAATACAAACGCCTCTTTCTCTCAATCAGGTCTTCCTTTTTGAAACTGTCAGTTAACAGCATCATCGAGGTTTATTCGGCCCTGAGTTGTGATGAATCATGTTTCTCTGGTTTAGAGGTTTTGTTTCAGAAGCCACCCCACATCTGACCGTTCCTATAAACAGCTTTCAAAAGCTGAAGGAGGCACGGCCTGCCCCGATTTTGTGTTTGTGGATATCCCACCAATATCTGAGTGTCGCCTAATGCTGATTTTCATAATTTCCCTGAAAGAACATATCCCGATAGTCCAGATATGAACTCCAACAGGCCCCTCTGTGCCTCCCAGGGGCGGAACTCAGCGGCCGTGTCATCACCCGCCATACACACCCCCGGGTCCTTATCTTACAAAAGACTGAGAATGACTTCCTCCCAGACTGTTTCCAGAATTAAATAAGTCAATACACATGCAGTGCTTAGAGGAGTGAGCAGTAAATATTAGTTTAGCTAATGGTGGGAACACGTGATAAAGACTTTTGAATATTTGATCTGTCTGTTTAAAAAAAAAAAAAAAGCCACGATTAAAATCAGCAGTTTTTCATATAATTCACCACAGGCAAGAGAGTTTCACTTTGACTTTCCGACGTCACCCACATACCTGAGCTACCTTCAAGATAAAGGTTCTGAAGGTGAAATATTTCCTCTATCTACTTAGCTCTGGCCATAAGCACATATGTGAAACCTTCTGAGTCAGAATTCAGGAAATGGTCTAAATCTGTGATCTCAACCCAATTTATAAGATGGTTGATTTGAATAAATTATTGAGATGATTTCACAAATTGATTGTTCAGATTAGCATTGAACAGAGTGGCCTTTTTGATTCAATCTCATGATTTTTCTTCATGGTACCTTCCATCAACTCCTTCTAGACAACATTTACTCAATACTGAATCTGCATTCTTAGTCCTACCTACTAGATTGTGGTGATCATTAACCTAAGTAACATCCTTTAAGTGAAAAGCAGGATATTTTCATGATCATATTTCATTTTCATTGTCTCAATATTTTCCTTCTCATTATCATATTTTCATGATCTCAATACATACAACATTCCATTGTAATGGTACCAAAATCCAATCAATCATCTACTCATCAGAGGGGAAGAAGCATCTTCCTATAACACAGATGCCATTTCTAGGCACTTGGTCCACATCTGCATCCTCTTATGTAAATCAGAAACACTCTTCCGTTATTGGGCACTTCACCGAGACAACCATTTCTGAATTCTTGTTCCTGGTAGCTCTGGGTCCTGAGAAACGTCTCGACTATCTATTCCTTCAGAGGAACCTAGAAACCCTTTAGTGGATCCATTCATTCACTCATTCAAGCAGCGTTTGCTGAGCAGGTGCTTCGCCTCGAGCCTTCCTCGGGGAAGCGTGGAGATGCAGATGGGACCTGAGGACTTCACGGTCTTGTAGGACTGGGAGCTGGGGAAAAGGACATGGGTACAGAAAGAGGACCTGCCAGGCTGGCTCCACATACATGGGCCATATCTCTGAAATGACAACTTTTCTTGGAGACTTCAGAGCATGAGACGTGATTCTGTCCGCCCGTGTAGGGGACAACGCATACACCATCCCCACCAGATGTCTGTGGACAGCTGACGCAGGTGGATGTGGAAAGAAAACATTCTCCTGCCCCTTGTCACACCCCCTCCCCCCCACCACGCCTCCAAACAGCCTGAGTGTTTCTGCAAAGAGGTGACTCTGGGGATGCTGACAGCTCTTGCCTCCTATTTGCAAGGCAGCAACTGCTACTCTCTTCCCCGAAGAAATTGTGCCACCCTCTCCTAAAAGCAAATGAGGCAAATATCACTGCTGGCAAAAGAAATTTGCTTTCCTGCCAGGAAAAGAGAACTGGGGAAGAAGATGGGAGATTTTCCTGACCACCTCACCTAGGATCGGGTGTTGGTGCCCACTGAGAACGAAGACAGAGTTCAGTGTTCAGTACCAGCCAGTTTCCTCCACAACCAGGCAGGTGAGGGTCTGGACACCTAGAACAGCTCATTGCTAATTCCAGAGCTGAGACTGGGGAAATGCCCTTTCTCGGCATCTTAGTATCTTCCTTCATAATGAGATGATAATAAAACATACTTATTCACCTCAAAGGAAGCTACCTAGAAAAACTGGCTTTAAGCCTAGAAAGGTCTTTGAACCTACTGAGAGTTTATGAGTAGCATGACCACATCAAGTGAAAGGGCGACCACCTGGCCTGGCAGCTAAGCCACAGTGAACTTTCAAAAGCTCTTCCAGCCACCACCCTGGAGGCTGTGTGAATCCCTAGCACCTCGGAAAGATGTTGGGAAACAGGTCTTTGAAAATGATACCTTTTGCATTAGAAGGGGATGGATAAATGCCAATTTTTGAATTCTTCCAAATGTAACATCAGAACCTCTGGGTGTCTGCTGCAGAGGACCTGTCACTCAAGGGCATGTTCATGGCCAGAAAAAATTAACAGAGGGAAAGAAGAACAACTTCTACTATTAAAGTATGTTGTTCATTGCATGCCAGACACGCCATTGTGCTAAGGAATTAACTCATTAACTCATTCCGTTAATCCTCCAATCCAGATTGGAGATCAATACTGTAATTGTCCTCCTTTTCAGATAAGGTGACTGAGCTCAGGGTTAATATAAACTGGAGATACTTATGCCAGGACCATGAGGAGAGAGAAAGGCAAGCATAACCAGAAAGGCATCATAAGATGACCGCAAACCAAGGAAATACCAATATATGGTGCCACATGGCATCACACCAATGGAAACGAAGCCCACTTAAATGATGAAAACATCTTATTTATCCAATAGAATATTTCTAAATAAATTATTTTCCACTTTTCATATGCAAATAGGAACACAGAAGAAACGAATGTCATGACGATTAGGAAAGGTTCTTGAGATGATCTTTTGATGCGTGGACTTGGAGAGGCTACAGCCCCCAGCTATTCAACCAAACACTCCTCCAGGTGTTGCTGTGCAGGAATTTTGCAGATGTGAATCAAGTCCATAATCGGTTGACCTTAGTTAAGGGAGATTTTCCTAGTTCATCTGGCTGAGCCAGATTCAGTCAGTTGGAAGACCTTGAAAGCAGAATTGAGGCTTCTCTGAAGAAGAAATTTTGCCTGGGGACAGGAGCTTCAGCCTATTTTAGAATTCCCAGCTTGTCCTATGGATTTCGGACTTGACTAGTCAGCTCCACAATCACATAACACAATGCCTTGCAATAAACCTCTTAATATTTATCTCTTCAACCCTGACTGATACAGTTCTGAAAATGTTCATTGTCATTAATGTATCAATATAAGAATGAATTAGAAACTTGCACAAGCCTCTTAGATAGCTTCATCCACCAGAGGGCAGACAGCAGAAGCAAGAAGAACTACAATCCTGCAGCCTGTGGAACAAAAACCACATTCACAGATAGACAAGATGAAAAGGCAGAGGGCTATGTACCACATGAAGGAACAAGATAAAACCCCAGAAAAACAACTAAATGAAGTGGAAACAGGCAACCTTCCAGAAAAAGAATTCAGAATAATGATAGTGAAGATGATCCAGGTCCTTGGAAAAAGAATGGAGGCAAAGATCAAGAAGATGCAAGAAATGTTTAACAAATACCTAGACGAATTAAAGAACAAACAGCTAGAAGAACTAAAGAACAAACAAACAAAGATGAACAATACAATAACTGAAATGAAAAAAACACTAGAAGGGATCAATAGCAGAATAACTGAGGCAGAAGAATGGATAAGTGACCTGGAAGACAGAATGCTAGAATTCACTGCTGCAGAACAGACTAAAGAAAAAAGAATGAAAAGAAATGAAGACAGCCTAAGAGACCTCTGGGACAACATTAAACACAACAACATTCGCATTATAGGGGTCCCAGAAGGAGAAGAGAGAGAGAAAGGACCCGAGAAAATATTCGAAGAGATTATAGTCAAAAACTTCCCTAACATGGGAAAGGAAATAGTCACCAAAGGCCAGTAAGCGCAGAGAGTCCCAGGCAGGATAAACACAAGGAGAAACATGCCGAGACACATAGTAACCAATTGACAAAAATTAAAGACAAATTATTGAAAGCAACAAGGGAAAAATGACAAATAACATACAAGGGAACTCCCATAAGGTTAACAGCTGATTTCTCAGCAGAAACTCTACAAGCCAGAAGGGAGTGGCAGGACATATTTAAAGGGATGAAAGGGAAGAACCTGCAACCAAGATTACTCTATGTAGCAAGGATCTCACTCAGATTCGATGGAGAAATCAAAAGCATTACAGACAAGCAAAAGCTAAGAGAATTCAGCACCACCAAACCAGCTCTACAACAAATGCTAAAGGAACTTCTCTAAGTGGGAAACACAAGAGAAGAAAAGGACCTACAAAAAAAAAGCCATAACAATTTAAAAAATGGTAATAGGAACATACATATCAATAATTACCTTAAACGTAAATGGATTAAATGCTCCAACCAAAAGACACAGGCTTGCTGAATGGATACAAAAACAAGACCCATATATATCCTGTCTACAAGAGACCCACTTCAGACCTAGGGACACATACAGGCTGAAAGTGAGGGGATGGAATATTCCATGCAAATGGAAGTTAAAAGAAAGCTGGAGTAGCAATACTCATATCAGATAAAATAGACTTTAAAATAAAGAATGTTACAAGAGACAAGGACGGACACTACATAATGATCAAGGGAACAATCCAAGAAGATATAGCAATTATAAATATATATGCACCCAACATAGGAACACCTCAATACATAAGGCAACTGCTAACAGCCATGAAAGATGAAATCGACAGTAAGACAATAATAGTGGGGGACTTTAACACCTCACTTACAAAAATGGACAGATAATCCAAACAGAAAATTAATAAGCAATCACAAGCTTTAAATGACACAACAGACCAGATAGATTTAATTGATATTTATAGGACATTCCATCCAAAAACAGCAGATTACACTTTCTTCTCAAGTGCGCACGGAACATTCTCCAGGATAGATCACATCTTGGGTCACAAATCAAGCCTCAGTAAATTTAAGAAAATTGAAATAATATCAAGCATCTTTTCTGACCACAGTGCTATGATATTAGAAATCAATTACAGGGAAAAAAATGTAAAAAACACAAACACATGGAGGCTAAACAATACATTACTAAATAACCAAGAGATCACTGAAGAAATCAAAGAGGAAATCAAAAAATACCTAGAGACAAATGAAAACTAAAACACGACTATCCAAAACCTATGGGATGCGGCAAAAGCAGTTCTAAGAGGGAAGTTTATACTTACAAGCCTACTTCAAGAAACAAGAAAAATCTCAAATAAACAATCTAACCTTACACCTAAAGGAACCAGAGAAAGAAGAATAAACAAAACCCAAAGTTAGTAGAAGGAAAGAAATCATAAAGATCAGAGCAGAAATAAATGAAATAGAAACAAAGAAAATAATAGCAAAGACCAAAAAAACTAAAAGCTGGTTCTTTGAGAAGATAAACAAAATTGATAAACCATTAGCCAGACTCATCAAGAAAAAGAGGGAGAGGACTCAAATCAATAAAATTCGAAATGAAAAAGGAGAACTTACAACAGACACAGCAGAAATACAAAGCATCCTAAGAGACTACTACAAGCAACACTATGCCAAAAAAAATGGACAACCTGGAAGAAATGGACAAATTCTTAGAAAGGTAATAACCTTCCAAGACTAAACCAGGAAGAAACAGAAAATATGAACAGACCAATCACAAGAAATGGAATTGAAACTGTGATTAAAAATCTTCCAACAAACAAAAGTCCAGGACGAGATGGCTTCACAAGTGAATTCTATAAAACATTTAGAGAAGACCTAACACCAATCCTTCTCAAAGTCTTCCAAAAAATGGCAGAGGAAGGAACACTCCCAAACTCATTCTATGAGGCCACCATCACCCTGATACCAAAACCAGACAAAGATACTACAGAAAAAGAAAATTACAGACCAATATCACTGATGAATATAGATGCAAACATCCTCAACAAAATACTAGCAAAAAGAATCCAACAACACATTAAAAGGATCATACACCATGATCAACTGGGATTTATCCCAGGGATGAAAGGATTCTTCAATATACGCAAATCAATCAATGTGATACACCATATTAACATATTGAAGAATAAAAACCATATGATCATCTCAATAGATGCAGAAAAAGCTTTTGACAAAATTCAACACCATTTATGATAAAAAAACTCTCCAGAAAGTAGGCATAGAGGGAAACTACCTCAACATAATAAAGGCCATATACGACAAACCCACAGCAAACATCATTCTCAATGGTGAAAAACTGAAAGCATTTCCTCTAAGATCAGGAATGAGACAAGGATGTCCACTCTCACCACTATTATTCAACATAGTTTTGGAAGTCCTAGCCATGGCAATCAGAGAAGAAAAAGAAATAAAAGGAATACAAATAGGAAAAGAATACGTAAAACTGTCACTGTTTGCAAATGACATGATACTATACATAGAAAATCCTAAAGATGCCACGAGAAAACTACTAGAGCTAATCAATGAATTTGGCAAAGTTGCAGGATACAAAATTAATGCACAGAAATCTCTTGCATTCCTATATACTAATGATGAAAAATCTGAAAGAGAAATTAAGGAAACACTCCCGTTTACCACTGCAACAAAAAGAATAAAATACCTAGGAATAAACCTACCGAAGGAGACAAAAGAGCTCTATGCAGAAAACTATAAGACACTGATGAAAGAAATTGAAGATGTTACAAACTGATGGAGAGATATACCATGTTCTTGGATTGGAAGAATCAACATTGTGAAAATGACTATACTACCCAAAGCAATCTACAGATTCAATGCAATCTCTATCAAACTACCAATGACATTTTTTTACAGAACTGAACAAAAAATCTTAAAATTTGTATGGAGACACAGAAGACCCCAAATAGCCAAAGCGGTCTTGAGGGAAAAAGTGGAGCTGGAGGAATCAGACTCCCTGACTTCAGACTATACTACAAAGCTACAGTAATCAAGACAATATGGTACTGGCACAAAAACAGAAATATAGATCAATGGAACAGGATAGAAGGCCCAGAGATAAACCCACGCACCTATGGTCAACTAATCTATGACAAAGGAGGCAAGGATATACAATGGAGAAAAGACAGTCTCTTCAATAAGTGGTGCTGGGGAAACTGGACAGCTACATGGAAAAGAATGAAATTAGAACACTCCCTAACACCATACACAAAATAAACTCAAAGTGGATTAGAGACCAAATGTAAGACTGGACACTATAAAACTCTTAGAGGAAAACATAGGAAGAACACTCTTTGACATAAGTCACAACCAGATCTTTTTTGATCCACCTCCTGGAGTAATGGAAATAAAAACAAAAATAAACAAATGGGACCTAATGAAACTTAAAAGCTTTTGCACAGCAAAGGAAACTACAAACAAGACGAAAAGACAACCCTCAGAATGGGAGAAAATATTTGCAAACGAATCAACAGACAAAGGATTAATCTCCAAAATATAGAAACAGCGCATGCAGCTCAATATTAAAGAAACAAACACCCCAATCCAAAAATGGGCAGAAGACCTAAATAGACATTTCTCCAAAGAACACATACAGATGGCCAAGAAGCACATGAAAAGCTGCTCAACATCACTAATTATTAGAGAATTGCAAATCAAAACTACAATGAGGTATCACCTCACACCAGTTAGAATGGGCATCATCAGAAAATCTACAAACAACAAATGCTGGAGAGGGTGTGGAGAAAAGGGAACCCTCTTGCACTGTGGGTGGGAATATAAATTGATACAGCCACTATGGAGAACAGTATGGAGGTTCCTTAAAAAACTAAAAATAGAATGACCATATGACCCAGCAATCCCACTACTGGGCATATACCCAGAGAAAACCATAATTCAAAAAGACACAAGCACCCCAATGTTCATTGCAGCACTATTTACAATAGCCAGGTCATGGAAGCAACCTAAATGCCCATCGACAGACGAATGGATAAAGAAAATGTGGTACATATATACAATGGAATATTACTCAGCCATAAAAAGGAACAAAATTGGGTCATTTGTAAAGACGTGGATGGATCTAGAGACTGTCATACAGAGTGAAGTAAGTCAGAAAGAGAAAAACAAATATTGTATATTAACCCATGTATGTGGAACCTAGAAAAATGGTACAGATGAACTGGTTTGCAGGGCAGAAATAGAGACACAGATGTAGAGAACAAACATATGGACACCAAGGGGGGAAAGCCGTGGGTGGGTGGGGGTGGTGGTGTGATGAATTGGGAGATTGGGATTGACATGTATACACTGATGTGTATAAAATGGATGACTAATAAGAACCTGCTGTATAAAAAAATAAATAGGGCTTCCCTGGTGGCGCAGTGGTTGAGAATCTGCCGGCTACTGCAAGGGGACACGGGTTCGAGCCCTGGTCTGGGAAGATCCCACATGCCGCGGAGCAACTAGGCCCGTGAGCCACAACTACTGAGCCTGCGCGTCTGGAGCCTGTGCTCCGCAACAAGAGAGGCCACGATAGTGAGAGGCCCGCGCACCGCGATGAAGAGTGGCCCCCGCTTGCCACAACTAGGGAAAGCCCTTGAACAGAAACGAAGGCCCAACACAGCAAAAATAAATAAATAAATAAATTAATTAAAAAATAAAAATCTAAAAAAATAATAATAATAAAGAAAGAAAGAAAGAAAATAAAATTCAAAAAAACAGAATGAATTAGCAGTCACATATTGTGTGCGTATAAAAACTAGTACTACAAAGTGTATGTTTAAGTGGGTTACAATTTCCCCTGCATTCTGTTTACTGATGAACTCACACCCTCAGAGGATGGAGTCAGAAAATCTCTCACTAAGCCAAAGTAAACTTTAAGTTAAAATTGAATATGAATTATTCTGAACAAATTCTGAATGGGTAGAGTCTTAACAAAGTTCCAGAGTGTTAAAAAAGAGAGAGATTTCTTCCCTCTGATTTAAAGCACATACACACACACATACACACACACACACACACATACACACACACACACACACACACCCCCATCAGAAAGCACCTCCCTTACTCCCACAGACATTTTCATTTGTTCCAATAGCATGAAGTCAATGCCAATGACATCCTGAACACCTTTTAGCTTTGTGACCTTGGATGAATCACTCAACATCTCTGTATCTCAAGTTGCTTATCTATAAAATAGGGATAAAATAGCGTCTGTCTTGTAGGGCTATTATGACGATTAAGTTAGCTGATATTTTGAAATGCTTAGAAGAATGTCTGGCACATGGTACACAGCATGTATTTGTGGGTTTAGGAAGCTGGCAAGGACTTCACAGAGGAGCTGGCGCCAGAAAGAGTGGAATTAGGTCCAGAGCCTGAGGTACAATCCTGAATAGTGGGGAAAACCGGTTTGAACACAGCTTAGAGGCAGGAATGAGGAGAGCTTGTTATTGACCCTAATCAAGCCAGCCTACCTGCAATGAAACCCCTTCTATTAGAAACCCCAGGGGAGAAAATGAGTGCCAGGTTATGGACAGAGCAAATCTGGATTCTAGGTCTAAAACACCATATTCAAGATATCTTAAGAACTACATGTTATGTATTTTTTTTAATTAATTAATTTATTTTTGGCTGTGTTGGGTCTTTGTTGCTGCGCATGGGCTTTCTCTAGTTGCGGTGAGTGGGGGCTACTCTTCATTGCGGTGCGCAGGCTTCTCATTGCGGTAGCTTCTCTTGTCGCGGAGCATGGGCTCTAGGTGCGCGGGCCTCGGTAGTTGTGGCTCGTGGGTTCTGGAGCACAGGCTCAGTAGTTGTGGTGCATGGGCTTAGTTGCTCCGCGGCATGTGGGATCTTCCCACAGCAGGGATCAAACCCGTGTCCCCTGCATTGGCAGGCGGATTCTTAACCACTGCACTACCAGGGAAGTCCCACATGTTATGTATTTCAAAAAGATTTTATGGTTAAACAAGCGTGGAAAGTTGTATTAAATCAAGACTAACAGGTTTCTTTAAAGCAGGACTCCCCAACAGCTTTAACCTACTAATGTGCTACCAACAGGGCGCCATATGCAACAGCTCCCAAAAGGGCGACAGAACCCTCTCCCTCCAGAGCGTCTCCCAGAAGAACTGTTCTGAGATGCACACTTCTGCAAATGCCAGTTGTATTAACTCTGTTTTCTGAATTCTGTCAGCTGGGGCCTCTGCCCCTGGCGGGGCTAGCTAGTTCTCAAAGACAGCAAACTGCACACCTAGGACTCACCTTTCCTACCCAGACTGACTCAACCAGAGCTCGCAAGCCCACCCCCGCCTCTGTATGGTTCTTACACTCCCGAAGGCAATCGTCTCCTGCCCTAATCAACCCAAGGTCAGCCTCCACACCCCAGAGCCCACTGAAATGATTCTAATGAGCCGGTTCTAAGGCTGCTTACCCTGCCTTTCTTTTCCTGAGGAAACCACAATAAAGGCTGTGCCGCCCTCCATGGCACCACCTACCCCCTCCTCCTGGGAACTGCGAGGAACGAACTACCTTTTCCGCAGCTATTGCTGATCTGTTGGCTTCACCATGGCTGAATAACAATAAAACCTACTTTTTAAAACATCCCTGTTGCCAATGAAGGGCTTTTACAGACTTTTAAGCATAATTATGTTTAAAAGTATTCATCTTAAGCATCGCCTCCATGCCACGTTCCAAAGTCCCAGAGCATCTTTAGAGCCACAGGAAGCCCAAAACTCACCTGAACATTTCACTGAGAGACACAGAGGGGTCCCAAGGGCCAGAACCCTCACCTATCTGGAGTCCTGATAAACTTGCTGAGTCTTTGGGAGCTCAGAGCTTCTCAAGGAGGTCCAGCCCTTTAACCCAGCCTGGATACCTAGGAATATGGACCAAATCCCACAGTTACGAGAAAGGTGATGAAAAGCCAGCCAGCTGCAGCTTCTTCGTGGTGTTTAGATAATTCTAGAGGTCTATGGCAATCAAGATCTGTGATTCACCTAAACTTTTCAGTCGAAGGCACACAAGAATTGGGAAACTGGTCCTATCTCTAAACACTTTGACCTCATCTTTTTTTCATCTGCAATATAAAAGGGGTTGAATCAGTTATTTTGTAAAGTACCTCTCAGCTCTGAAATTCTGTGGTTCTCAATTACTCTCCAGAGCTACTAATTCCAGCAAATTTTATCATCCTATAAAATAGCTCTAAGGCACAAATAGGGTTGATGTAAAATTTTTCTATCTCTATGTGCTTTTTTTTTTCTTTTCTATACTATGCCGGTTCTCCAGAGTGCACTTCTCTTTTGTTAGCTACAATTGCCCCTACTATTTATTGTGAGCCAAATAAAATAAATGTTTTACTTTGGCAAAGGAAATGTACTTTATTTCCTAGCGTGGTGCCAACCTTCATTCCACACCTTGACCCATCATTTAATCAACAGTGAGCTTTATCTGCACTTGGAAAGGACATTAGGGAATTAATGAGTCATCACCCCACCAGAGCCCTTTTAGGTCAAGAGGACACAGGTTGCATCCCCTCCCCCCAAGGGAGCACTTGGCAGAACCTGAATGGGAACTTCAGTGACCTTTGCTTGAAAGTAAGGAAATGAATCATAGGGCTTGACCAAGACTTACTAGTTCTCTCTCCAAATGAAGGAACAGGGATAAAACTGATGGCTGCCTGATAAGAAAACTGGAGCAAAGCGTAGAAGACAGAAATGCATTAGCTTGATATCTTCTGAAGGGAGAACTTTGCAACTTGATGGAGGTTGCTTTTCTGTCCTGCCTTCGTCTTAGGTGGAACCTCAAGGCCCTCATAAGTAAAATGCCAGGTTTGGAACAGGTGATATTTCAAATTGATGTCTTCTTTAGTCATTAAATGTGGAGCTCAGGGGTGAATCCCTTGACCATGCTTTTGTTGTCCATAAGGAAAACAGATCCCCAGGTGTCACAGAGCTACCAAAGAAGTATGATCCTTGGTCAAAGAAGTATTTGTGGAAACAGAAAAAACTGTCGTACAGTCAGGACCATGAATCTTGCCTAAACAAGCCAAAATTGGAGTGCATGATTGCGCAATTGGAAGGAGAAGGAAAAACAAAGGAAAAGATGATTGACATTTAGCTTGGCCAATGGATTATCAATCATGAGAAAGAAAGGCAAAAGCAATAATGAAGAAAAGACTGGCTCCGTTGCTCAGCAGTGTGGAGAAGCAGGTATAAATGGTAGCCGTGAACATTAGGACATGTGGACCATGTATTTCCTATTTTCTAGACCTTCTAGTACTGTAAAAATTGCCTCACTGTAATTATTGTTCCAGTCCTATAGGGAAAATAAATAAAATGTCTATTTATTGAACATCAGCTTATGCTTATAACTGAACTAATCATTTAGCACCTACAGAAATAAATAATTCTTGCTTTTAAAAAATTTGCTATCAAGTGAAGGAAACAGCTAACGACAACTCATGATAATAAAAGTGTCATGGCAGAAGTAGAAATAAAAAGAAGAGTGGAAAAAATATTCTTACCAAGGACCTTATGCCAAAGATGAAATTCAAGCTCAGCTTTAAAGAATGGATGAGATTTTGATAGGCAAATGAGAGGAAATTTATCCTGGGAAGATGAAACTGAGAGAGCAAAGGCATTCCTTAAAATGGTTTACAAAAATGTTCTAAATAAGATCTCCAAGTAAATGTCCTGCTCATAATGATTAGGTGGTGTCTTTAGCGGGGGCACGTCCTTGAACACACGCATTGCGTCTTTACATCCCTCTTAGATTCCAGCATCTCGGCCTATCTCTCACACCTCCAGGAAACCAGATGCCATCAGAGCAAGTGTTCATTTTACTGGTCAAGGGAAATGAGATCTTCAATTTCAAGTTTGAGGGTCCTGGCCAGAGTTGTGTTTTAGAAGGTAGATTGTGTGGCCTTCCCTGGATGAGCAATCACAAAGGTGAGTGACTCAGACACAGCCTCAGGGACTCAGCTCAGGCCAGCAGACTCCAGCCTAGAAGGACTTCAGGTAACGGGCCTGACCTCTCAGGAGCCGCTCTGGATACAAATCTCATATACGACCTAACCAACATCTTTCTAGGAAAATAAGATCATTTCTAGTACAATATTAAAAGAAAATCAGGGAAGTTTTCTGAGATGACTTTCTTTAACTGGAATGCCAATATTTTCATGTCCTCTGAATTTTTAATGTTCTCATTCTTTCTTTCCAGAAACTCCCAAATAGTTGTTTTAAAGTATATTAAAGAGGTTTTAAAGACATGCTCTGTTAAGTGTGGCTATCTGGAGGGGATTATGGGGTAGTTTCACTTTTTATTTTCTACATCTTGTTTTTTTTTTTCACCATGCTGAATAGCATGTGGGATCTTAATCCCCTGACCAGGGATGGAAACCGTGCCCCCTGCAGTGGAAGCACGGAGCCCTAACCACTGGCCCGCCAGGGAATTCCCTATTTTCTATATTTTGTATTGTTTTAATTTCTTACAGAGCAAATGTATGTTTCAAGGTTTACACATATATACTTTGCAATCCAAAAAGTAATCTGTTCGGTTGAGAACTTCCTAATTCATTGTTCCATGTAAAGCAAGCTCTTCGACTATCCCTGGGTGAATGTGTATTACGTGTATATTTTTACCTACTCCGTGATGCCCTGCACTTATAAATGCTCAATAAATATTAGCTGAATAAAATTACCAAGAAGGAAGCAACACCTGTCTCTAAGTACCAGGAACATTGTCTAAAGGCCTGTCCATCACTGTCTTACCATTGTTACAGACTGAATTCTGCCTAAAATGAACAGAAAATGAGGGAAGGGAAAACCACAAAATGGGAATGTCAGAGATGTGTGAGCGCGCTGCACCCCCTTCACATACCCACCTCACTCTAAGGAATTCTGGAAGGCTGTGACCGTAATTGTCCCTTGGTTCTTTTTTTAATTAATTAATTAATTAATTTTGGCTGCGTTGGGTCTTCGCTGCTGTGCGTGGGCTTTCTGTAGTTGCGGCGAGTGGGGGCTACTCTTTGTTGCGGTGCGCGGGCTTCTCATTGCGGTGGCTTCTCTTGCTGCGGAGCACGGGCTCTAGGCGTGCGGGCTTCAGTAGTTGTGGCACGCGGGCTCAGTAGTTATGGCTCACGGGCTCTACAGTCCAGGCTCAGTAGTTGTGGTGCATGGGCTTCGTTGCTCCACGACATGTGGGATCTTCCGGGACCAGGGCTCGAACCCGTGTCCCCTGCATTGGCAGGCGGATTCTTAACCACTGCGCCACCAGGGAAGTCCCCTCTTGGTTGTTTTATAACCAGTCTTGGTGCAAACCTGTGCCTTCCTGCCTGCTTCTGCCTCCAGGCCCTCCAGCTGCCCCGTCCGATCCCTTCTCATCTCCACGGCAGTGTTTGGTGCCCTGGCAGCCCTGACTGTAAAACACATTTGTACCCGTGGTCACTGCCGCGCACAGTGAAGCGTGGTCTGGCCTGCAGTGGAATGAAGCACAGGGTCTAACGACACAGCACCACCACCACCACCGCGTCCTCCTCGGGCACTCAGCGCCCAGCCCTGCCCCCGGGGGAGATACTTACCTGGGCACACGCTCAGCAGGACTGAGTCACCAGCCGTCGGAAGCCTCACCTCCTAAGCCTGGTTGCTTTATCAAAGAGCTGGCTGAGCACCAGCAAGTGTGCTATTTTTATTCAAAACTTGGGCTCAGAAATAAAATTATGCCCAGAGGAAAGAAATGCTGAATTTGCTTTCTGGAAAGTCTGAGATAAAAGGTTCTTTGCAGCCCTGCAGTTGTTCGGAGGGCAACCCTGAGTGCTTCAATCAGCAGAGCCTAGCTCGTATTCCTGGGGGTGAAATCAGCCACTGGATGCTACCCGTGCACCCCTTACATCAACAGGAGTGCATCCTTGCTGGCGCCCAGGCCAGTCGAACTGAAGAGCATCCAAAGCAAAGTACAGGGCAGACTCAGGTCAGCGTTGGTCACTCTGCGACATTCGTTGGCTCCCAGGTCACCCAGTCAACCTGTCACCAAATCCAGAATGCCTGGAGCCCATGATGTCCCAAGTTCCTGCTGGGGTTTGGGTATAAAAATCCAGGAAAAAACTCTTGAGTGTGTAGAACTCTTGAGAAAGAGATATAATTAGTTCTTTACCAATAGAATTTAATAGTGTCCACAGAGCCTCCTTACCCACCTTTCCCTGACAAGCTCCCACTGCCTCACTCGTACATCAAAACATATATCTAGGACCTAGTCAGTGTTTATATCTTTTTAGGTGATGGTTTAAAGTTTTAAAATCTGAGCCAAGGGATGGCCTAAAACTAAGCTGGAAGTTAAAGGGGACTGAGGGTGGGCATGAGGATGGTGGTCCTGACACACTGAATCCGAACCCGAGTTACCGCTGTCCCTCCAGACATCGCCCCTGGTCTCTGGATGGTCCCAAATGCCTGAAGGTCTTGTGTGTCAAGGCCCTTGGGTGCAGGTCTGGGAGGTTTAGTAGGTGAGGTATATTAAATGTATTTTTGACTTACGATATTTTCAACTTACGATGGTTTTATTGGGATATAACACCATCGAAGTCGACGAGTATCTGTATTAAGCAACAAAATTAAGAGAAAAAATATAGCTCAGATCAAGCCATATGAGATTAAGAGCAGTATTAATTATAATCAGTTACTTAAAGTTTGAGAGCAATTTGAAAATGAAGGGTAAAGAGCCCTCACCCAGTTAAAACACACTAACACTTCTCTTTCTCTTACTTTTTAAATCCCACAAGATCACTTGATGGATTAAATGAAATACTGGAAGAATAATTGCTTGGAAGAGGGAACTGTTAGCAAAGGAAGCTGGAAAAATGACGCAGTGGTAGGGTTCATCTAAACACCACCATAATGGAGAGGGAATTATGACCAAGGAAGTCTTATATTTAATTCACTCATCTGTTCATTCCATAATTATTGATTGATTGTCTGCTGGTGTTTGGTGAATTAGACAAATGAAATCAGGTTGGCATTTTAGCAAGATGACTAGCAGCCCTGAAGAAAAAGGGTGGGAGGGGGTAAACTGGAAGCAGAAGTAGAGGCTGCTGCAGTAATCCTGGGCAGAAATAATGGTAGCCTGAACTCCCTGATGACTTAGAAATAGATAAACTCAAGGGACAGATTTTTTTTGTTTAAGATTTTTTTGATGTGGACCATTTTTATTATTATTGAATTTGTTATTGAATTTGTTACAATATTACTTATTTTTTTTTATGTTTTGGTTTTTTGGCCCTTTGGCATGTGGGATCTTAGCTCCCCGACCAGGGATCGAACCCGCACCCCCTGCATTGGAAGGCAAAGTCTTAACCACTGGACCGCCAGGGAAGTCCCCAAGGGATAGATACTTGGGAGGTAGAATCAGTTCCTTTGGAAAGATTATTCTTATAATCAGGAAGAGAAACTCAAGCTGTCTACATCAAGGAACACTTCTTAAAATCAAGCTTATAATAATGGTAGATTAGGGACTTCCCTGGTGGTCCAGTGATTACGAATCCGCCTTCCAATGCAGGGGACGTGGGTTCGATCCCTGGTCCAGGAACTAAGATCCCACATGCCGCGGGGCAACTAAGGCCGCACGCTGCAACTACAGAGCCCATGGACTCTGCAGCCCGTGCACCACAACTAGAGAGAAGCCCACACGCCACAACTAAGACCCGATGCAGCCAAAAATAAAATAAATAAATATTTTTTAAAAATAATGATAGTTCAAAATTAATGAGTATTACCATGTGCTTTTACACTCTTCATCTGTGTAGCAATAAAGCAGCTCAGAGTGTCCATTCAAATCTTAGCTCTTCACACTAGCTGTGTGACTTTGGAAAAGTTCTTAACCTCTCTGTGTCTCCATTTTCATGGACAGTTTCATAAGAATTAAATAAGTTAATATATGTCCCTGACCTCATGCACTTTTGTGTCTAATCATTTAGCACATTCTTTCTCTGACCTTAAGATTAATCAACTCACATTCTCAGAAAGCAGGTATGCCAGACCATCAATACTACATTATGCTGTAACTGTTCATTTTTAATCTGTGTTATCTCCAGGGCACAGGTCAGATCCTGGCACACCTAAGAAACTAATTGTGACGGCGGCTGGAGGTCAGCTCAATGGCCTCTCCTAACCACACCCCAACCTCGCCCTGCCTGCCTTTCAGACTCCGGCTGTCACTTATGGGAGCCATTTGTCCTGTGTTCCTAATCACCACTTGCGATGGGCCAATTTAGACTATCACTACATGGAGAGTGGTTTAACCTTTTAAAGGTTATTTAATTACATTGGTGTGATTTGCTCAGTATTTATACTTTGTTGCTTCAGCAGGAGAGTCCATCTCTTCATCACTTTCAAATGTTACCAAGAATATTATTCCCAGTCCCAGCCCTACTGGAGGTGTTCTGTTTCTAAACAGCCGGGAACAAGGAAAGCTCTGGAAATCTGGGATGTGCTTGGCCTTCACGGGTCCCTGCCTGTCCCATCAGAGCCTTGTTAATCCAGTGATATTGGAAGCATCTTCCTGCCCAGTTAATAAACCGGGATGTTTCCAGTACTTCTCCTAGAGATTAATAACATAAAACATAACTCATTACATTTAAAATTTGATTTTTACTACATGTTAAATGATCATGAAACCTAATCTGTCCTATTAATTTTTATTGAATTCAATGATATTGAGTAAGTTGCTTTGGGTTACTTTCTCACCCAGACTTTCCGCCTTTTCCTTATAAATAAGGATCTTTCCGAGTGTAGGCTGGGACCTCTTCCCCACCCCCTCACACTGTAAGGGGGTCAGTAAGTCACAGCCCCTCCATCCTGCTCCGTCATCTCACAGGGACTCAGTAGCTACATCTACCAGTAGTTTTTCACTTTCAGTTTTCTTTAGAGGAAACTGCTTTTCTTTACAATTTTTTAACAGCAATTTTCACCAATGAGTAAAAGTCCAGAAAAAAAATGAAAAGGAATATCAAAATGCATACCTAGGACCAAAGGCTAACTTAGGTGAAAGAATTAAACAGGTTTAAGTTAGGTAAACACTAACTAGGTAGGGTAGGCACCTGCAGTAGATACAAATATCTAAAGGATGAAGTCATCCAGGATCGAGGAATCGTAAATGCAGATAAATGAGCAGAAGCAAAGTAAAATTGAGGTTCACATATAGATCAATATTGTAATAATGAAGCTGATAAACTTATCAAACAGAATCTAGAAATACACTGACAGAATAATACATCTTGATCAAGTAAAGTTTACAGCTAGAATGAGGAAATGGCTTACTATTAAGATTTTAATTTACTTTACCATATTGAGAGAAAAATCATATAATTATCTCTAATGTTATAAAACATTTGATAAAACTCAACACTCTTAAATTTGAAAACTCTCAATATGTAAGTCTAAATATATAAAACTAAACATATGTAAGAGGACACACATGCTCAGTGAATAAATACTAGAGTCATTGCTATTAAAATGAAAAACAAGGATACCAGTAGCACGATTATCATTAAAATTGTTCTGGAGTTATTAGCCAGTGAAAGCAGGCAAGTGAAGGAAATACAAAATATAAAAATTTGAAATAACAAATTGGAATTAATTTCTGGTGATGGACTTATTTGCAGAGAAAACCCAAAGGAAGTGACTAAAATTTTTCTAAATTTATTAATTTTAGAATTAATAAAGATCAATCACCAGATAAGTCCAGTGAAGAACAGCAAGTTAGGAAATACGATGGAAAGGAAGATCCATTTTTGCAATTCCAACAAAAATGATGAAATACCTTCTGATAAGCATCACAAGATATGCACAAGGCCTGTTGTTTTGTCATGTAAAGGCTACCGAGAGGCTTGATAAAGACTATATGTTCCTCATTTCCCACTTCCTGCTCAGTAATGCAGCCCCTAGATTGCACCTGGGTGCACAGGCATCCAGAATAAAAACTATGTTGTGCAACTTTGCCTGCAGGTAAGTGTGAGCATTCGGCTAAGAGCCAGCCCAGGAGGTTAGCATAAGTGTGCGGTGCTAATCCTGGGAGGGGTCCTTAAAGGGAGGAGGCGTCCCTCCTGCTCTCTGACCCCCTTCCTAAGCACAGGAAGGTGGAGCTGGTCCAGGAGGAGGGCAGAGTAACGCAATAGAAGGAGACTCGGCCTCAGACGATGGCCTGGGGCCACCATGGAGCCCTGGACAGATCCATCTGCGCTCACGGAAAAGGGTTCTCACGTAAGCAGTTGTTGTTTTGTGCTTGCAGTCAGGCACAGATGAACTTAATTTTGGTGGAGAGACCCAAAAGAGGACTGGAAACCAAGACAGACCGAAGCAGGTCCTTTCTTCCTAACCCATCGCCTTTCTGTGTTGCTGAGCTCCCACCAGTAACCAACCTCCTACTCCTCCATCTCCCCATTCCCCACAGGAATATTTATTTCTCTTTCTTATTGTGTTCTTATGCTTGCAAATGAAATAATAACTTCCTAACCCCTTTCTACATGACCCCAATGTGACCCCAGAGTCCGTCCTCCACGCCGCTCTGTGTTATCTTACAAAGTTACAAATTCGGTCCTGCTGGTCTTGTGTTTAAGATTATTCATCAGGCGGAGGGATAAATTAGGAGTTTGGGATTAACATATAGACACTACTATATATAAAATAGATAACCTACTGTATAGCACAGGGAACTGTACTCAATATTTTGTAATAATCTATAAGGGAAAAGAATCTGAAAAAAATAGATATACATGAAAGAAATAGATATATATGTATGTATAACTGACTCACATTGCTGTACACCTGAAACTAACACAACATTGTAAATTAACTATACTCCAATAAAAAAAAAAAGATTATTCATCAGTGTCCCACCACTTACAAACTCCTTAAATCCTTCATAATCTGGCCGTTGGGGCTCTCTTCCAACTTCCCTCCCAATTTACCCCCTGCAACCAGCCCACATTTCCCTCCGAGTACAATCCCTGGTAGCTCTCCGATGTACCGATGCACCAGGCCCTTTCGCGCCCCTGGCTTTGCACACTCCTCTCCGGCTGGCATGGTCGCACCTGCTCAGATCCGGATCCGCTTGCCAGAGCACGGTTCTCAGCTCCTGTTAGTAGCAACTCCCCAGAAGCCCTCCCACTTCTCTTCTCTTCTCGTCTCCCCCCAGGCCAAGTAGCTGCTCCTCCTTCGTGGTCCTTTGCAGGGTTTCCTCCACACCCTGACATGACCTCTGCATATTGTAAACACTGGTTTCTCGTCCTTCTGCCTCCTTTAGTACATAAGTTCCTTGGGAACAAACACTGGACCTTGTTCGTGTTGGTGTTTCAGTAACAGGAACAATTTGACTGACAGAGTAAGCGCTTAAAATCACTATTGAATGAATTTGTCAATCTCTAGAATTCTAGAGTTTTTTGCAAACCCTGGGAATTCACAGGCCGATCTAGAATGCTGCTTCTGTGCCCAGTTCGAGAAATGCTATATTAGAAATTAAATAGTATCACTTTAAATGATCATTGAGCATCAGTTCAATTAAAAATTACAAACACAGATGCTGAAACTAAATAGTAGTATTGGGATATAACAAGTCCTTCCAGATAATCATGAATAAGTGTATAGGTTTTTGGGGTTTTTTTAACATCTTTGTTGGAGTATAACTGCTTTACAATGGTGTGTTAGTTTCTGCTGTATAACAAA